>NW_023270316.1:19172304-19378499 GCF_011800145.1 Mirounga leonina | reverse complement strand
AAATAAATAAATAAATAAATAAATAAATAAATAAATAAATAAATAAATAAATAAAATCTTTAAATATAATTTAGGGGTACCTGGGTGGCTCAGTCAGTTAAGCATCTGCCTTCAGCTCAGTTCATTATCCCAGGGTCCTGGGATCGAGCCCCATATCGAGCTCCCAGCTCAGCAGGGTGTCTGCTTCTCCCCCTGCCCCTCTCCCTGCCCGTGCTCTCTCTCTCACTCACTCTCTCTCTCTAATAAATAAATAAAATCTTAAAAAGAAAAAAAAGGAAAACCTAATAAATGAATAGATGTCTCACGTTTGTGGAAAAATTAATGAATAAATGAATGGATATCTCATGTTTGTCTGTAGGAACATACAGTATGATAAAGTCAATTATACTGACATCAATCCATAAAGACAATGCATTTCTAATCAAAATTCCCTGTCTTATTTTTAACCCCTTTGATTTGAGAAGACAAATTAATATTAAAATGTGTACTAAAAAGAAAAGACCAAAACCAAAAATGTCAACTTTGAAGAAGAAAAATGGAAATTCCACATATTAAGTTCCATTAAATATCAAGGCTTATTATATGACATATTGTAGCATTGGTGAAAATTGTCCAATGACAAAAAGAAAACTCCAGGCAAGATTAGAATCGGATATTGGATGGAATGGAAAAATAAAAAGTAGGCAAGGATGATACTTCTATAAATAGATCTAGTAATTGGCATACATATGGGAAAACATAAATATAAATTCCTACTACTCATACACAAAAAATTCCATGTCAATTAAACAACTAATTCTTAATATAAATATTTGAAACTTAAGAGAGCACTCCTTTACTAATTTGTACATGAGACATTTCTTTAAAACGTTGCAAAAATCACAAAACATAACAAGATTAATTACTTAAATTATATTAATGTTAAAAAACAGTCACAATAGAAATTGGAGTGGGAGGAATTTTAATGTCATACAATTGTATATTGCCTGCATCCCAAAAGGCAAATTGTTATTAAAAATCTGAGAGAATAAGAGCAAAAAAGATAAACAATGAATACATGAAAAGGAAATCCTAATGAGGAATATAAAGAAATGAAAAAGCCAATATGACCAATAATTAGAGAAATGCCAACTGAAACCACTAAGATAAAGCAATTCATACCCCACAGATGAATAAAACAGCTGACAGTACCAAGCATTGTCAAGAATATTCAACAATGTCAAAAAATAAAAAGAATATTCAATAACGTAAAATACATCATAAATTCCATTTGTCATATAGACCCTGAAGTTGCTCCAGTGATCCCTGTCCCCTGGTATTTCTCCTCTGTATAATCCCTTGAGTATGAGCGAGACCTGTAACTTCCTTCTAACCTATAGAATATGGAGAGGTCAAGAAGTATTGCAGATGTAATTAAGGTTTGTTATTGCTTGTTTTTGAGTTAATGAAAAATATGCTGAATTGGCCTGCCTTAGTGAATTGACTGTCCCTAGTAGCCTGGCCTTCTCTGAGGTCAAAGAGTCCAAGCACTCTGTGTAGTTTTATTGAAGTAAGTCATGTTGGAGAAGCCCTCATGATAGGAACTGTTGGCAGCTCCTAGGAAATGTAGGTGATCTCTAGAACAATAGAAGAACTTCTGACTAACAGTCAGGTGGGGAAGAAACAGGTCCCCTACCATACAGGTGCAAGAAAATGAATTCTGTCAGCAAGAAGCTTGAAATTAGTTGACTCAGTTGACTCACCAGAATGAAAGCTCAGCCAAAACCTCGATGGAGGCCTTGGGAGACCCTAACCAGAAGATCCAATTAAGCCATGCCCAAATTTTTGAATGTAGAACTTGTGAGATAATAAACATATATTGTTTTAACTTACTAAGTTCGTAGTGATTTGTTACACAGCAATAGAAAACTAATATAACCACTTTCATAAAAATTTGACGATGTTTGGTGAAATTGGACATGGTCGCAATCTACAACTCACTACATACTTATGTTTCTTGTTTATTCCCTGCCAACTAGAGCATAAGAATGATGAAGACTGGGGTGCCTGGGTGGCTCAGATGGTTAAGCGTCTGCCTTTGGCTCAGGTCACGATCCCAGGGTGCTGCGATCGAGCCCTGCATTGGGCTCCCAGCTCAGTGGGGTGCCTGCTTCTCCCCCTTCCTCTGCTTCTCCCCCTGCTCATATTCTCTCTCTCTCTCTCTATCTCTGTGTCTCGAATGAATAAATAAAAAAATCTTAAAAAAAAAAGAATGATGAAGACTGAGCATTTTTACTTTTTTGTTCATCTTTTGTAACTAGGCCGAGGGGGCCCTTTTCTGAGTCCCACGTTTTAGGGTCTGGGTGCATGCCAGCTCTCCTTGCACTGCTACAGACAGACATAGAACCACCAGGAGTTTGAGAATCCTAAATTCAAATCTTGTCTACCTGGACTTTAAGAAGATATATCTGACAAGTCAGAAGATAGAGCATATTAGGAATTTGTTACACTGATGTATAACACCCGAAATATGCAGACACATGGCACATAGGTCTCCATTTGCACCCGTGTCCTGGGCTACACATATCTCAGCAATGGGTTTGTTCACATGTTTGCATGTGGTAGACACTGCCAGTTATCTGCCCAATGCCCAATTCCCCTCATCATTCTTAGAAAGATAATGCTGACAGAGGCATTTGTCCTTTAGATGGATATGCCTAAAATAGATGGGAGGGCATGCTCATCAATGAATGATGACTCCATTCATGAAGACAGGAAAACTTGGAGAAGGATCCAGTTTAGGGGGATGTTAGAGATAAATTTTTGAAATATTAAGTATGAAGGGTATCGGTTTTCTACTGCTGCCATAACAAATTACCACAAACCTGGTTAAAGAAATACAATTTTATCATCTTATAGTTGTTGTAGGTCAGAAGTCTGGTATGGACCTCGCTAGTATAAAATCAAAGTGTCAGCAGGGCTGTGTTCCTTTCCTGCAAGCTGTAGGGAGAATCTGTTCTTTGCTCATTCTTCTGTTGACAGAATTTAGTTTGTTGCAGTTGAAGGACAGAGGTCCCCATTTCCCTGCTCGCCATCAGCTAAAGGCCATTCGCAGGTCCCAGAAAACTCTCTCCAGCCTTTGGATGTAGCCCCCACATCTCAGAACTAGAAAGAGGGAGACATATTGTTCTTATGCCACATCTCTCTGAACATCTCTCTCTGACCACCACCAGGAAAGTCTCTCTGCTTTTAAGCCTTCATGGTTACACAGATAATCCAGAATAATCCCCATACCATAACCTTAATCATATTTGCTGTTCCCTCTTTTCCACACAAGGTACAATACTTACAAATTCCAGGGATTAAGACATGATCTTTGGTGGGATGTTTGTTCTGCCAACCCCATAAAGTGACAATGAGATAGCCAAGTTGATATGCAGGACATGTGTAGATCTTATATAATACATAATAGCAACTTTAGCTGGCCCTCTGATACTTTTCAAGACTAAGAGCATACTTATTGAAAAATACCCTGCTGTGCCTATACATGGTTTCTTGATTTTGAGTCCAGAGTTGTTTCTTATAATTGGAACAGGGAGGAACAATATGTATATATATTAGAATGGTTGTAAGACTGAGTTGAGTAATTTCTAGATTTTGTTTCCATTTTTTTTAGCATACTTGAAAACTTCAAACAAATAAATTT
Source organism: Mirounga leonina (assembly GCF_011800145.1). Taxonomy (NCBI): domain Eukaryota; kingdom Metazoa; phylum Chordata; class Mammalia; order Carnivora; family Phocidae; genus Mirounga; species Mirounga leonina. The sequence goes on along the minus strand of NW_023270316.1, from coordinate 19,374,814 downwards.
CTCTTAGACCTGGAAACTAAACAAAAAGTAGAAGTAAAATCTTAGTCTCCTGGGCCAAGGGCAAGAAACCTTATGACAAAGGTGTCTGTCTTCTGGATTGATAAATCTCCAATGGATGGGTGGATATTGACCTTCCTGCCAAAAGAATTGCCTTCTTTTGGTCTGCATCACCATTCACTTTGTTTCCCTTTGTGGAAAACATCGTAAGTGATCCAGATAATCCTCCAAGAATATATGCAATCTATCCTCTTTCTTCATCGCTACACAACTCCTATATGTCAGAAACAAGCTTGACCTTGACTAGATCCCATCCCTCTAGGCAGTCTAATCTGTTCCATCGGAAGCAGGGACATAATTCCATTGACGTATTTACACATAATTTGCATTCAGAAAAATGGGGAGAAAGAGCTTCTCAATTCTCAGATCCATAGAAGGCAAAGAGAGCCCTCTCAAATTAAAATTACTGTTCATGGATGAACTGCTTTTTTAGATATAAGGAAGAAATTTTGGCAAAAGCAGCAAACATTTTTGTTTAGACGGAATGACTAGGACAATATTATATGTATCTATCACCCATTGTCTTCCTAGACATATTCACCATCCGAACCATAATTTACTTCCACGATTTGTGTTTCTTTTATCTCAAGCATAAGCTATACTAATAACATTAATCTTCAATTCCCAATTCCTAAACTAATACTCATTTTCCATTTTCTCATTTTCTAAGGCAGTGCTTCTCAAACTTGAGTGTTCTCAGAAGTACCTGAAGAATTTATTAAAACACAAATTTCTGGGAGCCACCTCCAAAGTTTCTGAGTCCGTATGTCTATGTGGGCCTGAGAATTTGTGTTTGTTTTCTTTTTTTTTTAAAGATTTTATTTAATGATTTATTTACTTAGTGCACACACAAGCAGGGAGAGGGGCAGAGAGAGAGGGTGAGAGAGCATACCAAGCAGACTCTGCCCTCAGCACGGAGGCGGACATGGGGCTTGATCTCAAGACCCTGAGATCTTGACCTGAGCCAAAATCAAGAGTTTGATGCTTACCAGGGCACCTGGGTGGCTCAGTTGGTTAAGCGACTGCCTTCAGCTCAGGTCATGATCCCAGAGTCCCAGGATTGAGTCCTGCATTAGGTTCCCTGCTCAGCACGGAGTCTGCTTCTCCCTCTGACCTTCCTCGCCTTTCATGCTCTCTCTCTCTCTCACTCTCTCTCTCTCTCTCAAATAAACACTAAATAAAATCTTAAAAAAAAAAGAATTGGATGCTTACTGACTGAGTCACCCAAGTGCTCCAAGAACTTGCATTTCTAATAAGTTTTCAGTTAATACTAATGGTTCCATTAAATAAAAGCAAAGAAAATATTGAGAATATCCTATTCATATTGTGATATTAAGAGGATAGTTACAATCCCTAATCTGGTCTCCAGGATTTTGAACATAAAAATACATCAAATTTAGGCCATGACAGCAAAGTGATGTTTGTATTAGCTGAAGAGAAGTTTCTTTCCTTACAATTTCTTGGATATAATCGTCCTTTATAGTGTTCACAATTAAATGTGTCTTTCTAATCTAGGCTACATAGGATCACCTGGTATCTCTGGTTTCAGACATAAGGAGCAAACCTAGCTCGAAGACATCAACTAAACTGGCCATAAGCAAGATGAGGCTGGAATTCTGTACAGAACCCAGAGAAAGAGAGGTAAAGGTGAAATGGGGAGTTCAAGAAATAAGGAGATTTCAGGAAACCACTTAAAGGAGGTTGTGCGTAGACTGAAAAGAGGCAGATAGAAAGAGGAAAGCCATGTTTTGCACCGCATCCTGGCTTCTGAGTGCTCAGGATCAACTATGAATGATAATGGGTTCTTTCTGCTAATGGTCTATCTGCACTTGTGTGACCTGCCAAATGCCATAGGCATAATGGAAAGGTTATGTTTTTGTGCACTATCACCCAGAGTTGTTGAACTGTGATGTAATAATCAGCAGCCACACTTGAAAGCTTGCCATCAAATTGAGCCAAGCACACTACACCATTACATCCAAATTACTAATAGAGGAATGCCAGGGAATGAGAGTAGATCCAGAAAATACAGTTATGGTTCCCAGAGTATGCACTCAGTGAGGAAAGGATGCCATGTAGACCATTAGCTGGTGTAAGATTCCAGACTAAGTGTGTCAATGGGAAAACAAGAATCAGACTTAACAGTTGTCTACTCTTCTGGAAGTTTCCCACTGGAAATTTTCTTCAGAAGTTAGAGAAATAGAACTATCAAGAGTCAGTTTAGATATGGTGAGATTAACGCAGCTCTTCTTATCCTCCTAAGTATATGTTCAATTTAAGTAAAAATAGTAGTTTTAAGGAATATTTCCTTGTCAGGCCATTTTACCAATTGCTACTGTCTCAATCCTTTTATAGAGATGTCACTAAACAAAAATGAGAAAGAGTAGCTCACAATGCCATATCCCTGTATCTTCTAATATTACTATGCAAGAGTTAAATCAGCAGACCTAGGTTGCTAAAACTCTTTGCATTTCCAAGACTTCAGAACTAACCTTCACCAGCTCCTGGGAGATAATCTCTGAACCCTTGGAACACCCTGCCTGATAAAAGTATCTTTGTATATTTGAAATCTTGGAGCATGCCAGATAGTTTACAATAACAATGTAATTTATGGTGAGTGTCCTTTTTTTTTTTTTTTCCGTATTCCTGGAGCTTTGGATCACAGGTATCAGTTTGACTTTTGGGAGCTACATGCCTAAGTAACTGACCTCCAATAAACACCCTGGAGGCCAAGGTTCAGGTGAGCCTCCCTGATTGGCAACACATCACATGTGTTGTGACACATTGTTGCTGGTAAAGCGCTATCCCTGTGACTTTATTGAAGGAGAACAAATGGAAGATCATCCTTGACTCTCCTAGACTCCACTGTAAGCATCTTTTTCCTTCCTTAATGGTAATATGGATCTTTTCACTATAATAAACCATAATCATAAGTGTAACAGCTCTTCTGAATTCTGTGAGTCCTTCCAGAATATCATCAAACCTGACTGTGGTCTTTGGGATCCCTGACACAATACTTTCAAAATAAAGCCTAACTGCTCCTCCAGTGTGAAAGAAAATTAGATAATGAGTACTTCTGGCAAAACCAGTGGGAAGACTCGGTGTACCCCAGATATAACAATATAATATACGTACACGCACATGCACACACACCAGGACACTGGGCTGGAGGTCTTGGGACAAGCAAGATACAAAATTCATAAAGCTCAATGAAAACTATATACTGAAATGTACTAAACTAAAAGTTATTTATTTATTTATTCATTTGTTTATTTTTGGCTATGGGTGAGGTCTATTGGGTTTATCTAAATTTGGTCATAACTGAGAAATTACAAATGAGGGAGCTCACACTTGCCATTCTGCTGTATGAAGTAAAGACCAATCATGTCAGGGTATAGCCTGTCCTTTAAAGAGTAAAAACAGATATACACACTGACCTAAGTACTAGATTACCCAGGAGAGATAGCAAAAGGTCTTTTTGCTTTTTAAGAATAAAGTAAAAGAGGAAGATAACGTGAATTGAGGGAGGTAGTAGGTGTGAATGAAAATGACATCAATAGCTCACTTAAACTGGTGATGCTGCTCTCAGGACTGAGGCTGGCCTAAATGTCACTTATGGGAGCATTAGAATAATCACCTCATTCTTTTTTTTTAATATTTTATTTATTTGAAAGAGAGACAGCAAGAGCGAGAGACGGAACAAGCAGGGGGAGTGGAAGAGGGAGAAGCAGACTCCCAGCTGAGCAGGGAGCCCGACGCAGGGCTCGATCCCAGGACCCTGGGATCAGGACCTGAGCCAAAGGCAGACACTTAACGACTGAGCCACCCAGGCGCCCAAATCACCTCATTCTTTAGAGAGTTGACTGCCATTTGCCAAAAACTTTCATAATAAATATACAGGTCTCGGAGATGGTGAGGTGAATGGTGCCCCCCTGAAGAGTTCCACATGCAAGATGCGGCTCAGGCTGTTCTCCTCAGACAAGGCCTCGGTTGTCGGCAGTGGCGATAGGGTTTTAATTGAAATATGTTTGACATACAATATTGTGTAAACGATTGGTTTTTAAAGTTCAGATCCATCAAACACATGGTGAGTGGAAGTTTGGTTCAAACTCAGGGAACATATTGCATTTGAGTCTTAGTTTGACTGCCATCCTTTTAATATATATATATTTTTTTTTCAGAGATACTGGGTGTGGATGATTAAGAAGACTATGTTAGAAAATGTCTAGTGGTGACTAAAATTCAAGCTCATCATCTAACTCTAGTTAATTGTAAAGTCTGACTTTGTAATACTGATTAGGGTTAGTAATTGATCTCTGCTTAGCATTTCTTGATAATTGCAATGGCATGCATGAATTAACAGAAACATATAGCACTTAAATATATTTCTGTAATTTACTAAGCTAATTTCCATGCTAACTAATATGAGCATACTCTAGACGGCAATAAATAATCAATAACTTCACAAGTACAACTCCTGTCTTACAAACACCTGGTTCAAAGGTTTGTTTCCTTAATGGTAAATGAAATAATTGTGATAAAATATTACAGTTATTTCAGTTTTCATTTTAAATTTTAATTAATTTTTAGGGGGTGCCTGAGTGGCTCAGTCAATTAAGTGTCTGACTCTTGGTTTCAGCACAGGTCATGATCTCAGGGTCATGGGATTGAGCCCTGCTTCTGGCTCCTCACTCAGCACAGACTCTGCTTGAGATTCTCTCCCTCTCTCTCTTCCTCCCCGCTTGGCCCTCCCCCTGCTTATGCTTGCACTCTCTCTCTTAAATAAATAAATAAATAAATAAATAAATAAATAAATAAATACAATCTTTAATAATTGATTTTAATTAATTTTTGGATCCCAGTAGTAAATTACCATTTAATTTCACTTATAGTTATACATTATTCATGTAACTATTATTTTCTCTTTTGCATATTCCTTTATATTCCCCTCTATCCTAAGTGCTTATATAACCTTGAGTTTTTATAAATTCCTTTAAATATATAGTTTGGTATGTATTTTGAACATACATTTACATAAATGGCATTTTGATTCAGATATTTTTCTATGTGATATTTTTACTCAACATTGTTTAAAGATCTAACCACATTGCTTATCACAGTAGATTTTTTGGGCTTTTGAATACTTCAAAGTATTTAATAGTTTGTATCCTACTATACTTACCCATTTCTCCAAAATGGGCCCCTAGATTGTCCCCTATTTCTTACCACCAGGCAATATTGCACTAAAAATTTCATTTCTGGCTTGTTTGGGAAATTCATGGGAATTCTGTTTGGAGTTTTGAACCATGAAGTATAAAAATGGCTGATACTGCCAAGTTGTTTTCCAGTATGGAAAAGCCCAATTAAATGTCAAAAAGTGTCAGGTTGAATTTTAAAAAGCAAGACCCGACTATTTGCTACCTAAAATAAATGTACATTGAATATAGACACAAATTAGTTAAAAGTAAATGAATAAAATATTATATCATGCTAGCACCAAACAAAAGAAAGCTAGGTGGGCTATATGAGTATCAAACAAAATATGTCTGAGCAAAAAAGTATAATATTGTAGTGATAAAGTGGTCAACGTATCGAGAGGACATAACAAACCTAAATATTACACATCTATTAGCCAAATCCAAAATACATGAAGTTGCAACTGATAGAACTGCAATGATAATTAGCCAATGCCACAATTACAAATTGAGATTCCAATACAATTCTAATAATAATTGATGGAACAAGAGCACATAAAATCAGTAAGAATATATTGACTAACTTTACTACCCTGATAAAGAACCCTATATCTAACAAAAGTGAAATTCACATGCTTTTCTAGAATAGGTGGAATATTTATTGAGATAGATCTTACTCTGAGCCATAAACAAACATCAATTATTTTAATAGCATTGTCTCTAATCATAATGCAGTTATCTTAGAAATCAGTAACAGATCTCTATAAAATCACAAAATATTAGGAAGCTAAATAACACACTTCCAAATAACACATGGTCCAAAGAATAAATAAAAACAGAAGTTATAAAGTATTTTAACTGAGTGAAAATGAAAACAAAATATTTTAAAATACGTGGGATGCTGATGAAGCAATAGAGATACTTAGAGGATAATTAATTTAGAGTGCTGCATGCTTATACTATAAAAACAGAAATGCCTTGTTAAGTCATTTATCTCCAGGAAAGAAGGAAATATAAAATTCAAAGAAGAGGAGGGGAAAGAATAGAAATCTGAGTAGAAATCCATAAACTAGAAAAATAGGAAAATAGAGAAATCAATGAAACCAAGAACTCCTTTGAGAAGATCAATGAAATTGATAAACCTCTATGCAGATAGATTGGGGGGGGTAGAAAGAACAAAAGATTCAGGTATCAGGAATGAGAGGTGATACTAAAGAAATTACATTTCTTGTTAAAATACTTACCCCAAAGAATGCTCCTGATCCAGAAGGCTTTACTAGTAGAGTGAACATAGTATTTAAGGAAAAAATAATACTACTTCTGAAAAAAAAAATTCTTCAAAAAATTGAAACAGAGTGAAGAGTTCTTAACTTATTCTATTGGGTTAGCAAAATCTTAACATCAAAATGAGACAAAGACAATGTTTCTAGGAAGAAGCTGCTGCGGCTGAGGTCGAAGAGGTTGCTGCCTGTGTTCTCCTTTAGGATTTTGATGGGCTCCTGTCTCACATTTAGGTCTTTCAACCATTTTGAGTCTATTTTTGTGTGTGGTGTAAGGAAATGGTCCAATTTCAGTCTTCTGCATGTGGCTGTCCAATTTTCCCAACACCATTTGCTGAAGAGACTGTCTTTTGTCCATTGGGCATTCTTTCCTGCTTTGTTGAAGATGAGTTGACCATAGAGTTGAGGGTCCATTTCTGGGCTCTCTATCCCATGCCATTGATCTATGTGTCTGTTTTTGTGCCAGTACCATACTGTCTTGACGATGACAGCTTTGTAATAGAGCTTGAAGTCTGGAATTGTGATGCCGCCAGCTTTGCTTTCCTTTTTCAACATTCCTCTGGCTATTCAGGGTCTTTTCTGGGTCTATACAAATTTTAGGATTATTTGTTCCATTTCTTTGAAAAAAGTTGCTGGTATTTTGATGGGGATTGCATTGAATGTGTAGATTGCTCTAGGTAGCATTGACATTTTCACAATAGCAAGGGCAAAAATGCACTATTGGGACTTCATCAAGATAAAAAGCTTTTGCATAGCAAAAGAAACAGTCAACAAAACCAAAGACAACCGAAAGAATGGGAGAAGATATTTGCAAATGACATAGCACATAAAGGGCTAGTATCCAAAATCTACAGAGAACTTCTTAAGCTCAACACCCAAAGAACAAATGATCCCATCAAGAAATGGGCAGAAGACATGAACAGACATTTTTCCAAAGAAGACATCCAAATGTCCAACAGACACATGAAAAGGTGCTCAACATCGCCCGGCATCAGGGAAATCCAAATCAAAACCTCAATGAGATACCACCTCACACCAGTCAGAATGGCTAAAATTAACAAGTCAGGAATAGACAGATGTTGACGGGGATGCGGAGAAAGGGGAACCCTCCTACACTGTTGGTGGGAATGCAAGCTAGTGCAGCCACTCTGGAAAACAGTATGGAGGTTCCTCAAAAAGTTGAAAATAGAGCTACCATACGATCCAGCAATTGCACTACTGGGTATTTACCCCAAAGATACAAATGTAGGGATCTGAAGGGGTACATGCACCCTGATGTTTATAGCAGCAATGTCCATAATAGTCAAACTGTGGAAAGAGCCAAGATGTCCATTGACAGATGAATGGATAAAGAAGATGAGGTATATATATATATATAATGGAATATTATGCAGCCATCAAAAGGAATGAGATCTTGCCATTTGCAATGACGTGGATGGAACTGGAGGGTGTTATGCTGAGCGAAATAAGTCAAACAGAGAAAGACATGTATCATATGACCGCACAGATATGAGGAATTCTTAATCTCAGGAAACAAACTGAGGGTTGTTGGAATGGTGGGGGGTGGGAGGGATGGGGTGGCTGGGTGATAGAAATTGGGGAGGGTGTGTGCTATGGTGAGTGCTGTGAATTGTGCAGGACTGTTGAATCACAGATCTGTACCTCTGAAACAAATAATAAAATATATGTTAAAAAAAAAAAAGAAGAAGAAGAAGATAGCAGGAGGGGAAGAATGAAGGGGGGGAATCGGAGTGGGAGATGAACCATGAGAGACTATGGACTCTGAAAAACAAACTGAGGGTTCTAGAGGGGAGGGGGGTGGGAGGATGGGTTAGCCTGGTGATGGGTATTAAAGAGGGCACGTTCTGCATGGAGCACTGGGTGTTATGCACAAACAATGAATCATGGAACACTACATCAAAAACTAATGATGTAATGTATGGTGATTAACATAACAATAAAAATTTTTAAAAATGAGACAAAGACACTACAAAAAAAAACAATAAAAAAAATAGTACAAATATCCCTCATGAACCCAGGAGCCAAAATTTTAAACAAAATTTTAGCAAATTGACTCTATCTACTTACCAGTCCACCTATAGATCTAAATACTCCATGACCTAGTGCGGTTTACCCCATGGATGCAAGCTTAGTTTAACATTTGAAAAGCAATCAATGCAATTCACCAAATTAGCAAACTAAAAGAGAAATAAAAGACATCTGGAATGTAAAGGAAGAAACATAATTATCTTTAATAGGAGAGAGCATGGCCATCTATATAGAAAATCCAATGAGATCTACGTAAGGGGCTACTAGAACTAATAAGTGAGTTCATCAAGGTTTCAGAATAAAAGAGGAATGTACAAAATATAATTGTATTTTATACAATGGCAATGAACAATTGAAAATTGAGACAGAAATAATATTTACCATAGCATCAAAGTATAAAATAATTGGTACTTAAGGATAAATTTGGCAAAAGGTGTGAAAAGCACAAAACACTGGTCAGAGAAATTCAAGGAGCTCTAAATAAATGGAAAACATCCAGTGTCCATGACTCAGAAAAATTACTACTGTTAAAATGGCAATACTACCCAAATTTATTATAGATGGAACCCAGTCCTTATCAGTATTCCAACTACAATTTTTCAGAAATTGATAAGCTGATTTTAAAATTCATATCAAAATGCAAAGGACCTAAAAGAGCCAAAATAATCTTTAAAAAGCACCAGGTTGAAGAACTAACAGTACCTGATTTCAAATTTCAGTTTAAAGATAGGAAAATAGACAATGGAACAGAATAAAGCATTGTGAAAGCACACTGACTTACATAGGCAACTGATTTTTTGATAAAGGAGCAAAAGCAGTTCAAGGGAGAAAGTATAGATCTTGCAGAAATTGTTTTGGAAAAACTGGATATTCATATATTTTTTAAAGAATGTTGTTCCTGGGCTCCTGGGTGGTTCAGTTGGTTAAGCGACTGCCTTCGGCTCAGGTCACGATCCTGGAATCCCAGGATCGAGTCCCGCATCGGGCTCCCTGCTCAGCGGGGAGTCTGCCTCTCCCTCTGACCCTCCCCCTTCTCATGTGCTCTCTCTCTCTCTCTCAAATAAATAAATAAAATCTTTAAAAAAAAAAAAAAGAATGTTGTTCCTTACTTCACACCATATTAAAATAGTAACTCAAAATGAATCATAGACAGAGGCAAAACCTGAAACTACAGAACTTCTAGAACAAAAGATAAGAGAAAATCTTTGTAAACTCGGATTAGGCAACAATTTCTTAAATACAATGCCAAAACCACAATCTAGCCAAAAAAATGATAAATTTACTTTACCAAAATGTAAAACTCTGCTCTTTGAAATATACCAAGAAGAGGAAAAATACAAGATATGGGTTGTATCAAAAAGTATTTATAAATAATAAATCTGATAAAATACTTGTATCCAGAATAAAACACATTTTCAAGATTCAATACGAAAACCAAAAATCCAATTTTAAAAATGAGCGAACTATTTGACCTGAAATAGGTGTATGAAAAGATATGCAACATCATTAATCACTAGAGAAATGCAAATTAAAATCACAATATGATTATACTGCACCCTCTTAGAATGGCTAAAAGCAAAAAAGACTGACTACCAAGTATTGGCAAACATATGGAACAAAAGGAACTCTCACACACTATTTGTGGGAACGTAAAATGGTACAATTATTTTGGAACATGGTTGGGAAGTTTCTTAGAAAGGGAAACATACATGGACTCCATGAGCCAGAAAATGCACTATTATGCATTTACCCATGAGAAATGAAAGGATGTGTTTATACATTGACCTGTACATGAATGTTCACAAGAACTTCATTTGTTATTACCCAAAACTAGAAATAACTCAAGTATCTGTCAATAAGTGAATAGATTCAGACAGTGTGGTATATACATGGAAAGGACAGTCCTCTTCACTAGTCCCAGAACCGGTGTAGGAACCCTGAAACTCTTTTTCATCCCTAGCTTGCTATTTCTTCTTTTTCTAAATAGAACTGGATTCCCTCTCACCTGCTACGTATGAGAAATCACTACTATCATGCTTATATTGATTACAAATATGTGCGGAGCCTACTAATCCTCTAAATAGGAATGGGAAAACAACTTTCATATTTGTATTCCCAACACGTAGTATAAAGCCTGAAGATTATAGGTGCTTGTATTAGTAAAGAATGAATTTGAAAAGACCATTGTTCCATCCTAAGCATGAGAACAAATCGGATAAATTAGAAAGCCAGATTCTATCACAGAGATGAGGACGTTAAGAGATCTAAATGATCTAAATTCAATAAAGAAAATGACAAGTCCTTCCTAGGAAGGAAATGGCCTGTGACTGCTTCCATCCCTACCGAGTGTCTTAGTTCTGCATCTACTCCGATGTAATTCATATATCTAGATGGTAACAGTGCTTTTCCATTATACCTATTTCCAAAAATTTACTGAATACTCTTTTGTACCTCTTCACATTACTTCTGCATTATCAGTCTATATGAGATAGAAAAAGATAAGCATAAAATCAATAGTTAAATAAAAGCCTCCACATATAAACACTTTGAATCCTAACTTTGTGTAATAAAAATGCTAGATCTAGAGTTGATCTTGCAGATTAAATAGAATTTAAACATTGTTTTCTATGAAAGCATCAAATAGTTTACCTTTAACGGAAAGCTTGCAATCCTCTTTGAAATGCAAATCTAAAGCTTAGGTATTTCACAGACCCGAAGCTATGGTTTGGGATGTATATAACAAGGAGATACATGTTTCATAAATCCTGCAATAAAATAGTAATCAGTGAATGAGCAGCCTTAATATCTTGCATATTTCAAAAGCTGAGCCAACACTTTTTGGTAAAGGAAATCAATACAAAAGAATACTAAGAAATTTAAGAAAGAGAAACCAAAGTCTGATTGAGGAACATAGGTGAGTCATACCACACTGTGTTATTAGGCAACTTTAAATACTTTGAAGTTTAGTAGGAAATTGGATAAAAGGATTATGGTATGTTTACAGGTACTATAATACATGCTATTACACGATATCAGAGCTTCACTAAATTACTCCTTAGTGCACTGTAGCCAATAGTTCTTGAATTTATTTGTGCAATTATTAGATGTATATGAGGTTTCTTTTAGTAGGTCACCTGATAATAAAAGAGATATGGAACCTGGCAAAGAGTCTTTCAACAAGCACCTTGCATACATATATTTATACAGTCATTTTCTAGGGTCATAGTCTTCCTAGACTACAATCATAGAAGGTAAAGGATAAAAAACTGGTTTTAAACTCATACACCCAATTTCATCTCATTTTACCTGAATATGCCTGGAAGTAGAGGGCTTGATCAGCCAGATACACAAAGTTTGACTGGGAAACAATGAAATATGAGGAAGTCTGCATGCAAGAATTGGGACCAATGTTTGTTTGAAAGAGCAAATTCATCTTTAAAAAATCTTTTAAAAAGTGGGAATACTAGGAGTACTTATTTGATAGGATTATGTGAAGCTCAAGTTCGGTATTATTCATAAAATACTTACTTAGCTTAATGATAGCACATATTAGGCACTCTGTTTTTCTAATATAAATAAAATTAATAAACCAATGATATTGAATCCTGAGTTGAAATTACACTCTTAAAATGTACACTAAAATAACATTAGAAATGATAACTGAAATAAGGGCCTGTTTGATACTCTATAGTTTCTGATAATCTCGGTGAATGATTAAACATAGAAATTGATTTTCTTTTTTTTTTTAAGATTTTATTTATTTATTTGAGAGAGAGAGAGAATGAGAGACAGCACGAGAGGGAAGAGGGCAGAGGGAGAAGCAGACCCCCTGCTGAGCAGGGAGCCCAATGCGGGACTTGATCCTGGGACTCCAGGATCATGACCTGAGCCGAAGGCAGTCGCTTAACCAACTGAGCCACTCAGGTGCCCTAGAAATTGATTTTCAACATGTACCAAATCTATTTTCCTCCAACATTAATTGTTTAATGAGGCTTTGATGGAAGGTCCTTGGACAAATCTCATTTTTTCTGGCTTTTCCATTGATTGAAGATTTTAAAATAAGGAAAATGTTTTTTTTAAAAAAGATTTATTTATTTATTTTAGAGAGAGAGCATGCGAGTGGTGGGGGGGCAGTGGAGAGGGACAGAGGAAGAGAATCTTCAAGCAATCTCCCCACTGAGCACAGAGCCCAAGGTGGGGCTCAGTCTCATGACCCTGAGATCATGACCTGAGCCAAAATCAAGAGTTGGATGCTTAGCTGACTGAGACACCAAGGCACCCCAAAATAGGAAAACCTTAAGTCCTTTCTATCTCTTAAATTCTATAGTTCTGCCTTTAATGTGTAATAGACTATTTCATGAACAAGTCTAATTTCAAGTGACTAGAATGTACTTCATAGTACATTTCTTATACTTTCTAATATCAACATTTTAATACTATTTTAATAATGAAGTATTGCCCAATACCACTAGTAGTCATTTATGTAAAGTAAAATAATTTGGGGAAGGTTTGGTGATTGTGATAATTAAATAATAATAATTGCTAACATTTACCGAGCACTGCTGATTTACCAGACACACTACTAAGGACTTAAATTACCTTATTTAACATTCCTCTAAATCTTGTCCGTAAGTATCTGTAGTTTTCCTTTGCTTGACCAGATTTTTAGAGAGGTTAGGTAATATAGAGGATGAAGAATTGAGGTTGAGGTAGAAAGACTGTTACCTTGAAGTTGAAAGCAAATGAGGCCAGTGAAAGAAAGTGCTTCTAGAATATGGTGTTTGGCCTGTCCAGCCTATTTGCTGTCCAGTCTGAAGGGTAGCTGAGGTCAGAGGTTAGGGAACTCTAGTAGGAGTCCTTATCTTCCTTCAGTGGTATTAACAGAGTATAAGCAGATTAAACAGATGGTAAATGGTTAACATGATTACACTGGCCAGATGGAATTGGATGATAAACTTGAAACAGTTTGAAAAAGAAGGTAATATGGATTTGAGCACATGGACCGACAAATCACCAGGGAACATAAAAGCAGCTGTAACAAAAGGAGGGAAAGATCTATGAAGAACAGCACTGATTTTACTTACTAAAGAATTAGAAGACTAAAGACTCTACCAGAAAAAAAATTGGATTGAATTAAAGATTTATAAGAATAACAAATAAAAGGATATAAAATAATAATATATATAAATCATGATAGTTGGTCTTTATTTGAAGGAATGATCTTATATTCTCTGTTAAATCTTAAAAAGTAACATCATTCCTTTTTAAAAATCTAAAACATAGTCATATGTATCTGTAGTCATATGTATCATCTGAATTTTTACACAATTGAGAAATTTAACATTAGACATACACTATTTTAATTATTATAGAGAAAACAATTTAAAAACTATGGAAGATGTCAGAATGCTTGTTGATAATTTTAAAAGGTTGTAAGATAAAGTCTTAATCAAAATAGTGAGAAATTTAAAATTTTATTAAACTAACAAAGTATTATAAAGAATTTCTAATTTTTTCAACTATTACCAGAAGTGACAAAAAAAAAAAAAATGATGACCACTATAAACTTTTTTATTTAGCATTTTTGTTTGGAATTTCTGGCCAAAACAAAAACATGGAAAACATAGAAGAAGTTAAAAAAATTGGAAAGGGCTAAATAAATTTTTCATGTCTTGAGAATGATATGTGGTTCCATTAGACAAGATAATATAACAAGAAAACCCAAGATGACAAATCTAATATATTTTTAGAAAAGTTTTCTTTTGGGCACCTGGGTGGCTCAGTTGGTTAAGCGACTGCCTTCGGCTCAGGTCATGATCCTGGAGTCCCGGGATCGAGTCCCGCGTCGGGCTCCCTGCTCGGCAGGGAGTCTGCTTCTCCCTCTGACCCTCCTCCCTCTCATGCTCTCTGTCTCTCATTCTCTCTGTCTCAAATAAATTAAAAAAAAAAAAAGAAGAAAGAAAAGTTTTCTTTTAACTTAAGGTAGAGGATTCTGATACTATTGTTTTCTTCAAGGCTTGGTATCATTTGACATTACATATTCAGAAATCTTAATTTTAATTCCATATAGATATTATATATCTACCTCTCATTATTTCAAATGGGGTTAGTTCTGACATTTTAAAAAAGATTACTACTTTTGTGTAGAATGTCATGTGCAACTCAGGTGTTTACCAGTTCTGCCAGCTCAAAACTAAATGCTCACCCCAACCTCAATCACCGGAACTTTCAAGAAAGCCTTGCATATTCCTAAACCACCTGTGCAGAGTGGGATGGGGAGGGAAAGGGCAGAAGGGAAACTCATGCTCTGTTGATAAACACCAATCTAGAGGAAGCATATCTCTTTACCATATTAATCTTTTATTCAATATGCAATATATATCTTATATTCTCAAGACATTGTAAATGGCTCCAATAAATGCTTTCTAGTACATGAATTTTAAAGTTATTCTCTATGAAAGGAGAGCATTATGTAAATGTTCCTTAATATAAGTAGAGCTGATCTTGGAGAATAACTAAGAAAAAGGCTCCTGACTTCGACTCAGGTCATGGTCTCAGGGTCCTGGGATCCAGTCCTGTGTCAGGCTCCCTGCTCAGTAGGGAGTCTGCTTGTCCCTCTCCTCCAGCCCCCCAGCTCATTCTCTCTCTCTCTCTCAAATAAATAAATAATATCTTTAAAGAAAATAAAGAGAAACGTTTCTGTGCCAATCTAAATGTATGTCTATTTTAATATTAAATGTATGTATTAATAGATTAATATTTGACAGAAATAAGATTTTTAAAAGATTTATTTATTTATTTATTTGAGAGAGAGTGCACAAGCAGGGGGAGGAGCAGATTAAGATGAAGAGGGAGAGGGAGAGAATCTCAAGCAGATGCCCTGCTGAGCACAGAGCCAACATGGGGCTGGATCTCATGACCCTGAGATCATGTGCTGAGCAAAAATCAAGAGTCGGACACTTAACCAACTGAGTCACCCAGGCATCCCCGGAAATAACATTTTAATATAAGTTGGTCTAATGCCAATACAGGCCAATACAATTAATCATACAGCCATTTTAGATAAGGTCCCCTATCAGTTTGAATATTTGAAACATAATACTGGGGGAAAAGAGTAATACAGAATTATATGAAATGGATGTATAATGTTGTGATTGTGGGTATCCATGCATATAATAGACTTATATAAACAAGAAAATATTTGAATATGAAAAAATGTTCACCATACTTTTTTTCTAGGTGAGAATGTCCCTAAGTTTTTATGTTATTTTTGTGTTTGTCATATTTCCTGAATTCAATTATGCTCAATAATACTTACAAACTCTCTGATACTAATAAATTGATTTTGTTTGTTAATTTAATGGCTATTACAGAGGCATAAATAGATGTTTCCAGAAAAAAAAATTCAGTGTTATAAAACATTTATTATGAATATGAGAAATATGATAATTAGATAATCAGATAAATAGACTATCTAAACTTTAAAAATATTTTTAGAATGTTCAAAAATAATTCACTCATAGTTCAGTAGGAAGGATGAAAATAAAAACTCTTTATCTCTGGGTAAATGTTACCAGGAGGACGCTGGTTATCTTATCTGGTGTGGCAGAAAAATATCAATTTAACAACTGATACCAGAGCACTTCTAAGAAGTAGATCGTATTTGTTCATGAAAATAACAAAATAAGCCTTTTGGGATATAGAGGTTTCATTGTCAAGGCCATGGATAGAAGATACTCAAGTCATTACTAAATGTCTTAGCAGAGTAATGAGAGCTGGAGAGGAACTCAGAAGCGGTAATGTTGAGAGAGAAAGGAAAAGGTGAACCAACCTGCTGAACGGGCTGAAGTTTAAGCTACTGACAATGAAAGAAGGAAAGGGAGTCTAAAGTCGTTTTCATTTATATCATTATTATGAATCATTATTCACCTATTCATGTATTTACTCAAAAGTATATTTTCAAAACAATTGTTTGCCAAGCACTATGATGGGTAAGAGTGAAATTTACAAGATACTCTCATGGGTCATACCTTGTGTCAGTGGTGGGAGAAAAGGGTTGTCAATAATGAAGTAGGGACATAGATTAAAATATGTATTTGGGATATGAAAAGTGATATGAAATAATGAATAAAAGCCATCTAGTGTTGAGCAGATGGGAAGCAGAACCTTCAGGAGAGTGAACAGGAAAGATTGCTCTCAGTTGGAAATATTTGCAGGGAAAGCTAAATGATGAGAAGTGAAGCTCTCTAGGAGAAGACAATCCCAGGTCCTGTGTTTGTAAAGTCTTGGGGTCTGTGTTTGGAAATATTTTGGAGAATTTCAGCAACTATGAGACTCTGTGGAAAGATTTTATAAAGATACAACTGGAGAGATAGTTAGCAGCATTACCCCCAGTGTTAATGACTTTGAATTTTATTCCAAATGCAAATGGAAGAAAATGTGAGTTTTTCTCAAAGAGAGTGGCTTGATCCATCTGCTACTGATCTTAATCTCAAAAAAGAAAGAATTCTATTAAAATGTATGTTTTGTGTGAGAGTTGTTTAGTGGTGGGGTGGGTGGGGATTGCTGATCATCAAGAAGGGGCTGTGTAGCCCATTGGCTCTACTTGAAGACTAAAATAAAATAAATACTGTAAGATAAAAAAGGAAGAAGAAACAATACATATTAGAAATTTCACCCAGAGCTATTATGAATTTTTGTCTTCATATTTTCTAGATTTTGGGGGGTACAATTTAACAGATGACATACAATGAATATCTTGGGTTTTTTTCTGTTTAAAGTCTCTTGAGATAAGTGAAGACACAAATGCAAAATACACACAAAAAGCTGCTTTAAATTTCTCATAAACATGAATTTCAAGAGGAGGCAAAATGTGTAATTAAGTAATACCCTGTCCTTGAGAGTTTTAGGCCTTAATTGGACTGCAAGAAAGCCAGCTGACATCTTTTTGTGATGTAAATAATGTTGATAATGTTTCAAAGATATGGGCAAGGCCATTTGCACTAAGCCTTCCATTAAGAGCGGAGTTTCAATTAGGATCCATTTGGCTGCAAGTAACAGAATATCGGATCACAGTGTCTTTAATATTAAGATAAATATCTCACAAAGCAAATGGTCTGAACATAGGCAGTACTGTGAGTGATTCCATAAGTCAAAAATCACATAAAAAACCAAGCTCTTATCATCTTTCCATCTGTATTTTCAACACATTACTTCTTTCAAGATAGTTGCCATAGCTCCAGTGAACATATTCTCATAGACCCATTTAGAAAGAAGACAGCCAAAGGAACTTCTGTCTCTATTTTTATCAAGAAACAAAATATATTTTTCAAGTCCTCATGGACTGCACCTTACCTCTCTGCTTGAGGAGAACTGAGTAGCATGAGTTCCAGTGCTCCAACCAGAGGCAAAATGGAAAGATTGCTGTGACTTGCTCAGATACATCCCTGGGGCTGGTCATTTTGGCACCTAAGCAAAATCAGTAGTCAGTTGGTGAGGAAGAAGGAAGGACAAGAATGCAACCAACAGTGTCTGCCACAGTAAGAAAATAGGTATATGCTAAGCAAGAAATTATCTTGCTTACATAAGATAAAATCTGGTTCCCCAAAGAAAGATTGGGAAACTATTTTCAATAAAGATGATTATCTAATTGAACATAATGTAAAGGAAGAAAACCACATTTATTGCTCTCTTCAGGGAAAGAAGCAATAAGGACATTAAAACTATTCATAGGAAATAACCACTGGAAAATTTCTTGGGCAAATCACTGCAATATTTTGATATGTTCATGAAAAATGGGATTTTTGTCATATACTTTATGATTAGGTATTATTGACAAGACTTTTTTTTATGAAGAACAAACCAAAATAACAGGAAAATAATAGCAAGATGTCAGAAAAACAACATAATTCAAAATAGACAACAATTTTAGAATGGCTAAAATCTATAATGCTGACAACACCAAATGCTGGCTAAAAGGTGTAGCAGCAGGAACTCCCATTCACGGCTGGTGGGAATGCCAAATACTACAGCCACTTTGAAAGACAGCTTCATAGTTTCTTATAAAACCAAACAAACTTTTACCATACAATTCAAAAGCAATTGTGCTCCTTGGTATGATCCAAATGAGTTGAAAACTTACGTCTATATAAAAACCTGCACATGTATATATATGGCAGTTTCTTCCTAATTGCCAAAACTTAGAAGCAACGAAGATGTCCTTCAGTAGGTAAATGGAAAAATCAACTGTGATACATCTGTACAATGTAATACTATTCAGTGGTAGAGAAATGAGCTATTTAGCCATGAAAAGTCATGGAGGAAATTTAAATGCATAGGACTAAGTGAACGAAAGCAATCAGAAAAACCTACTTACTGTATCATTCCAATTACATGACATTCTAGAAAAGACAAAACTATGGAGACAGTAAATATACTAGTGATTATCAGGGGATTTGTGTGCAGGGAGAAATGAATAGGTAGAGAATAGGGTATTTTTAGGGCAGTGAAATTATCTTGTATGATACTATAGTGGATATATGTCATGACAGATTTGTCAAAAAACATAGAACATGCAATACCAAGAACTTGGTGGACTTTGGTGATAATGATATATTAATGCTACTGTATCAACTGTGGCAAATGTACCATCGTGGTGAGTGTAACAGAGCAGGAGATATGTAGGAACTCCCTGCTTTCCATTTGATTTTGCTGTTAACTTAAAACTGCTAAAAAAAAAAAAAATAGACAAGTTTCACATTTTAAGTTTTATGGGAATACACTTTAAAAGCATTACTCTTCAAAACTATTTCAAAATATATGCTGGCTTAGGCTAAGAATTTGGAGCATTTATACATTTAGTAGTATGAGGTAGAAACTAAATGTATACAGTAGAAGCATCACTGTTTAACACAATTATTCAATTACCAAAATTAAAGATGTATGTGATCCACCAACTTTAGAAATTTATGAAATCTACTATTAAAGTTAAATTAGTATTATTAACCAAAATCATATACTGAGAATTTGATAAAATCAGTGAAATAAAATAAAGAGAATAGTATCGTAGCAAGTCATCTCTACAATAACCCAATACTTACATGGTATTGTGATTATATAAGTGTGTGTATATGAGTTTATGTATGTATGTATATACATACATAAAGGTTAAGGAACAAATCAGGTTTTTAGAAACCAGGTCTGACTTTTGTTATTATTTTAAAAATGGAATCTATGGAAAGTTGTTATTCAGTTTATAAAATCAATGGGAAGAACAGTAAGCAAGTTTGGAAAATATATAAGAATGAAGGTCAGATCCCAAAGAATTATGATCTAAAGAAGTCACTACTTCTTTAGAAGGCTACTTTCACACTCTGGTACCTGATACCGCCCCTGACATAAATTCCATATAATCCAATTTTATGTGTGTCTGTGTCACTTGCTCTAGATTTAAAAAGCTGAATGAGAATCCAAATGAAAATAATTAAAGAATGACATTTTAATCCCCAGGTTAGTTTATGAGGAGAATGGAGAGAACTGTACAAAAAAAAAAAAAAAAAAAAAGTGCTGGGAGTGGCCCATCATAATACATTAACACAAGGGGGTATAGACCAGTAGCCTAATTTAATAGCTTGGTTCTCACCAGCTTAAAATCTTCTGAAATATATTACAATGGAAGATTTCAATAAAACTGCAAGAAGTAGCTATGGTTCATAGTTTATGATATTGAACAATCAACAATATAGATAGACAAGAACATTCCAAATTTGAAATATTTTAAAACTAGAAGTATAAATTTCTACATGGCCTGTTCTACCAAATTTAATATGTTTGAGGACTCCTAGGGCAACTTGGACTTGCCCCAGGAGTCTCAAAGACATTGGATTGAGGGGCAGAAGGAGCAGGGTTCCAGACTTCTGTTTTAATTAGAATAGTTTTTTACATTTTTTGACATCGGAATTCTCCATAAAAGGGTTTTGAGGCCCCAAATTTTAAAAAGCAGTGATGTGTAAAATGGCCCTTTCTAACTAAACTCTTAAGAAACAATTGTTTGTTTTTATTCTTCCAGGAAAATGATCCATCTTTTTTTTTTTTTTTCATATGAGCTACTTTTGCGCAAGTGCTTATTATGGAACAGATACTTTGCTAGCACTTACTATAAGCTATTTAATTGAAATAGGAGTTTAATTATTCTTTTTAAATTTAGAAATACATATACACACACGCATATATGGAGAGAGAGAGGGACAGAGAGATTGAGAGTCACTTTAAAATTCATTTTCGTGTTTAGAACCTCTTGGGATGTTTTGGTTTTGCCGGTTAATTTTTCTCCAGCCAAACATTCTGGTCTATACTAATCCATAAAAGCCTTGCCACAGTTGGGTTGAAACAGCAGGAGGCTTAATAGGCTAGTGGGACCAATATATATCCCCCTACTGTGTTTACACAGGTGAAATTTCTCATCATAGGACTCAGTCAGTAGTCAGCAAGTCTCTATTTCTTAAAAAGTGCACTTGAATGCTTTGTAGTATCTGGAATAGATATTATAATTCTAAGAGGCTCACATTTACTCCAGCCAAGATAAAAAATAAATGTTTATGGTAATCCTCGTATTAGCAACAAATTGCTATCACTTCCTCTTAATAGTAGTAAAGCACTCATATTTAGTCTAGTTTTCTCACCAAAAGAAATTAAAAGGTATATGGAGTATAAAGAATGTCTTCCTATTTCATGTTTTCTTTTGATGCAATCTCTGTAACCAGCCACAATCTTGATGTTGATTTCCTAAAGTCTACATTTCTATGCACTTTAAACCCTGGCATCGATTCTTTTTGGTTTAATTGTTGCTTTCTTCTTGGCCTCCTTCCTGATTCTAGATAATAACAAATGCCTGACCCATTCTTTTATCTTTTGTGTTATAGCCCTATTCATAGTTATAATGAAAAGGTTTCTAACTTTCCCAATTGCTGTCCATGATCTGACTCCTAGTTCCAATCTCTTATGCTTAAAGAAAATTAAAAATATTCATCATATATATTTTTTTCATTTAATAAAACCTTTATCTCTTGCTTTTAGCTTGGCAGAGTTGACAGACCTATAGAATCCATGCACACCTTCTGATTATCACCTTTCATCTTTCCTCTCTCTTGTACTCTGGGTCACGAGTATGATAGCTAGAGAGGCACAAGCCATTTTACAAGAACGAGGATGAATGCTACACACTAAGGAAGAGGGAAGAGAAGCCTAAAGAAGTTTGGGTCACCGAGGACATAATGAAGCTGCCATATCTTGTCTGAACAGTCCTCCTTTATACTACTTATGTGACAGGAAGAAATTTCTATTTGATGAAGTCAAATTACCCGCTCACGTAGCCTAAAGAGTAATTCTAGCTGATATGGCTACTGCAGATATTTGTTGAATTATATAGAAGTTAAAAATTGAGATGAAGAAACAGGTACGTGAAATGAGGTATAAGTTTACATCTATTCTTTTTCCTACATTGCCACAAATTGTTATAAACTTCCCAAATTAAAAATGTATAGATATTCAGTGTTAGATATATTAGTAAAATAATGTTTTTATTTAATAAAACATTTAAGCGTGTATCAAAATCAATTTATTATATCAATTATATGGACACATAAATGTATTTTCCCAAGACAAAATTAAGCAATATCCTTCATTTAATGAATAGAGGATATGAAAAATCCTTTTCCATGTCCACTTAGTCTACATTCAACTTAAAGCAGCTCACCAGGATTATTGGCCATAATTCAGCTCGCTTATTCATCCCTTGTGGGAAAAAAAAAAAAAAAAGATTTTAACATTTTGTATGATAAATATTTAGGTGGAGTTTTATAATAGCATGAGTTCTGTATCACCTGACTAACTCTGGAAATTTTTAAATTTATCGATGGCTACTGTGGAAGAAATGGACCCTTGCGTGGTGTTTGGATCAGCTCTGGACAGGGCCGCCCTAATTCTTGAAAATGCAGCCTCTACGGGAGGAGGGAGACACAAAGCCGTCACATATTTTCTGCGAAAGGGAGAAGGCAAACCGGATTTGCACTGTTAACTTACACGACTCGTCAGTTCTTACGCTGTCTAGGTGGACAAATACGATCATGTATTTTAAAACCGTTTAACTTGCTATACTGTTGTGGGTCCTCCAGTGAAAAAGGGCATGCACGAGCCTGACGGAGACGGATTTTGCTCAGGCTCTGTTGCTTCGCAGCCTGGGAGCGCTCCCGCTGAAATCTGGCACCGGCCCGCCATACACAGGGCAAGGGGACACGCACAGAGGGCAAGGGGACACGCACAGAGGGCCAGCCCCGCGGACTGGCAGGTGCGGTTGAACGAGCAAGGGAACTTACTCAGGAGGCTTGTCTCAGGCAGCCGCCGGACAAGCAGATCTCCGTGGCTGCCACCAGCATCTTAAAGGTTTACGAGAGCCCTTAACGGGATTCTGCCGTAGATACCCGTGCAGAGGGCCTGGACGACACACCGCTCTCTCAAGGCTGCGTCCTTGAACCTGCTCCCACCTCGGGAAAGGCTGGCAGAACATACATTCCAAGGGGAGGGGCTGAGGAGCCTCCAATTGCCCTGATGGGCTCGCAGGTCAATCCGAGGTCACGTCCTCTCAATGACCTCCCTCAACATGCTCATTGAATAAAAGTCATCGTAAGAAAACAATTCATAACCTTGACTATGTATCATATAAATCCTAAATGAGACCTTGGCCATACCTACTTTTTCCTTCCAAGTGGACTTTGGTTTATTAGACTCAATTTAGGAATATGGATTTTATATAACGCCTCCTTTTTTAACCATTAAAAATGAAAAAGCCAGAATGATATTTGAAATTGTCTGAAGGACTGTAATATTTTTCTCATTATCAGATCACTTATCAAATACAATCATGACTTATAATTCCATAATGAAATTTAGTCAAAGTTAAACACACACACATATATTCACACTATGAACATCATTTTTCTCTTTATGTGTGGATCCTAACCTGTCAATGTGATGCTAAGATCCTGGGGAGCCGAAATGGCATCTTATTCTTGTCAGTTTGTGACACTGATATGGTTAATATTGCTCCATGTGTTTATAATTTAATCAAAATTTATATCTTAAAATTATATTAATTCTTTTGTACTGATTTGTTTTTTCAGTTGTTTTTAATATGGTAAAATACACATAACAAAATTTACCACTTAACCATTTTTTTTTTAAAGATTTTATTTATTTATTTGACAGATAGTGAGAGAGCACAAGTAGGCAGAGTGGCAGGCAGAGGGAGAGGGAGAAGCAGGCTCTCCACGGAGCAGGGAGCCAGATGTGGGGCTCGATCCCAGGACCCCAGGTCATGACCTGAGCTGAAGGCAGCCGCTTAACCGACTGAGCCACCCAGGCGCCCCACCATTTAACCATTTTTATAGATAATATTTTTATTACATTGTCAGCTGATTCAAATACGTTGTCAAAAACAAAAAAAAAAGTGAGAAAAAGGCAAAACAAGAAAGTAATAATTAGTAAATAAGCCTGGGAAAGGATTTTACATCTTATTTGATAATGAATGTGATGTGTATTTATGACTCAGTAGGCACAAAGGATACATAATTAAAACAACCACTGCAGGTGAAAGTGTACTGTAACTAGCAACAGAGACTAAAACAGTACTTTGTCATACAATTTATAAAAGGTACCTTAAGTTTATATTCCTTGATTCAATTTATTTCACATCTGCATATCTAAGGAAATAATCCTATCTGTTATGCACAGCAATTCGCTGAAGCTTTATCAAATTACTGGGGGGAGGGAGGGGGAGAAGTCTCCTCACAAAAGGGAACTACAAAACATTCATTAGCAGGATATTCAGCAGCCATTTATAATGAAGTATGTTCACATAATGTTAATTTGAAACTCGACAGAAATGAAGTATGGACAAAACTACCTAAGAAACAGGCACAACCATGATGGCAAAATAATAGAGACACAAGTGTGAGGGTAAGGACATCAAGGTCCTGTGCTTTTACTTTTTAAAATTTTCCTGCGATCTTCTTCTCATGTGAAATGTACAATTTAGTGATTTCAGTGTATTCATAATGTTGTGCTGCCATCACCACCACCCAACTCTAGAACTCTTTTCATCTTGTAAAACTGAAACTCCGTACCCATTCAACAATAACTGCCATCTCGCTTTCCCCCGGCCTCTGGTAACCACCACTCTACTTTCTGTCTATATAATTATGACTATTCTATGTACTGCATGTAAGTGGAATCATGCAGTAACTATTTTTTGTGACTGGCTTTATTCACTTAGCATAATATCTGTAAGCTTCATCTGTGTTGTAGCATTTGTAAGAATTTCCCACCTTCTCAAAGCGGAATAACATTCCATTGCGTGTATACAGATTTTGTGTATATACATTTTACTTGTTCATTCATCCATCAACGGACACTTGAGCTGCTTCTACATTGTAGCTCCTGTGACTAATGCTGTTACATATATGAGTATACGAATATATCTTTGAGACCCTGCTTTCAATTATTTTAGGTAAATACCTCGAAGTGTAATTGCTAGATCAAATGGTAAGTCTATTTTTAATTCTAGAGGACATTTCATACTGTTTTCCACAGCAGCTATACCATTTTACATTCCTACCGGCTGTGGATGAGTATTCCAGTTTCTGCCCACCTTCACCGACACTTGTAATTTGATGGTGGCCATCCTAATGGGTGTGAGGTGCTTTGCTCTTATTCTTAATTCAAATGATCACTATATGAGTCAACATTTTTATATAAAATAAAAATTTGCTTTATATGGCGAATTACATGTAACACTGAAAGACACTTTAATAAGTAACAAAAATAATTATCTTGTTGTATTCATTCTTTTCCCTCATAAATCACCACAAATTTTCCAAGGTATTTTCATAGGCATTCAATGTTAGATGTGATGCTGAAATGATTTTCAATTAATTATTTTTCAGTGCATTAATAAAGCTCGATAGGTTGATTATATTGAAGTGACTCCAAGAAAAAAAAAAAAGTACTTAGAAAAGTAGCATGTGATGTATGAATTAAACAAACTTTAAGAAGAAAGTATGTAATTTAAATCTCTGTGAACTAGTGTTCTTTTAATTGAATAGGCGATGTGAAATGCTAAAGAAATGCATACTAAGAAAATGATCAAATCCTTGGCATATGCTATCAATAAGCCTAGAAACATAGTAACAGAGGATGTAGTAAAAGATGAAAGTGATGCTATTTTCATTGATGTTCTATCATAGAAAGTTTAGGCCACTAGTAACAGTATATAATAAAAGAATAAAGTGATGCTGAGTTTTCACTGATATATTTTCTGTCACAGGAAGTTTAGACCATTGTTTTTCCAACACCTCAAGTGGGAAAATAAATACCTTCTAGGCAAATAAAAAATTTCTGTAGGCCAAGGTAATTTAGTATGTGCTCTGGCAGATGACATACGTAATTTTTCATCCTCTCTGAGACCACCTGAACAGCTGTCCTTGTGTGCTTAAATGGTTATTAAAATACCACTTTGGAAGTGTTTACCTGAAGGCTATAGAAAAAGTAAGATGTCTTCTCAATTCAGGAGAAATTCAATTTAATAAAGTTGATTTTAAGCTCTATTACACCTCAACTCTATTTTCTCCATGGTCGTTTCAGATGGAAGGAATGAATGTCTCTGTTGGAAAACAGATCTGTGGTGTCAAAAGATAGTATTTGGATTCCTGGCATCATAACTGTGAAAATAATTCATGTGTAATCTCTAAAGCCATCCTAAAAAACCCCACAAATACAGAGACTCTTTAGGAAGAGGAGAGAACGTAAAAATACATCTAGATTCTTAATAATACTTCAACAAATGTAATTTCTGTTCCTTGAATATATTAGATATTTCCCTGCTTTTTCTCTGCCTAGAGCAGTTTTCATTTAGAAATTCGAGTGGAAATCTAGCTCACTTCCTTCAGATTTGTCCTAATCACAGTCTCTTTATGAGGCCTATCTTACCCTACTCCGTATGCCAGGATCCTCAATCCTTCTTAACCTGTTCTGTTTTTCCTTTCACCTGTGACCTTTCTCTTCTTTTAACAAAATGGATGATTTACCTGCTTTATCGTCTGATCTCTTACTGTAGTATCTAAGTTCCACAATGGCAGGTGCTTAATAAAATCCATGGAGTTAATGAGTGAATGAATGAATAAATAGTAAATCAGCAAGTGTTTAATTAGTATTTAGTATGTGCACTAGAGGTAGATATTTTCTTTGCTTTCATGCAGAAATCCTTCTGGTAGGAAATACAGCCATTAGGTAAATTTTGAATGTGATCAATAAATTTGAAGTACTGTGGGAAGTTATTAAAGAGAATAATATCATATCATCTGGGACTTCAGAGTTCAACTAAGGAATTGCACTAAAATTCTACTCTTACAGATGAATAAAAGTTCCCAAGTTTAAGCAATGCCTTTTGTTTCCAAAAATTGTCTGAGTCACTGTGTTTGTTGACCTAATATTGTTTTCATACTATATTCCACATCTTTTTCTATCAGTAACTTGGCTTCATTCTTTCTTTTGTGCCTGTTTCACAGTTGTCGAAGTATAAGATAGAATCATTTTATCGATCAGGAGAGGTAGTCAAGACACTCTTACAAACAAGTGACTGTTAACACATGAAATTGAAATATGGCAAATATTTCCTTAATATGCAAGGATTAGGGAAGGGAAGATGGGATTAGGATTACTACATCTCTTACTTTTGTACAACACATCTATCAACAACAGCTGATTAAACCATATCCAGGGGGCGCCTGGATGGCTCAGTTGGTTGAGCGACTGCCTTCAGCTCAGGTCATGATCCTGGAGTCCCGGGATCGAGTTCCGCATCGGGCTCCCTGCTCGGCAGGGAGTCTGCTTCTCCCTCTGACCCTCCTCCGTCTCATGCTCTCTGTCTCCCATTCTCTCTCTCTCAAATAAATAAATAAAAAATCTTAAAAAAAAAAAAAAACATATCCAGTAAAACATAGCATGTCCCTAACTTAGAAGAAAAGATTTCCTCCTTTCCTCATGATGCTGAAGTACAAGCGCTCCATGGGACAGCAATCAGAGAGAAGGGAGACACTGAAGAAAGGCTATTTGAGTATCTGGATTCTCATCAGAGAGGTTTTTCTTCTTTACACTCCTTTCTTCCCTAGCAGAATGAAGCAAAGGCAAGAAAAGTAAAAATTGTCTGCATTGAAGAGACAAGTAGATCAGGTTCCCCAGGTCGCTTTGAGGAAGGGCAAACACAGACAGTCTGCGGATTCCTAGAGGCCAGTGAAAAATCACTTACCACCTCTTTGACAATCCTCACACTCACAGGATAATGTGTTTTTGACAAATATCATAACAGCTTCTCTAAGAAAATCTAGATAGATCTGCGTGACAATTGTATAGCTCATGTACTTGTAGGAACTGTTCTATATATTTTGTGAAAACAAAGAAGGAGGAGGAGAAGGAGAAGAAAGAGGAGAGGAAGAAGGAAGAGGAAAAGGAGGAAGAGAGCAGGAAGAAGAAGGAGGAGGGGGAGGAAAAGGAATAGGAGATGGAAGAAAACTCTAATGTATGTGTCATTATTTGATAAAATTAAAAAATGAGAGGACAAAATGAGGAATTCTGCTATTTCTGAGATTTGAGTCAACTCTAACCCCAAAGAGTATGTATTCTTTATTATTTGCCTAGTGATGTAGGAAGACAAAACAAGAGAGAGGGTAGAGGATATGTGATCCTCCAGAGAACATGCAGAGGGCTGGTGAGCCCAGAAATTGTGCATGCGGAATGACCTTCCTGGTCATGCATTCAATGTTCTTTTCACTGTACAGGGAGAAGAATCTTGATTAATCACCAAATATTTGGTTGCTTCTTCTCAAGATTTATATGAGACATAATTTAATGTTAAAGCTACAATTAACCCTATTGAACTTATAATTTTCAAATACCTCATTCTTTTGGAGTTAGGCTTTTCACGTCTATCTATCATGAAGATTTAGAGAAATCATTATACACATGCAATATGTTTTGTACCAGGTAAGCATCTTCTTCTTCATGATCAACACTCTCAGGTGGGTTTACAGTAATCTATTAGGAACAACATGTATTTGCATCTAAGGTCTAGCCAGGTGTTCCCGTTACTTAGTTAGCTGATTTATTTTTCAACCGGTTTATATCTGACTATGGTCTTTGTGATTCCCACCAGCTGTAGACTGAAGCAGCTGTCTCCCTCTCTTTGACTCAGAGCAATTTCCAGGGACTCGCATTTAAAGGAGAGTGAAATGTTGTCTCTAATTATAACAGCAATCTGTTCCACAGCAGTTTTCACACTCTACTTACATTCCCTACTGCGTTTTTCCAGTAGTTTTACCCTTTCTTCCATTTCTCTAATTTTGGATTTAAAACCATCAAACTGCTGGTTAACTGAATTAACTGTAAAGTACATTGCTTCTAGTGCACGTTTTTGAAGCGCATATGATTGTTTACACTGATATTTAAGATTGAGTTGGAGTTATTTTTCCCAAATATCAAGGACAAGGTAAACTGTTGGGTATTCGTGAGGGACGGTTATTCCTTGATATTTCTTTATCTTCTGCCCCTGGTGCCACCCGCTTTATGATGACTAAGGAGCATGTGTGGAAGAAGAGCAGTGACATGTGTCAAAGCAGAGGTCTTTTCAAATATGTTCTTCCAATTCTTCTGCACAATTGCCATTTGATAGGAGAAGAAAACAATGCAAAATAGTTAACAAGCATCTGTTTTATTTAAGAAATATGACAAATCAATTAAATCTCCACTAACTTTTCAACAGAATATGTGCTCAATTTCCAAAATAGAGCATAATGATATAATTTTAGAATTGGCTTTGTAGTTCTTTAAACCTGGTTCTTAATTTCATGATGGGTTACCAGCTAAAGAAAAAGCAGTTAAACAGTCCCTAGACATGACCTAAAGCAACTTTATGCCCTTCATGCTCTGACTTTGATATACTGGTAACAAAGTTTTGAAAATAACAACCTTTGTTTAATAGTCAGAGGTTTAATACCCAAAACATAAAAATGTCTTATAATCTAAACATGTTTTATTGCCAGATTGTTGCTTAAAAAAGAAATGCAAGAATAAAAGTCTATAAATTATCTAAAATTTATTTTATAAATTATTGCTTCAACATATATTTTGTTACCCAAGAATTTAGTTATTTTATCATTTGTACTTTTCAGATTTTCATGGCAAACTAATTCATTTTCCACAAGGAAGTTAGCATATTTTGCCCATTTATAAAAAAACATATCTTCTGTGATTTATTTGTTATTGTTTTCAACAGATAGATTAAGGAAGAACTGCTGTTTTTATAATATTTTTATTTGCTATTGAAATAGAATATTTTCTTCCAAAATATGATTTATCTTGTGATAATTAGCATATTAAAAGTTCTTGATTCTCGATTACTAATTTACTGCCCTCTTACTTAATTTGATTATTGACTCAAAAAAACTTATGTGATTCTTTTAGATTTTCTATGCACATAATCAGGTTAACTGAGAATAATAAATCTCACTCTGCCTTTTTTTCACATTTACATCTCTCGTTTCTTTCTTGGCTGTAATAGCTTCTTCCCTTAGTTCCAGAACAATAATAATAAGGTGATTCTTGGCATTCTTCTCTGTCTCCTCATCTTAAACACAGTGCTTTCAGTGTTTTAACATAAAATTTTGATTCTGATTTGAGGTATTTCTCATAAATATTTTCTTATCCAATATGTGACATCATGAAGAGAGAACTGAGGAGAAGTTTTGACATAGGAGAAAAAATCCTAACATTCCTTTCCACGTGTTTGTCCTCACAACTTAGAATTTATACTTTCTCCAAAACCTATTTTCTTCCAAAATCTGAGTGTAGTAAGATTGCTAATAAACCATCAGTAATACTACCACAAAACGTATTAGTCTCCTCCTACTCAGTTAAACTCTGCATAAAGGATATAAACAGATACTTAATCACCTCTAGTCCCCATATCAAAATGAAAATGCCAAAAAAATTATCCTCATTTACAATTAATTAATGCATTTGTCTGTTTCCTATAAAGTCATTTTACTAGCACAACATCATATACAGTGAATTTCAAAGGCAGGAAATATACTGAGGTGGTCTGGTCTATATGTTTCCCCAATTGGACATGAGCCCTCTTCCTCATCAAGGACGGTGTTTCCCCTTTAATTATTTCACCACATTCTCCACAAATTTATAAAAAATGAATATGCTAGATCCTTGTAAAATTTCTGGCAATAGACTCTAATGCTAATTATTTCCATTCCACACACAGAACCAGGTTGAAATAGAGAGAGTAACAAAAGTTGCTGTCAGAAAGACAAAGCTGCTTGTCCATCTCTTACGTATAACCAGGAGTAAGAATCAATGGAATGAAATGAAAGGTTAGGATAAATGACCATTAATATTCTGTGTGTGTGACTGAATGAAAGCAAATATTTGTATTATGTACATACACTGCTAAGTATCTGCGGAACAATACTCAAAGTTATGTCTCACAAACACTAAACCATGGAAATTCATTAATTCATAAATAAAAGCATTCCCAGTCTACCCCACCCTTGTCATAGTTAATATGAATAGGCTAAAAATGGGTACTGTTGCTTTTTAGGTGTCATAATTTATATTCCTCAACAAGAATTGCTTTAGGTATAATTCATATTCAGCTTATATTTGTTAAAACAAACACTAAGTCTTTATGATAAGCACTTATGTTAAATATAGCTTTATTCCTCTTTTGATTAGTAAACAAGAACATTTTTTTATGTGAAGCGGAAAGACTTCATGTCAACCTTTCCCCTCCACAGGTGTCTTTGGATAGAAATAAATAAATCATTTTAAGGAAGGACATTTCTTGTCATGGCACTTGTCTTCTGACAGTTATTCGGTGATGCATAGCTGAAAAGGGCTCTGTGCTTATTTATGGTGAAAAATAATTAGCAGGACTTGACAAGGAAGAATGTATTCAATCCAAGCCTACGGCAGAAGTCTGCTGAGATAAACAAAAGGAAGATAGTTAGTGAGCAAATTCATCGAGACCAATATCATGTATTTCTACCCTCGGCCTGAAGGCTGATGTTGCACACTTCCTGGAAGCAACAACCTGGAAAACTAGCACTACAAAACAGAGGCACCTGGAAGTCAATGGGAGCACATTTTTGCTCAATAAGAGATCCTGACAACTAACAACTAATAACCATCTGCCCGAGACTCAGTTTGAGTTTGCGAGATGCATCAGGTCCCCTCTTCTAGCCTCCAGCTTCATGTCCAATAATGCTTCCAGTGCCTGACATCTTGAGTCACGGAATTATAAACCCTTAGAGCTTGCCTGGTGGACAATGATCTGAGGCAGTATTCAGACTTCACAGATAAGGATAATGAGCATAGGTTAATTAGATAACACTTCAAGGTCATACAGTTACTTTGGCAAAGTGATCAGAATAAAATCTCGGTTTTAAAATCCTAATCTAGTGTCCTTTTATTCTATGCTGTCTCCCTTAAGTAATTATTTTTTAAAGTAAAACTAACAGTAATCAAGTCAGAGGAAGCCTCTGAAGTAACATGCCATTTTGAAGAATATAATGACACTGATTTTTCCAAGTAAGCCTTCTTACCCCCATCTCCAAGCAATCAGTAGTAGTTTTAATTTTATGATGAATCTTCCATGCTTTTTTTTGCCAGATCTCCCGGGTGAATGAGTGGAGAAATCTTTGAGTTGGCAGCACAAGTTTAGGAAAACAATCTGGAGCACGGGAGCAGAGAGAAGCTAACTGGCACATATGGGGAGTGAAAACATGACTGTGGCCTCATTAGCACCATGTGCTAAAAAACAAAGCTGAGCAGCCAAGTGTGAAGGTGAACCAGTCATGGAGACGGTCTGGGCACCCTAAAATGGACATGTTTCGCTTTACTGTGGAGTTTTTCCTGGATGTAATTAAAGCCTGATCCTTTCCAGCTGTAGTGCCACAGATTGTTTTAAGATAAACTCAATCTATAATTAAAAATCTCATTAATCATGTCCCAAATTATTTGTTGTAATATAAAATGGAAGTTGAAACCATTCCTGCTGTGAAAAACGGTTATAATATTAATAACCATGGCTGTCACAGATGTTAATGGCAAAAGGACCTTTGTGTTACTGTTTAGAGTCTTCCATTTTCACAACTCCCTCACTGAGCAAGCAAGTGAATACCCAAGTATTCTTCAATCCAATGTGCTTTCTTACTTTGTAATACATTCAGCATTTTTTAAAACTTCTGACTGTTGAATGATAAGAATACTATATAATTGTAATTCCAGATTAAATTTATGCGACTCGCATAAATGTAACTGGGTTAAAAATGAGATTATTAGGTTGTTTATTGTGATTGGCAATCCATCCAGATACTGACACTCACTATTGGTAGCTATCAGACTAAGATTTTTCTTTCCTGGAACTTCAAGGTTCATATCAGTTTTTAGTTTATAAAGGTAATAATGGAAGTCAATCAAAATTATAGGGATAGACAACAGAACTCTACCCAGGTGACAATTTCAAATGTGGTTCTATGGTACAGAAGTGTCAATATCATGGGTGACCAGATGTGGGTTTACCTGGGATATATCCAGTTGACACCTACTGTCCCTGAAACCCATCTGGTTTATTTGGCATTTGTTCCTCATTTGTTGTGGTTATTAAAGATTATTATCAGTAGTTGTATTCACCTAGGATGGGTATGGCATATTCTCCCTTCGTACTTTCATCTTCTGCCTTTGTCCTTGGGGTGGTAGAGACTCATGAGTTCTAACATGCATTTAAATCTGAAAGACAACTAACATCCCGGTTCTCATTCCCTAACCTTTCCAAGACCCAAGGGAACTAACCTCTTTAAAGATAGCATTCTAACTAATAACATGAAGTTCATTCTCTCACTTGGCTCTCCTTGCTGAGCATTTCATAAATAGTTAGCTGTGTCATGCATGGCACCTGATGATGTTTACACGATACCAAAAGCCACCAGGAGTAAGGAGAAATCATACATTAACTATATTTTAAATATATGTATTACATAGAAATTGACTAGCCCTGCAGTAGAACATATCGGTATGGATGCTTTTGTCACACTGATTATTTTTGTCATTTATGGTTCAAAGCTACAACTCTATATTTATTGTTTGGTCATAATTTGTTGGGCTGCTTTATGTTATTAAAAAAAATCAGTAGCAATAAACTAAAAAGTATATACATTTAATGGTAAATTGAGTTACATGTTTTTATCATTCAAGGAAGTTGTTATTAATCATGTAGCCGCACAGAATGTTGGCCAATACTTACTGCCCACCATGGTGACGAGATTCAGTACAGGAATTCTAAAATATCAAGTCTGCTGAGGAAGAATTAATAAAGCTATTTGATGTATGAAGAAGTATGTGTTCAAATATAAGGATTTAGCAACTGAAGATTCTATGGTAAAGGTTGATGATTCATTACCATAGCACCACATTTGAAATTGTCACCTAGTTAGAGTTCTGTTGTCTATCCCTATTATTTTGGTCAAGTTCTATTATTATCTTTATAACTTACAGCTGCTATGAAAGAGTGTTTACATATCATTACACAAAAAAACCAAATTTTTACTCAAAGATTGCATACTTAATTATTTTTGTTCTATTTTCATCTTCAACTTTTCTTATACATCATGAAAAATAGTCAATATACTAGCTTTGTTATCAGAAAACCCTTCATAGGTAATGAAATTATCCAGTTTTATATCGATGCTATCAGCTACTTCAAATAAGAAGTTACTTAATACTTGCTATCGGTTGCATATTTTCATCCAATTTATGAAATCAGAATGAAGCTATTAGAAGTTCATTTTGTCAAAGATTAAACATCAAACATTAGTTAATGCTACCATAAAGTCAATATTAATGATAAATTTTGGTGGGGCAGAGTGTCATATTTTAAAAAATGATCCTTAGTAAATTTAAAAACATATGGAGTAAAAAGTATACTTGAAATAGGTTTCAAGGCATGGACATAACTTTCTATTACATTCAAATAAATTGCCATATTCCAACAATTGAAATAGAAGCTGTAGCTATCAAAATTTAACATATACTACATACACACACACACATATATATATACACACATGCAGACATACACACTCACAAAGACTGAATGTAACTGAATTAAAAATTTTTAGTTATGTAGGTCTTGAATTTCCACATTATATCACATCTTTTTCTTCTCATGCCCATTATCAGTTGTATTTAAAAAATATCTGACCTTTGGAAAAACTTTTAGGAATCACCTTCAAGAACCCAGTGTAGTTTTAGACATTTTTTAAAGCAGCACTTTGTATTTTAGTTAAAATTTATTTGAAATCAGGTAGAAATTTTAATAAAATATTCAGTGAATGGAGAACTAAAATCTAATCCTTTTAACCTTTTAAGATATTACAGTTATTTAAAACAAAGCTTGAAATAAGAAAGACTAATAGAATGGCTTTTTTTCTCATATAAATATTTATCCAAAAAAGACACCCTGGAATTCACAGGCAAAGGAGAGTAGCTGTTAAACATTTGGGCTATAATATTTTCACATTTGAATAGGAAAAAAAAGTTGATACTATTTTTTCTTACCAGGATTTTTTTTAGCTTTCTCCCAATTAAAAATATTTTGGTTTAAGCTTACGAGTCAATTGAATGTGTCAAATACTTTTAATTAATTAAGCATACAAATTAATTGTGATGAAGGTCATGATCAAATTTATTTTAAAAATTTTAAATGCCGATCCTTCGAATGTTGAAAAGATACATTCTTCAGAAATGTACAAATCATTTGGTATTAGAGACTCATATGGCTGGGAAAGTGACTAAAATATGTAAATCTGTGACAAGAATAAGTTTTCTGATTTGCTTATTTTTGTTTAATCAGTATAAAATAGCTATTTTTAAGATTTTGCTGACATATATGTATATATATTACTTTATACTTTTTATAAAGAATTTTATTTTTATTTTTTAATTCATTTTTTTTAAGATTTTATTCATTCACTTGAGAGAGAGAGAGATGGCAAGAGAGAGCACGAGTAGGGGGAGGGGAGGGAGGGATGTGGGGCACCATCCCAGGACCCTGAGATCATGACCTGAGCCCACCCAGGCACCCCAAGAATTTTATTTTTAAAAACTAAAAGAAATTGACAAAACCTTTCAATTTATTGTATTTCTTTTGCATTGTGAAAAAAATGGCATACAGGGCCAAAATATCTTGTAGATATTTTACAAATATCTATCTAATAAACCAATTTGTTATTATAAAATTACTATTTTACAACAATTTTCGTTTTACAATTTGTTACAAATTCGTATTTCCAATTATTTTTAGCAAAACTTTTTACTTTCAAGTGTCCTAGCTTGGACAGTAAATTACACGTCCAACTTACTGGTAATACATATAGATCTCTTTCAATTTAATTTAACAAATGTCATATCAACATATTAAAATACCATTTCTTGATTTGAAGGTAAGAAACAGAGAAATCAAAAAGAATAATGTTTCCAAGAGACAAGGAAACCTCCTAAAAATAGTCATGCCATTAATTTGTGATTAAAAAAACTCTAAGTATGAGAAAAAAAAATCAGTTATCTAACACAATAGCAATTGTTATAAATTAGAATTTCCATGTAGTGCAGCTGTACTAGTCAGGATAATCTATCTTGTCTTACAAATATCCTACAATTCCCCATGGCTTATCTCCTCAAGTTTTGTGCCTGTCTCATGCCATATTACGCTGCAGATAAGCAGTAGTCACTCTTCCACGTTGTCAATCAAGGACACTGGCCCCTTCCATCTCAAAGCTGTGCCATGTTTAAGGTCTCAGAAACCTCCACTTAACTGTTTACGGTCACATAAAGAAAGAGAGAGCTTGAAAGAGGTTAGGGAGGCATTAGAGGCCAAGCCTAGGACGGGCTTCGTCATTTCCTTTTGTATACCACTTGACCCTATGTAACTGCAAAGGGTCTTGGAAATGTAAACTAGAAGTCTGTCAAAGAAATGAAAATACAGATATTGGTGAACAACCAATTGGTTCCCGCCAGTCTTCCCAGAGAGGGTACCCTATTTATTGAATATTAACTCATTAGTCCATTTCCACCTCCTTAATACAGTGCTTCGGGGCTCTTTACAAGAATACAATATCAAACGCTTCCAGAGAGCAGTTAACAGAGAAAATGAGTAGAGCATCCATGAAGGTAAGTAATAGGGAGTGGTGGAGACTGGGGCAAGAGGTGAGCAAAACTCCTAGCACAGGAACAGCAGATGGTACCAACCTGCATGCAGGTCACCTAGAGTTACTAGCCCGTGGAAATTTAAAGAAAAACTGGTTGTATAGACTTTTTATGAGCATATGTCTGATGTTCAATTCTTTTTCAAATTAAAAATTTCTTTTAGGGAGCAGCTGGGTGGCTCAGTCATTAAGCGTCTGCCTTCAGCTCAGGTCATGATCCCAGGGTCCTGGGATCGAGTCCCACATCGGGCTCCCTGCTCAGCAGGAAGCCTGCTTCTCCCTCTCCCACTCCCCCTGCTTGTGTTCCCTCTCTCTGTCAAAATAAATAAATAAAATCTTAAAAAAAAAAAATTCTTTTAAAAGGAAAAAAAAGGCTTTACAGTCAAACTCAACATTTATGAGCCCCCCCCCCCTTTTTTTTAAATGCGGGAAGGGAGAAGGGGTTAAAAGCACTGAATTACCCAAGTCTTAAATAGAAAAGAAATGAAGAGAAGGGGCTTATAAAGAGGCAATATGTAATATAGTCACAAACATAAGAGCTATATTTATCTAGAAATGTTGTTTGAGGCTGAAAGGATGTACTATGATGCTAAGGAATGGCTAGAGAGGGGAGACAGATTAAGGGACAGACTGACAACCAGGAGGAGAAACTGACATGGGCAAAATGCCTCCAAATGACGCAAGGGCCAGTGTCTTGATATAGGCCTAATAAACCTGGTGAAATTGGTCAGTGGCCTAAAGGAGGACGGATTACTTCTGTTCATTCCATTTTCCTTTTTCTCCTGCTATTTTATCTCATTTTCATCATAAGCACTTCCACTTATCCATATAGTTAAAGGTTAACTCATCAGAAAATGTTTTTCATGCTGAAAAGTTGCTGCTATCTTCTCAAGAAGAGCCTGTATTTATTCTGTACCACATTCAGTCTTCCTCTTAATTATCCCATTTCTTAGACCTGCCCAAACTAGTTGAGTTAGACCTACAATAATTTGGTGTGGCACCCTACTTAAGCACCAAGGGATATTTAGCTATCATTAATATAAGTAGCAATATAGATTGAGACCTCTCTGTTATGTATTTGGGTGTTAGCTGTGCACTGAGAACTATATAATAAAGGATTCATGAACTAAATCTTCAGGTATTATTTTCTAAGTAATTCAAGTTTTGTTTCTGGTAAAATAATTGTATTAAAAGTTCTGAAAGATATGAAGAGTTCACTGAATTCATTTCTTATATCACAGTCTATCCATTATTACATTACAGTACATCTAATTAAGATATACTATATATGTATAATGACGCTCTATTTTATGATGATTTTTCAAATCACTATTTTTCTTTTTTTCAAATAACTATTTCAAAAACATTTTTCTTTTCTTTTCTTTTTTAAAGATTTTATTTATTTATTTGTCAGAGAGAGAGAGAGAATACCAGTGGTGGGAGGGGCAGAGGGAAAAGCAAGCTCCCCACTGAGCAAAGAGCCTGATGTGGGACTTGATCCCAGGACCCTGGGATCATGACCTGAGCCGAAGGCAGACGCTTAACTGACTGAGTCACCCAGGCATCCCTCAAAAGCATTTTTCAAAATACTTACCTGCGTTGAATTTCAAAGTGTTTTTGTAGCAATACTACCCCATCCAATCATTTACATTTTGTAGATAAAAGAATTATTTCCTATATCAGTAGGTAACTGATACTGTTTTTAAAAGTGGAACCGATCGAATAACTGAATAACTGAGACTGTTGGTAGGTTTGTCTTGCTTGTATTTTCTATTTGGAGACTACATTAAATGTGATTTAATTGAATTTATTGTATTTCTTTTGCATTGTGAAAAAAATGGCATACAGGGCCTATAAATAGGTAGAAAGCTTTTCAAAAAATGATTTGAAGAAGTAATATGTCCATTGCTGCTTTCAGGGTACTAAAAATCTCAGCATTGGACTGCCTCTCAGGTGAATGGGATTCCTAGTAAACATTTCAAAGAAGAGAAGGGAAGGAAATGAAGACAAAGAGTGATATGCACAAAAAAGTAATGGTCCCTGGTTGGAGGCTGGAAGGCATAGATCATTATAAGGTAGAACCTATATGTAAGGGAAGGAAGGGAATTGCTTCAAGTGACTCAATTGAATTTCTGGTCCACAGAATCGTCCTGTCAATTCAGTCAGAGTCAGACATTGCTTTGCATACCAGCAACCTCCCCGGTCTGTCTGTTCCCATTCATCTAGCATTATAAGATGGTATAGGGAGAAATACAAAGGTGTCAAAGTCAATCTTACCTCATTTGATCATTTTGGCTAGCATTGACATTTTTAAAAAGTCATTAAATAATACAACAATGGCATTTTAAAAGTATTTCTGGTAGAGTGGCTTGTCGACTACCTGAACAAATGGAGTATAGAGGAAACTTTATATATTTTAATATAAATTTGTCTCTAGGTAATGCCCTTAAGATGACTACAGTAATACCTTTTAGCACATCCTATTATTCAGTTTCAGTTTGTTCTAAATCTCCCTGAATGTTCCTTCTTCAAGTTTGAGGTTTTTCATTTGGAATCAATTTATCAATATATTTATCTTTACATAAATATCTCTAATGAACAATTCAATTCTAAATGATAAATTCAATTTTCTTCATTAATTTCATTAATGTTTAGTTGTTTAATAAAAGATAATAAGCATATAAGGAGATGATATCTGAGTTAGAGGTCATTCAGTAAATTATAGAAACTCAGGATTTATTCTACTAAATTATATAAAAATAATTTTAATAAATGCAAGAGAGCT
This sequence comes from Mirounga leonina, assembly GCF_011800145.1. Taxonomy (NCBI): domain Eukaryota; kingdom Metazoa; phylum Chordata; class Mammalia; order Carnivora; family Phocidae; genus Mirounga; species Mirounga leonina. The sequence goes on along the minus strand of NW_023270316.1, from coordinate 19,335,072 downwards.
AAGCAATATTAGAAATAAATGATAATCTCCAGTTGTGTTTTTTAAAACATTGGATTTCAGGGGTGCCTGGGTGGCTCAATCGTTAAGCGTCTGCCTTCGGCTCAGGTCATGATCCCAGGGTCCTGGGATCGAGCCCCACATCGGGCTCCCTGCTCAGCGGAAAGCCTGCTTCTCCCTCTCCCACTCCCCCTGCTTGTGTTCCCTCTCTCGCTGTATCTCTCTGTCAAATAAATAAATAAAATCTTAAAAAAAATAAAAATAAAACATTGAATTTCAGGGTGCCTGGTGGCTCAGTTGGTTAAGCGACTGCCTTCGGCTCAGGTCATGATCCTGGAGTCCCGGATCGAGTCCCGCATCAGGCTCCCTGCTCGGCAGGGAGTCTGCTTCTCCCTCTGACCCTCCTCCCTCTCATGCTCTCCGTCTCTCATTCTCTCTGTCTCTAATAAATAAATAAAATTAAAAAAAAAAAAAAAACATTGAATTTCAAATTCAACCTCCAAATATATAATTACTTTTTGGGTATATATTATTTTTAGAATCTTTGCATTCTAAGCCGAAATGTGGAATACCAAATTCAATAGAGTCACTTTATATAAAAGGGAATTTGTGTTTTAGAATGATTTAAGACATCAATCACCACTGAAAATATTTTCATAACAAAACAAGGCTAAAGTTAGTAATTTAGTATATTCTAAAATTTTCAGAAACAATGTCCATTCTGATCATATACATCATTTCTTTAGTCTGGAATAATCTGAGAGATTTATATTGTACAAAATAAAATATATACATATTAAAATAAAAATTAAATTTCTATGTATGCATAGATATACATGCATATTACCTTTAAATCACCAAATATTTGCAGGAGATCTAACAGTTGACCTAATTGGGGGGCCCTTTTGAACATGTTGGAACAGTAAATCACTGGTCTGCTTTTCCTTCCTGTTCTCTGAGGAGATTATGGGTAGTATATAATTAGAGAGCAGTAAATAACCATAAGACATATATTGCACAAATTGCTTACCTAAGATCAGAAAACTCTCCTTAGGCAAATATAGGACTAGAATAAAGCTCTCCTAAACTCTGGTGCAGTGATTTTTTTTTTTTTTTTTAAGCAGACATACCTAAAGCCATAATTTATCAGAAATGTTTTATTTACAGAGCTTCTCATGAATTTATATATATTTGTCTGCATATATCAAGAGCTTGGTAGAGTAGACTCAGTACATATTTAATTGAATTGTTTTCTTAATGTAACATTTGCATCATCAAACTTTTTATATAGCTCTGTCTCTTATTATCACAGACAACAGGGACTATGTAAGAAAAAGATGAAAATGAAGGTAAACCAATATGGTTCTTTGTACAACAAAATCTTTTGGCCACCAAGTCATTAATTTCTCTCTCTTTTTTTTTTTTTCCCTCCTTGAGTCTTGCATATGCAAAAAACAGTTCAGTCTCTTACAGATTATAGCATTTTATAGCAAATGCATAAGAAATGTGTATTTTCGAATGCCCCCTCCCGCTACAGCTAATTTCCTTGTTACTTTTGCCTGATTGGTTTAGCAATTCTGAGGAGCTGTTTATGCTTTGTATTTGGATGATGTTTTAGTAGCAATTTTAGGCTAAAGACTTCATTCAATTGGCTCTTTTGAAATTTATTAATCTTGTGGTGATGGTGATGAAGAAAGGATAAATTAGGATGCCTTTATTATGGATTTGTCCAAAGCCTTCATGTTACTTGATCATACTCTATTGTTAATACAGCTAAAGGCAATTAATTTTAGAAACAAGACAAGTTGTTAACACAGAACTGTTTGCAAGTCTTCCCATTGAAGGCACTGAACTTTATTGTAAAGTGTTGGATCATGTCAATTAATTTTCTTTCACTTCTAAATTAGCAGAGTATTTAAATGTGTACTTGCTCTGTTCTGTGAATCTATCTATTCTTTGATCGTTCAAAATCAAGTGTCATCTTGGGAGTTTAAAGTGGAGGGTCAAATGTAAAAGTAACAAAGATCTTAAATTGTTTTGGCAGGCTCCATAGCATTGCATTGCTCACTTTCCTTTCATACTTGATCATTGGAATATTGAGTAGGCTAAGTATTTTAGCTAAAAACAATTGGTTTCTCTTAACTCTTAGATATACTTTCCTGCTTAAAGATTGATAATTTCCTCATATACCCAGAATTCGGATGTCTACCAATATTATAGATTCACCATTAATATTATAGAAAGTAATTTAGTAAAATAACAAAATAAACTAGATAATATTGATTGTACGAGTCAGTTTTATATAGTTTCAACTAGAAAAAAAGATCTATTTAATCTAAATAGGTTAATGTTTCTTTGACATTTAAAAGTGTGTAATTCTATGAAACTGAATGTCCCTTTTAAAATATGTGAACAGGGGTGCCTGGGTGGCTTAATACAGTAAGTCTTCAACTCTTGGTTTCAGCTCAGGTCATGATCATAGGGTCGTGAAATCAAGGTCTGCATTGGGGGTCTGCACTCACCATGGAGTCGCTTGAGTTTCTCTCTCCCTCTCCTCCTCTCCCCGACTTGCTCTCTCTCTCTTTCTCTCAAATAAATAAATCTTTTAAAAATAAATAAATTATACATACATACTAAAGAAAACATGACCTAAAACAAGTAAAACACACTATTCAGCCTTCTCTGACTTTAATTAAATCCCATGTTTTCTTTCAATTTTAATTTACAAGCCTGACTTCTTAGAAGAAAATTACATGGGCTAAAATTTATGACTTGTTATTTTTGTGAGTGCTATTGCAAAGAATTTCATGACAAAGGATAAACACAGTAATAGATACAATGTATCAATCAGAATCATAGCTACAACAAAATGGTAGAAACATTATGATTGTATACATTTTCATTACATTCCTGATTCTTCTCTACTGAGGTCATAAATATCCACATCAAAATGTTAGTTAAAACTTGAGAAAGATTTTGACTGTTGTCCCCAGTATTTACAGTTAAGAATTGCTATATCAAGTTAAGAATCAACACAATCAGGGCGCCTGGGTGGCTCAGTTGGTTAAGCAACTGCCTTCAGCTCAGGTCATGATCCTGGAGTCCCGGGATCGAGTCCCGCATCGGGCTCCCTGCTCAGCTGGGAGCCTGCTTCTCTCTCTGACCCTCCCCCCTCTCATGTACTCTCTCTCATTCTCACTCTCTCAAATAAATAAATAAAATCTTAAAAAAAAAAAAGAATCAACACAATCAATGAGTTGAAATGGTTAAGTACAAAACAATTATAGTACCATATTTCCAAAATATAAAAATGAATCTATTTTTATGAAATTGACTATATTGACCAAATTATATTATGTATAAATTTTATGGAGAGGAAGGTATGTCTTTATTTGAATTTTCTTTACTCTGAGTTTATCTAAATGATATCTTCCTAATTCTACAGTAGGGAGATATTTATACTGTAACAATAGACACCAGAAGTAGCTTCACTGAGTTAACTAATGTGAAATGTTGGAGATAAATATGAAGAAACTGTGCCTATACAGGTCATGTATTAAGGGAGCTTAGGGGAATCTGTTTAGTTTAGGAGAATTACACACATATTGTAGGCTTTCTTTCCTTTGTTTTTATCATTACAAAATTAAAGCAATAAATATTAAAGCATGTAAATGTAAAAAAAAAAATCAACCTCTATAGACATACTATAAAGACAAAATAGATGGAAGATTCTGAAGAAAGCTAAGGAAAAATTGTTGTTGAAGAATGGAAAGAATCATATTTTTGTATCTCCCCTTTTTAAAATGACATTCTGGCTCTCCCAGGTAACAGGGGGAAGTTTATGGGAAATTGTGAAAACTTACTACAGGTAAACAAAATACAATGCATTCCTGACACAATTTTCCTTAAACAAGTCATGCATATTTAGAAGAATATATAATGTTTGAGTAATGAATTCCACACAAGTTAATATCCTTTTATTTTTCCTAAAACTATCATCTATCTCTAGGGAATTTCATTTAAATCTTCAATAATGGAATTTGATCATCTTACATGAACCCTAAAAATAGGGATAATATTTTAATACAAATACATGTTGCTTAAATTATATCTAGATGGTAAAACTTATGAGAATGTGTATAATGGGTCAGGAGCAGTGACAAATACATCAAACCCTTACATAGGAACAGAAAATATGCCCAGATTTTAAGAATAAATAGTTCAAATGTCCAAATTACTTTAAATAGACATGTGTGCTGAAATGTGCACATTTTTGACCCAATGACTTTAAAGGCATGAGGGTAATCACAATGTTTGAATAACATCTGGACTGGCAATCTGTTATGGCCTCTAGTATAATTTATGTATCACCACCTGTGAAATATAATAGATAGTTTGATAGATTTTCTTCTGAGACATGGTCGTATGTAGAATTCACCTCTTTATTAAATTGTAAGTGATTGAGTGTAAGTAACAATTTCAGTATTTCCTCAGATAATTGCCTTCTATTAATATATTGTATTATATTTTAGAATTAGGGTATTTAGCTTTGCAAAAAGCAAAAATTATTCATAATCCCACCACCAAAAATTAGGCAAGATCAACAACTGCAAATGATTTCAGGATTCTCTCTGAGTGTATAGATCAGATATTATGTTTAATTTATAAAATTGGAATCCTATATACATACTATTTTGTAAACTATATGTCACTTAAGTCTTCTGTAGGTGACATATTTTCTAAGTAGTATATACTTTTATGCCATTATACATATGTACATTTATTACATTTATTTAGCATACCACCTACTCATGGATTTTAGATTGTTATCAATTTTCACTATTATACAGCATTAAACACCTCCCCGAATAATATTTTTCTATTAAAACCAAAGTTAAATAGTAAGCTGTTTGATGTTTATTAACAAATGACCTTCAAGGGACACCTGGGTGGCTGTCAGTTAAGTGTCTGCCTTTGGCTTAGGTCGTGACTGTGGGGTCCTTCCTGGATCGAGCCCCATGTTGGGCTCCCTGCTCATCAGGGAGTCCGCTTAACCCTCTTCCTTTGCTCCTTCCCCTGGCTTATGCTCTCTCTCTCCTTCAAATCAATAAATAAAATCTTTAAAAACAAAGAGCAGAACAAAACAAAAACAAATACCCTTCAAGAAATTCGGGACCATTTTATTCTATTTTTAGAAATGTATGAACGTCTTATTTCTAAATACTCATATACTTAGCCTTAAAATATTTCCCAAATTTACATAAAAAGAGTTACACGCATACGTACATCTATATCCTATCATCAAAATTAGACCTGCTTCAGTTAAGTGCTCTTTGGAGTGATATCAGCATGGCTTTCCACAAATCACCATATCTCCTCATGTTGCAAGATCATTTATCACAATTTTCTTAAAACTTTAGATCAAGGACTCATGGTCATTGTATAACTTTGATGATTATTTTAACTAACACTATATTTTTTTTCTTAAAGATTTTATTTATTTATTTGAGAGAGAGAGTGAGAGAGAGAAAGAGCACAAGAGGGGGGAGCGGGAGAGGGAGAAGCAGACTCCCTGCTGAGCAGGGAGCCCGATGCGGGACTCGATCCCGGGACTCCAGGATCATGACCTGAGCCGAAGGCAGTCGCTTAACCAACTGAGCCACCCAGGCGCCCTAACTAACACTATATTTTAATTCTGTCTCTACCTGTCTTTCACTGAAGTAAGATAAACAAGTTTTCAACCATGTAGCCAGATGGTTGGTATGGAGTAGCTATTGAGCACATGAGATTGACCCATAATGAAGAGTCTGAATTTTGCCAGAGCCTTACCTATAAAATAGAAAGTGATCCTATATAGTGTTTCTGATTCTGATAGTCTTCACACCTCTCTTAAAATTGTAAAAAAAAAAAAAAAAAAATCCCAGTTAGATTTTTCTCAGCATTACCAGCTCATCGTACATGTTTTCAGGACCATCTGGCCTGTTGGCCTATAGAGGAGCAGTTTCAGAGTGAAATAAATGTTGGAGCCAGATGGATAAATATACAAAAAGTGAGAAACTAGAGTCGTTGAGCATAAAGCATTATTTCTAGAAACTTTACTTGTAAAGTTAGAAGGAGAGGTATATCATCGTCTGGAATTTAACTCTCAATGGAGAGTTTGGTGGTTTGATGATTTTGTTAGTCTGTTTAGTTTTTGTGATGGAAGAGATTTAAGTATTATTATATGTTTGCAACAAAGATTCAGGAGAAAAGAAGTTGGTATCATAAAGAGAGAGAACTGATAGAGCTAGACCCACTCAGAAACTATAGGAGAGGATGAAGCCATGAGCAGAGGTAAAAGAGTTATGTGTGCATTAGAGGGAATACATCAATTCCACTTAAACTGAAGGGAAAGAGGAAAGAGGAAATTTACTGGTGGAGAAAGTAGGTAGTTAAGGGAATTCATGACATATAGCCTCGATTATTTCTCCTTAGTAGGAGTCCAGGTTATCTGATCAAAGAATGTTTAAAAGGGGGAGGGCGCCTGGGTGGCTCAGTTGGTTGAGCGACTGCCTTCGGCTCAGGTCATGATCCTGGAGTCCCGGGATCGAGTCCCGCATCGGGCTCCCTGCTCAGCAGGGAGTCTGCTTCTCCCTCTGACCCTCCCCCCTCTCATGTGCGCTCTCTCTCTCTCTCTCATTCTCTCTCTCAAATAAATAAATAAAATCTTAAAGAAAAAAAAAAAAGAATGTTTAAAAGTGTAGTGCAAAGCTTAATTGACTCTTGTAATGATTAAAACTAAACACTGACTGAGGATATGTTTTCAAACTGTGTTCAGAACTCAGTCTGAAGGGCGCCTGCTGGCACAGTTGGTTAATCGCCCCACTCTTGGTTTCAGCTCAGGTCATGGTCATGGTCTCAGGGTTGTGAGTTCAAGCCCCATGTCGGGTGTGGAGTCAGCTTAAGATTCTCTCCCTCCTTCTCCCTCTGCCCCGCCCCATTCACGTTCAGCGGGCAGTTTGCTTGAGACTCTCTCTCCCTCCCCCACCCCACATGGTCTCAAATAAATAAATCTTAAAAAATAAATAAATAAATCTTAAAAAAGAAAACAATCTGCAAATATTATAAGTGTTGTTTAAAAGCAAGTGAACAAGCCAAGCATGACCAAAACCATTTGTAAAGTTGGTTGAGAAATATTTGAAAATTGTTAAAATATTTGAGAAACATTTAAGAAATGCAGGTTTAAAATATACAAACAGGATATTTTTCAATGGAAAGGCCTTAATATAATAAGGTCCCTGGGTTTTGAAGAAGATAGAGGAAATGGAAAGAGTTGAGCACATTGAGTGTCCTGCTAGAAAAAATTGTTACAGTCATGAAACAGGGGCATTAACCCATGCAGAGAAGAAATTGGGTATATAGGATACATACAAAGGAGGAAAAGGAGAGATCAAGACATGGTCAGACTTACTTAAGAGAAAAATTTAAAAAACTGATGGGTGAATTAGCTAATGAGGTACCATTACAGGATGGGACACTATTTTGATATATAGCATTACTGATGAGTTGCTGAGTTTGACTGGGGTCGATCACTTGCCACGTTGTTTTATTTATTAATTTATGGGATTTAATGCATTTTTTAAATTTTATTTATTTACTTGAGAGAGAACTAGAGTGAGAGTGTGAGAGAGAGCGCAGAGGGAGAGGGAGAAGCAGATTCCCTGCTGAGCAGAGAACCTGACAAGGGGCTTGATCCCAGGACCCTGAGATCATGACCTGAGCGGAAGGCAGACACTTAATCCACTGAGCCACTCAGGTGCCCCTGCATTTTTAAAAGATTTTATTTATTTATTTTAGAGAGACAAAGAACAGGAGGAGCAAAGGGAGAAGGAGAAAGAAACTCAAGTGGATTCCATGCTGAGCTTGGAGTCTGACTCGGAGCTGGATCCCACAACCCTGAGATCATAAACTGAGGTGAAACCAAGAGTTAGATGCTCAACCGACTGTGCCACCTAGGGGCCCAATACATTTTTTACTTAGGTATAGTTGACACACGATGTTATATTAGTTCCAGGTATACACCATAGCGATTTGACAAGTTTAAACATTATGCTATGCTTACCAAGAGAATAGCTACCATCTGTCACCATAGTTATTACAATATCATTGACTGTATTCCCTGTGGTGCACCTTTCAATCCCATGATTTATACATTTCATAACTGCAGATCTGTCTCTCCCACTCCCTTTCACCTATTTTGCCCATCCCTTCACCCCTTCCCTTCTGCCACATTGTTTTAAAGAGAAATCCAGGGTTGAGGACCAGTTAGCCTTTGTGCATTCTGCAAATGTTAGGAATTCTGGAAAGAGTTTGGAGAAGAAAGAGAATGTCTTATAGAAAAGCCTTAATAAATGAAAAGAAATAATCTAAACACTAATAGGCCACACTAACAAATCCAAAGGGTATAATCAAATAAAATGAACTTGAAAGCAAAGGACATTTTTGCCTGAGGGTAGAGTCTAGCAAAGCCCTGGAGAATTAAGAGAAATGGGGGCAAAGAAACTTAAGTTTTTAGAATCACTTTGAATTTTATCTAATTGAATGTTACTTAAAAGTATGTATAACATTAATATTTATCATCATTAAAATAATTGAACACTTAACCCTTGTCAAACTTGTACTGTGTAACCAAATACATATATACATTAGCTCAATAAACTCTATTTTAAGAAAGTGGTATTTTGATCACTTATAGATGAAAAAAATCAAGACTTAGACATTTAAATAACTTTTTGAAGCCCAAACAGCCAGAAAGAAAAAGGGCATATATAAAAAACCAGGTCTGTGTGGGAGGGAGGAGACAGGAGGTTGAAAGCAAGAGAACTGAGGATTAGGGGCACCTGGGTGGCTCAGTTGGTTAAGCCTCTGACTCTTGGTTTCTGCTCAAGTCATGATCTCAGGGTCCTGGGATCAAGTTGGGCTCCCTGCTGAGAGGGGAGGCTGCTTCTCTGCCTCTCTCTGCACCTCCCCCACTCCTGGGCATGCGCACGTGTGTGCCTTCTCTCTCTCTCTAAAATAAAAAATAAAAAAAAGAACTGAGGATTAAAAGGGTGATTAAAACAATTAAAATATCTGAAAATATTAGTGAGAAAATTAGTGATAAGGAGTAAGATAATATATATATATATTAGCAGTGAGATAGTATTATATCATAAGAAGAATCAGAATGGAATTTGGTTTGTTTTGTATGTTTTTATTTTTACATAAAGAACAAAAAACTTTCAGTACATTTCGGAGAGAGGACACCTCTTGTTGAGGCAGAATGGAAGATAAGCCAAGATAAATTGGATAAGATAACTTTTCATAAAATGAGATGAAATGAGAGACAAGGAGTATGTAGAGCAAAGTGTCAAAGAAGAAGGAAAGATCAGTAACATATGTTAATCTCTTACAAGTTTTTAGAGAAACACAGATTCTGCTTTGAAAAGGTAGTTCTTTTTATTTGAATAAGTATCACTATTAAAAATTCATTCCCTGCATAGCTTTTTCTATTGGAAGGATTTCAATTAATTCAAAATGTATTATTAAATCATTTTTTTGTCAAAAATGATCAAAACAGGAATGAAAATTACACAGTTAGAAAGGAAGGGGGAAATGAAAGAGAAAACAAACGAAATGAGAGAAAAAGGAAGGGAGAAAGTGTTGTTTATTAATTTATTAATATCATTGATTGCTTGGGATCTTTTCATATGTATTTATTCTTTGGTGAAATGCATTTTCAAATATCTTGCCCACTTCTAAATGTGTTTGTTTTTTCTTATCGTTGAGTTTAGATAGTGCTTTTTACATCTAGAGACAAGACTTCTTTGGATGTTTAAATTGAAACTATCTCCTCCCCAGTCCATGGTTTATGTTTTCATTTTCTTAACAGTGTCTTTCACAAAGTGACAGCGTTTACTTTTGATGAATTACAATTTATTATTTTTTTTTTTTAAATCATGGATTTGGTATCATATCAAAAACTCTTTGTCCAACCCAAGGTCATGAAGATTCTCTCGTGTTACATTCTAAGGGTTTTATAGTCATATATTTTACATTGTAGGGGCCCAGAACAGGCCACCTCAAGATGGGCCACTTTGACACAAAGATTATTTTGAGTTAAAAGTAATCAAAATCCAGCAGGGGAAAAAAAGCTCTTTGCCTCTCCTTCAACTGCCTAAATTTACATTGGAAAGGAGAGCCTGTAACAGGAAGAGAGCTATTAACAGAGACTGTCCTTTTCCTAAGGAACTTACATGCATAACAGGATAACCTTATTTTTCCAAATATCTCCTTTGACCTAAGGTTTCTCTCTTTTGTATCATCAGGCCCCTACCCCTCTCCTTAGCTCGCATAAGTTTCCAGTTGCCTCATCCTCTTTGGAATTTCATGTTTTTGTGGATTCGCCATACATAAGCTTATTAAATTTGCTTTTCTCCTGTCTGTCTCATGACAATTTGATTCTAAATCCAGCTAGAAGGACCATAGCACAGAGGGAGGTCTTCTGCCCAGACAATATTTATTCTATTGATCCATTTTGAGTTAATTTTAATATAACATTGTAAGGTATAGGTCAGGATTCCCTTTTTTTCTTTTTTTAATGTGGGCATCTAATTATTCCAGCACTATTTCTAGAAAAGTGTTTTTCTCCATTGCATCCTATTTGCAGCTTTTAGAAATCAATTGATCATATTTCTGTGGGTTTATTTCTGGACTCTCTATTATGTTCCATTGATTCGTGTGTCTGTCCTTTCACTAAGACCACCTTGTCTGGGTTAATGAATCTTTACAGTAAATCTCAAAATGTGTTAGTCTGATTCTTTAAACTTTGTTTTTCTTCTTCAAAACTCTTTGTTACTTTAATTCTTTTACATCCCCATGTAAATTTTAGAATCAGCTTGTCTATATCTATAAAGATTACTGCTTGTATTGAAGAGGAAAATTACCCAGAGCAGGCCCAGGCTGACAGGCCCCAGTAGATAGAAAGTTACTAGAAAAAGAAAGAGATAACCAGAAGCCCCCCCTTGGAGCAAGAGATAACCAGCGTTTCTGCTTCTGTAAGTAGGCTTCTCGCCACAGGCGTTCCCCCCCACCCACACCCCGCCCCCGCCACCCGCACTACTACTAATAACCACTATTCCCACCTAAAGCAACCCCCTTTTCCCCAGTTTAAACCCACCTACCAGCAGTCCTCGTAGGAATCTGGAATCTTGGAATCTGACTCCCTGCACTCCCCTATAAAAACCCTGTAACCCCACTACCCTGAACTACCCGGGGCCCAGAATTTCGAGTGCATGCTCGTCTGGGTCAGTGGGCATAAAATAAACCCAAGTTCTCCTGCTTCTCCGAGTGTCTCTTGGTTTCTTGCAGGACTGATTATTTTCCGCAACAGTATTTTGATTGGATTTGTGTTAAATTTGTAGATCAACTGGGGGAGAACTGGCACATCTGAACTACACTGAGTCTTCCAATTCATGAACATTTTGATTTCTTTTAACAGTGTTTTCAGCATGTAGATCGTGCACATATTTTGCTAAATTTATACCTCACGATTTCATTTTTTTGAAGTTACTGTAAATGGCACTGTTTCATGTTGAGAAAATCATATTCATTCAAAAAATGAAAATTTTATTTTGTATTAGGAAATCAATCAATGTAATTCAACATATTAAATGATTGGGAAAATGACATTCCATAATTCAACCAATGTAGGACGAGAATTTGATAAACATACTAATTTATCATTTAAAAAAAAATCTGCTAGCGTAATAGAAATGTCTTTAACCTTATAAATTGTATCTATAAAAATATAAAGCAAATATTATTAATGGTTAAAATTTGACAGTAATCCCTGTAAAGTCAAGTACAAGATAAACACTTGACTTTGTACTCTATCCTGCTGAGGCAGCTGAGTAAGGCAAAACAGGGAAATCAAAGATATGTAAATTAGAAAGAAAGAAACAAAAAATTTTATATGTAGGTGATGCTTGTCAACATGAAAAATCCCAAGGGATCTAATTAATAATTATAGCAAGTTGTTTGATTTTTTTTTAAATCACGTATGAAACTCAATTCTTTGTACAACATCTGCCAACATTATATACATATTAAAGTGCATAAAAAGTACGTAATAAATAAAATACCATTAAATAAAAGTCTCCAGGCTTAAATGTAACAAAAGACTTGCATGAGTTTTGTGTAGACAATTATAAAACATCGTTGAGCACTATCAAAGAAAACCAGATAAAACAGAGAGATCCTGACTAACAGTATCTGGTCCAAAAGCAGATTATGGCTGCTAGAAAGAACGGTCTTCAGTGGCAATGCCCCTGGTGGATTTTAGCAATTTAGGGAAAGCAGTACATAATCTCTTTAGATCAATGTCTTCCTAAAACGATTAGAGAAGTTAAAACTGTTTTTCTCTTTTCTCATTTTCATAAAAAGCATGTAACTTGGTTACGGGAGAAGCAGCTACAGCAGCTCCAACAGGCTTATGTTGTCACTGCTCCGTAAGGCAGTGATAACCCTCCTAAAGCAGCACCCTGTTTTCTGGAGAAAACAAACCATAAATTGGTAATCAAGTATTTCAAAAACTCACCTCAATTTAGAAGGAAAAACTGCGAATTTTGGGGGCCTGCTTCCCTAAGGCTGGGTCTAGCTGTGGCCAGCTTTGCTCACCATGTATTCCTAGACTCGAAACATCGGGATCATTATTTCCTTTCTATCACGTAATTCCAAGTGACCTGAGAAAGTCAAAACACTTTGATGTTCATGAGAAATAGGGCTTTGTGTTTGTCATTATCCTGGAACTGCAAATTATGAAATTGCTTATTAGCAGATATACTAACTTAGCATCTTTGTTATTTCAAGATCACCTTACTCGAGCTTTGCAGCTGATGCTGATCTGTATGGCTAAAATAAATGACACCAGGGGCGCCTGGGTGGCTCAGGCGTTAAGCGTCTGCCTTCTGCTCAGGTCATGGTCCCAGGGTCCTGGGATCGAGCCCCGCATCGGGCTCCCTGCTCGGCGGGAAGCCTGCTTCTCCCTCTCCCACTCCCCCTGCTTGTGTTCCCTCTCTGGCTGTCTTTCTCTCTGTCAAATAAATAAAATTTTTAAAAAAGAAAAAAATAAAATAAAATAAAATAAAATAAAATAAATGACACCTACAACAGTCCTTTCAACACTAAATAAAAAGAACTTCTAAATGAATGCAAAGAATACAAGCAAAATTAAATATTTTAGTTAAGATAAAGATGCTACCAAGTTTCTGCTTGTTAGGCATTAGGTTGCTAAAACTCCTATATACTGCATTTTTAGCCACATATTTAAGGCACTATAGTTAATTATACTTCATCCTTTAGCAGAAGGGACAAGGGACCTCTTTTAAGATCTATGTTGTTTTCAATCCACTTCATTGACCACAGGCCATGACAAAAAGTTAGTAATGTAGTAATCTAATAACTACACATATTTTTGTTGTTGTTGTTTGTCATGCATTGACTTTCCACTGGCTCAGCATTTTCCTACAGTCACTATTTATATGTGGATGAGATCATTCAAACTGAAAGGAAATTCTATCAAAATGGTTTGTGTCCCCTCCTTAAGACTGCCACAATTATTGGCAATTGAATTCTTTACTACTTCACCTTACTTACCTACTACTCTATTCCTACTGCTAGTAAAGCACTTCAACTTTATACTTTAATTTTTAATCTTTTCTGGATAGAAATAAAGTAGAGCAAATAAACAGGTTTTTCTCCATTGGATGTCAAAGGATTCCAGCAGGTTTATTCCAGAGCAGAGGTCTCTAAAATAAGTTGTGTTATTTAGAGGTCACATTTTGTTCTCTTTCTGACAAGAAGATTGTTTTAGCTTTTAATGCAGAACTTTAGAGCTGTAGAAAGCTGCTCAATTATCGCAGCTGAAAGATATCTTTCCAAGTTGGTTTCTAGAAGATAAGTAAGAAACGGGATGGAACAGAATTCTTAGGCAATTATGAGCAGGTAGGCATGATTCTATGGCAGCAAGCACCAATGTACGTTCCTTTCCCCCTAACTGTAATTCTTGAAGACATCAGTTCACACTATATTTAAAGACTGTATATACCTGGCTTACTCTTAATTTATTATTTTCTCTGCTCCTTCCTTTATTTCAGACTCTAATTATTAGTAATCTAGTTCAGAAGCTTTGAACCTGTTGGATTTTATTTGCTTTGTCACGCCAGTTTAAAATGAAATAGGATAATTTTACAAAAGGAGATTTGAAAACCAAATTTCTACCACAATCACAAAAATATTAAATACTGAGACTTCTAATTTTAAATTATTTTTTTAAGATTTTATTTTTTTATTCATTTGACAGAGAGAGATAGTGAGAGCAGGAACACAAGCAGGGGGAGTGGGAGAGGAAGAAGCAGGCTTCCCAGGAGCAGGGAGCTGATGTGGAATTCGATTCCAGGACCCCAGGATCATGACCTGAGCCGAAGGCAGATGTTTAATGACTGAGCCACCCAGGTGCCCCTAATTTTAAATTATTTTATCTTACAAAGGTGCCATTTCCCTAGGGCACTGAAATATTGTTCTATGTTGTCAATATGTAAAGAAAGCACATTGCTGGGGCGCCTGGGTGCCTCAGTGAGTTAAGTGACAGACTGTTGGTTTTGGTTCAGGTGGTGATCTCATGGGTCAGGAGATTGAGCCCTGGTGTCAGGCTCCAAGCTCAGCAGGGAGTCCGCCTGAAGACTGTCTCCCTCCCCTTCTCCCCTCACTGGCACAAAAGTGCATGCACTCTCTCTCTAAAATAAATAAACCTTTTAAAAAAGTATTTTCAATTATGACATTAAATAGTAAAGCAGGCATTCAATAAAATGTCCTTGAAATAAAAGTTACATATGAGAATATCCACAAGTATACCCTTTCTTAAAAAGTTAGAGTATTGTGTTTTTTAGAGCTAGATAGGTAGAATTTAGTACATATGTATATATTTATATGATCATTTACACACATATCGACACACATGTAATTTACTTCCTCTGTAATTTCTTTTACATAGGGTAATTAATTGAATATTGAAAAAAATTATTCATCAATATCTACATGAGAAGAATTCCTGATAAACCTTTGAATAAAAATGATGAAAATGATATGTAACAATAAAAAAATATCAGCACATGCATGGACACTACTATCTCATCATCTGTTCCCTAAAATTATCTTAAAACATTTAGTAAAATCTCTAAGTTCTAAACAATGAGGTATCACCAAGCCTTCTCCCAACTAAAGGTTCTAGAACTTGTTCAACTCAGCATACTCCACTGGCTGAATTCCTAGAATTTTCCTCTGCAATGTCCGCAATGCCTCATCTCACTTCCTGTACACATCCATCCGCAAGAAGAGTTCAACGGGTGGATAACATTATGTTCCTTTTTTTTTCTTTCCTTTTCTTTCCTTTTCAAGTTCCAAGGAACAGCTGAAATGTCAGTGACACTATTTCTGGTGGCATTAGAAATGTGTAAAAATGTGATGTGCATTCTCTATTTCCCAAGGAAATGACCAACTACGATGACATTTTGTTCCTGGTTAGTTAAGCCTGAGTGTAAGGGGAAATGATTTAATGGTAACATAATGTTTCCTGTATTCTGACTATAGGATTCTAAGGACAAGTTGTCCATATATTCTAATTCCAGGAGCTTCTAAATAGCATTTATGTAAGCCAATACTGCAGAAAAGAGTCTCAAATTTAAGTTTGACTTCTTACGCCATCTGGGACCAGATAAATTGGATCCAGATCAGTTTTAGAGCCATTTTTAATAAGATTAAATTGATTATGCAATGCTCTCAAAACCAGGCATTGCTATTCATTGGGAAGCATCAATTATTTCCTTGGTTTTTGCAGTTACGAATTAATATAGTTCTCCATTAGTGAGATGAACTCCAGGTTACTAATTAAGATAGCACCCCATTAGTGAGTTCTATTTGTTTTGTAATTTGACAAAATTTATTTGTCTTTGGAGAGTGCCCTAAATCTTTGGGCCAGAATATTCTGTTGTTTTATTTTTTCCCTTAATCTATCCCCACCTCAATACCTGTCCATTATGCCACTATCCACATTTTTTAAAATATTTTTATTCTTATGTTAATCCCCAAACATCATCATTATTATTATTATTATTATTATTATTATTATTATTATTATTATTATTTTGCTCATCCCAACAGAGGTAACTGACTCTACTGCTAGCCTGGAATGAGGAGAAAGTCAATGTTTTAGCTACATCCTCCTCAGCATCATATTTTACTCCTCCCTTCTCTGGTACCAAATTATTCTGTTCCTTTTGTAAAAACTCATTTGAATGGCATGCAAATAGGTCTGTTTATGAGAAGGAATCAATACCCGTATTGCTGAGATCTGCTCTATAATAAACCTGAAACACTCATCCAGTAACTAAATTAGTTTATAACATCTTTGTCATTGAACATCTCTTAGAATCTACTCCAAATGACCTCTAAACATCTTTCACTGCACCATGTCAATAGTTCCTGGGAATTCTAATTTGAGATGTGCTATACGCATGCAGCCAGAGTTAGAATCTGTTCTATTCTGTGCATCCCTACAGGTCTCTTGCATCTGATCAAAATATAAAAGTGACACTTACTTTCAAATGAACCCAAATCACGCTCTTTAGCTCTTCAGGGAATACTTGTCTGGTGATTACATAAAGCATTTATGAATAGGTTTAGGCAAACAAGCCATGAGGGACAGCCATTTTATAAAGTGCTATAGGCCATGTGTTTGTCTCGAATCATTTGAACATAGTGATAACATGTAATGCATTATCTGGGATGACTATTCTTCAAAATTCTTCTGTCTTTGCCTCCATCGCCAGCTCCACTCAGGGCCTTTCCTGTTTGAAGAAGATTGTAAACTGGCAGAGTGACCTGAATTGAAATTGTTACAGAAAGACAGAGGAAAGACTCCCATCTTGAGAAGATTTTCTATTTATGGCATATTTTTAGTGCCTTCGGCCCTTTAAGATACCAGAGATGATTTCTTATCACAGTTCCATTTTTTTGCTTTGGGGAACTCACAATGTTAAGAGGTTACATGGGCACCTGCTTTTTGGTTTACAGGTAGACCTGGGAGGTATTACAAGTTTGGTTCCAGACCACTGCAATAAAGCAAATACTGCATTAAAGAGAGTCAAATGAACTTTTCGGTTTCCCAGTACATATAAAAGTTATGTTTACACTCTACTGTAGTCTATTAAGTTTACAAGAGCATTATGTCTAAGAAAACAATGTACATACCTTAATTTAAAAATACTTTATTGTTAAAAAATGCTAACCATCAACTAAGCTTTCAGCGACTTGTAATCACTGATCGCAGATCACCCTAACAAAATATATAACAGGAGAAAAGTTTGAAATATTGCAAGAATTATCAAAATGTGACACAGAGACATAAAGTGACCAAATGCTCCTGGAAAAAAAATGGCACCGAGAGAGCTGCTGGAGACAGGATTGCCACAAACCTTCAATTTGTAAAAAATGCAACATCTACGAAGTAGCCCAGTAAGACAAGGCATGCCCGTACTCTGTTTTTCTGACTTTTTCAGTTAGCAATGGAAGCGTGAGTAAGAGCATCCATATTCAAGCCCCCCAAATGCAGCTGGTGTGCCTGTAAAACACTCAGCCATTGCCTCTGCTTCTGTCCTACACTGCCCGTCGGGGTCTATACCGGAACTACCAGCATGCCTTCTTCCAAATCGTGCATTACCTCCTCAAGAGAGTGAAAGCTAGTCTTTCTCCTCCATGTATCCAGCTAATTTAAATAACCAGAAAAAGAAAAAGAAAGAAAGAAAGAAAGAAAGAAAGAAAGCCCAAAACCAAAAACCAAAAACCAAAAACAAACAAACAAACAAAAAGAAAACTGGAGAATGGTCACATTGTGTCAGGGTAAGTTCAGAATAAAGGTTTCAATTAAAGTAAATGCAGCCTGAAACAGTATCAAACTGGTCTATTTGTGTATCCAAAGCCCTTTGGTCAGAGGGCCCTACACCCAAATCTCCAGCCCCAAGATGTATATAGACATCTGTTTCTAAGCCTTCTGATAGATATTCATGTTTTACTGCTTTAGAGCTCCCTGGATCCCTCATGCCCATGAATATTTGGACATTTCGACTCAGTCATCATAGGGCTGTTTCCTTAAAGGACTCAAATGATCCCATAGGCTGGGATTTTAACACATTACCAGCCTCTCTCATATATCAGACTCTGATTCTTGCCATTTTGGCAGCATCTAAGTATTGCTCCTTAACCACGAATAAGTAGTACTTCCTGGAAATAGCCCCAGCTTTCCACAACACCATTTCTCAGTTATAAAAAGCATAGTTTCTCTAAAGGTCTGTCCTACTCTATGCTTAATCTTTGATCATTCAGAAGAAGCTCAGCACTCCAAAAGAGACTTTATAAATAAAATGTATAATAAAACCCTCTAGGAGTTAAGCCAGCATTTTAAGGAAAGCTACTTTAAAGCATGTGATTTGTATGTTTTATCTCAATCCTCTCACATTTGCTCTCCAAAAAATTCTTGGGGAAAACTCTATGACCGCAACTACTAGTTTTCTATTCTGATACCCTTTCTTTTCTACTTTAGAAGAAGGATGTGTATCTACTCCAGTTTGCCTAAGTAGACTTGTGTTAAATCTCTTGTTTCAGGATCATTCTTTTTTTTTAAAGATTTTATTTATTTATTTATTTGAGAGAGCAAGAATGAGAGAGAGAGAGAGAGAGCACATGAGACGGGGAGGGTCAGAGGGAGAAGCAGACTCCCTGCCGAGCAGGGAGCCCGATGCGGGACTCGATCCCGGGACTCCAGGATCATGACCTGAGCCAAAGGCAGTCACTTAACCAACTGAGCCACCCAGGCGCCCCTCTTGTTTCAGGATCATTCTTAATAGCACCCAATTTCACTATCAATATATTCTAAATGTTCAATAAATTATGTGATCATCCTATTTATAACAAAACAGTAGTTGATCAGAATCAAAACTATATTTCTCCACCTCCCTTTCAGAAAAGTAGGTGCATGTGACTAAGCTCGACAATGATTAGCCTTTCAGCTGCCATCTTGGATTGTGAAAAAACTTAAGGATAGAAACCCCGTGTATTAGTTAAGGTGGACGTTAGTAGCTATAACTACTAGGAATAGGATGGGGGAAGAAAGCAGTGGTTTAGAGAGATATTAAACTGATTTCTCTTTCACTCAACAATTCTCAGGTGAGTCAGTCCAAGACAGTGAAATAATTTTGCTCTATGTGGATATATTGAGACCCAGCTTCCTTCTACCCCTTTTCCACTACTCTGTAGCCTCTTGCCACTGAGAATGTGACCTGCAGGCCAGCCTCACTGAGATCACTTAGGAGCTTGGTAGAAATCTATATTACCGGATCTCCAGACTTGCACTGTAGCAAAATTTCCAGGTGATTTGTGTGTCCATAAAACATAAACAAAAAATAATAATAATAAAAACAAATCACTCCTCTATAGTACTGTTATCATCTGCATGATCACAAGTACAGAAAGAAAATATTTTAAGTTCATTGTTTAAAAAATGAAAAACTGAAGCTCTTTTTTCCCCACAAACGAGTAACTCCTTAAGCGTATAAGATACTCGATCTTAAAGAAAATGTGAAGTTTGGCTCTTAATGAAAATGTTTAAAGTTGTGCATTATTCTTGTAAATCGGTGCCATAATGCAGGCTGGCAGCTCAGCTTTAGGATTGTCACTAGAAATAGATTCATATTACGTAGTTCATACCAGGATGTGGGGCCTATGCATGAAGAAGGTCTTTAAAGAAGTCTAAAAGGGATTCTCTTGGGGCAAAAAGTCCAGCTTTGTGCGAAATTTTCCACCAAAGGGGACACCAGCTCAGTGTGAAAAGTATAAGGGTGACATGATAAGATAAAGTTATAAAACTCTTATATTTTCTCTCAAAAAGGCTACTAGTGTTGAATGAGCCTTCCATGTTAAGCAATCAAAAGAGGTAAAAACGTAACAGCGTGGAATGTTTGCTGCCAATGTAAATAACCAGAGGAAGACTAACCTTGTTTTACTTGACTTGAAGTTCTACTTCATAAATTGTAACATTCACATTAATCCAATTCCCAAAAGTTTTTGAAATATGCAAACATTTTACCAAAAAAAAAAGAAAAAAAAGTCTTGAGGACACTGTGGAGACTTACACAGTATAATGAGAGTTTCCATAATTTTTTCTCATCTGGTAGCTGCCTCCAAAACTTTATACTTTTTCCCTAAAATTCCTCTGATATTTTTTCCAGTCTCCAGATTACTTATAGTACCTGCCATCTCCTTTCTTCCTCTTAATTTTTAAAATAAAGTTTAATTTCAAATAAACAAATTTTATAATTAATGTAAATATAAATTTTAAATAAATGTTTTAAAAGATAAGCTAAAACAATTTAGTCTTCTCAAAGGCTTTTTTCTCTCTTACATTTTGTCTGTTACTTTGGCAGCTCTAAGGAAAGGATGATGAGGAAGTGAAGTGGGAGGTTTGTGGTTAAGAAGGCTGTTAAAAATCTTGCTTTGGGGTTTTGGTCTATGTAATAGTAATATCAAAGCAAACTCAGGTAGCTCACTAAGAAATGGTTAAGGTTTTAGCTAAAAGGCTCACCTCATCTTTTGCCTCCATTAAAGGTTTAAATCAGTGGTTTTCAGTTTTAAGTTGCTGAATGCAAATATCATGTTCCCATATATCACATTAATTTTAAATTAAATTTAATTAAAATATGAGGCTGTTTAGCTTAATGGTTGTAATTCTGTAACTGGAGGTCAAACCCACTTGTTTTTGAATTTTGCCTCTTTCACACATGCGTTTGTTTTGATCTTGAGCAAGTCTCTTACCATCTCAGAGCTATAATGTCTTCATCTGTAAGTGGGAAAAAATAACAGTGCCTATTTAATGGGGGCTAAATTATTAAATGTGGTTAATTTCTAGTGTGTAGCAGAGTTGTTTTGGTGTTTTGTTTTGTTTTTACATTTTATTTATTTATTGAGAGAGAACACGAGCTGTAGGGAGAAGGAGAGAGAATCTAAAGCAGATTCTGCACTGAGTGAGGAGCCCATGGAGGAGCCCACCATGAGATCATGACTTGAGCAGAAACCAGGAGTCAACCACTTAATTGACTAAGCCATCCAGGAGCCCCTGTAGCAGAGTTTTGACACAATTTAAGCTCCTGAGAAATGCCAGCCATCATTATATAACTAACTATCTTCTTAATATGAATCTATTGAGCAGAGGTTGGTAAAAATTTTGGCCATCATTTTTTTCAAAATTTTTTTTCCTTCAGACCTTCCTTTCCTTTACGAGCTTCAATAGTATGTACATTAAGCTACCTGAATTTTCTCCACAGATCATTGTTTTTCTGATCATTTTGTTTTGATTATTTTTTCTGCATTTAATTTTGGATGGTGTCTACTGTTATGCCTTCAAATTTACTAATTGTTGCTTCTGTGCTGTCTAATGTTTGGTTCATGTATTTTTTATCTTATATAATGAATTTTTATGTCTAGAACTTTTATCTATAATTCATAGATAGATAATCCAGACATATGTATCTGAATAACTGAAATAATTTGGATATGATAGACAATACAGAATATATATGAATCATACATATATCATTTTATTTATATTTTATTACATATACATTTATTTTTACATAGATTATATATAATTTTGCCTCTTTGCATGCCTGATAGTTTTTGATGGATACTTGGCCTTATGATTTTAAATTGGTGGTAGTATATATTTTTGTATCCCTATAAATATTCCTGAGTATTATTCTGGATACATCTAAATTACTTGGTAACGGTTTGATCCCTTCAAGGCTTGCATTTAAATTTTGTTAGGCAGTTTAAAAACAGCCTTCAGTCCAGGTCCAATTTTGCCCCACTTCCAAGGCAACGCCCTTCTGAATATTCTAACCAATGGATCAGGAGGGTTTTTTATTCTGGGTAGGGAGAACAAATCTATTCCTGGTCATATATAAACTGTGGGGCTTGCTACCTTACATTCATTAAGTTTTTCATGTCTGAGCCTTGGCTAGTTTCCTCACGTACATCCACTGATCAGTACTCAGAAAATGACTTGAAGGGAATACCTGTAGATAACCAGAGTTCCTTCTCTGGGCAGATTTGTCTTCTGTGGTAATCTGTTCTACAAACTCTTTTCACCTTGCTCTCCCCAGACTCCCAGCCTCATCTCTCAATTCAGGGAGAGGCCAGATTCTTTCTCCTAAGTTAGTGGGAGGCTGTTTACTCTTCTTAGGGAGGAAGCGTTGTCCATCATACAGATCATTTTCTCTGTTTCCCCTTCTCAGGTTTCACAGTCTTCCACTGACTGATACCTGAAGCATGAGAACCATTCCCTTTTTACTTCATTAAATTTTTTAATTGTTTCAGTCAGGAAGATATGTCTGGGTCTATTATTCTACCTTGACTAGTATCAGAAATGCTACCACAATTATCTTTTGAATTTATTTCTAATATTACTTATAAAATTTTGGAGGATTACCTTAAGACCCTAGTTGTTCATTGCTTTATAGAATAGCTAGAGATTTTTTCTCCTCTTCTTACGTATGCATTAGTAATGTAGTTTGGCATGGATTGTTTATAAATACTGTTTTTGAAATTTTATATCACTGATGATGGCTTTCATGATGCTCTTTACTTATTAAAATAAATTTCTCTCCCTTCCCATTCTGCTTGGTTTTGCTATTAGTTTTAGTTCCTTTAGTAAATATCTTTGTAACTCAAAAGTTTTAAATCTTTGACAATGTTCATTCCTTACTACATGACTTAATAAATTCTAACAGTGTTGACCGAGCTACAGCTGTGAACAATTAAAACATATGCATATAGGTACTTTCGCCTACTGGGTCACTCACCTTGCCCCTAAAGTTTAGGTCATTATTTTTCTATTGTTAGGTTAATCAGGGGCACTTGGGTGGCTCAGTCAAGTAGCTGCCTTCAGCTCAGGTCATGATCTCAGGGTCCTGGGTTCGAGCCCCGCGTTGGGCTCCCTGCTCAGCAAAGACTGTGCTCCTCCCTCTGCCTCTCCCTCATGCTCTTTCTTTCTCTCTCAAATAAATAAATATTTTTAAAAAATCATACTTGCATTATGTTTGCAATTGTAATTATCTTTTAATTTTGTCTGGCTACTGAATAATGAAAATGGATAAACATCTTCTTTTACTATTGTAATTAAATAACCATTATTCACTTTCATTCCATGTATCATGATTAGTCCACAGAGAATTAAATAGAATTCTATGTATATCACTAAAACTACCAAACTTCAGTCACTTTTTAAAACTCAGCTGCACAGGATTATTTTAGAAGTGTTTAAAAAAATACAAATGGTTGAGATATTTTTTTTTTCTTCTTCAAAACTCCCTATGTTTTTCTAATGAGCAGCCACATTTAAAAACAACCAGACTGTATGATGCTCTTTTAATTTTTTCTATTTAGTTTCACCTTCTCTGTTTTCATATTCATATTCATGTATTTTATTCTATATAAATATATATTATATAATATACAAATAATATATATGCATTTTAGAAAATGTAAGGATTTCTGCTTAGCTAAAATTTTTATGGCATTTTGCGTCCACTTGTTTGACTAGGTATGAATAGAATGCTAAGCTTCTAATTTTATTTTTCAAAACTTTGATATTGTTCCATTTACTCTGGTATTCGGTGTTACTGCTAAAAGTCTTAAAAGCTTATTAGTTAGTGTTTTTCTAAAAATCTTGAATGAGGTTTGAAACTGCTAATCCAATTCTGAGAATACAAAGAAATATCAAACGGTCAATTAAGAAGCTTAAGCAGTTTTCTGTTCCTAAAATTTCCACACACATTATTTCTCTTGGTGTTAGTTGAATAAAGACAATAAATTTGCTTTTTAATGTTAATTTTAATTTGCCTTGAGAGAAATCACATTCCTGAGGGATAAAGTAAAAGCATCACTTTCATATTGCACAAAGGAAATATAAGATGCCCCTGTGAAGAAGGGTTTGTCTTTGCTTTTCTTCACACACTATTAAACTCAGTCTCTAAGTTTAGATTAAAAACACACCTGAATGAGACCTGTAACATAAAAACTGATTTATGGCACTAGGCAGTTTAACGTTCAGTCATTCATCGGTGATTACATGGCATCAATCTCTGGGCTCAGGTTACTACAATTTAATAGTCAAATAGATTGCCTGGTAAAGCATTTCATCCTCAACTTTGTCTGACTTTTAGAATACAATTTAATTTGTTCTCTGTAAATAAACAATTTTAAAATAATGATTGCAAGTAATGGTTGCAAGTAATGGTTGGCCTCTTTTTGTAGGTAACAGAGAAACTGATAATGTTCAAAGGAGAATTCCTCTATACATCAGGAACTGTCAAACACAGCCTCTGTGCTCCCTCAATTCCCTTCCGCGCATAGAGTGTCTGTTGGTATCAGTGGACACTTTCCCTTTTCCACTTTTGTTTTTGGTGTCCCCATGCATTTATGAGGATCCAATTTTATTTCTTCAAACGTTTTCACTAAAGATGAATGTCATCTTACGGACAAGTTCCCGTTAAAATGAATTCCTGATCCTTTGTACCACCATTTCCAAACCTAAATGTGATACAACTATTTGAGTCTTTGCCTTCCTTGCTGGCCCTCCAGTTCTCATTGACCCCTATGTACACTCTGCTGTGGTTCACTAATTATACTTACCAGGATATTTGGAGATACAGAACACTGACTTCGTGTTCGGTGTCAACTCAGACTTGCTCCTTCAAAAGCAAACTTATATGTACTGGTGTTAATCACAGGAGACTTCCTTCTGGCAGAGTTCAAACCCCTCCTCTCACTAAGCTCCAGCTGCACCTGCATCTGTTCATTTTTTCAATTGTGCCATGTAGCTATGAATCTAGAGATTGAACTGTTGTGCAATAAGGTGTGAAGATGGTCCAATTTACAAAAAAACTACAGACGCATTTCCCAAAGCAATGGTACCATTCAAATTCTTAATAGCTCTATGTAAGCAGCATTCCCATTGGACCACTACTCAGATCTTTGGTATCATCTGATTTTTTTTTTTTTAAGATTTTATTTATTTATTTGAGACAGAGAGAATGAGAGAGAGAGAGAGCACATGAGAGGGGGGAGGGTCAGAGGGAGAAACAGGCACCCCACCGAGCAGGGAGCCCGATGTGGGACTCGATCCCGGGACTCCAGGATCATGACCTGAGCCGAAGGCAGTCGCTTAACCAACTGAACCACCCAGGCGCCCCTCATCTGATTTTTTAATTGTAAATTGGTGTCTCCTTGTGGTCTTGGTTTACCTTTCTCTAATTAAAAATGAATTTGAACATCTTTTCATACCATAAATGACCCCAAATTGATCATTTTCTTTAATGAATCCTCAGACCATAATATCCTGGAATATCTCATAGAAATAGTTAGAATTCCAGATGGAGCTAAGATATCTCTGGAAAGATGAGGCATATAAAAGAAAGACCAAACCAAACCCATAATTACATTCCTCAAAGAAACCCAGGAGAGCATTGAAACCTTAAGTTTCTCTAAGAAAATACTCTCAGAGAGGTTTAAAACATCAATAAAGGCCAATACCCTCCACCACCACCACCAACAACAAAGTGAACACAGCATAACACTTGGCATAATGTGAAGGATTCTGTTAGAATATTTTGCTCAAATCATAGTTTGATAATATTGGAGGATTTTTAGTGGAAAGGCAGGGTTTACAAAGCCAAAAAGTACTTTGTGAATTAAGCTATGTAGAGAGAAACTTAAGCATCCAGAAATTAAAACAAGCTACTGGACATGGAAAGAAAAAGATTTGTCATTAAGGTTAAGGTCTTAAAGTCCTGGTTCTAGGTGACTGGCTTTGAACAAATAGCCTCCAATCTTCTTCTTAAAAGAGTCATATATGAATTTTGCTTCTTTTATAAAACATTTATTGTAAAATGGGTAATTCCTTATCCAGAACCTTTTATATTTTCAAAAGTCAATAAAATATTATCATTGAATAAAATTGGGAAATTTAATGTTCTACTTTAAAGTTCATAATGATTCGGGCAGAGTCATAAAGTCATAATGATTCGGTGGCTCAGTCAGTTCAGCAACCAACTCTTGATTTGGCTCAGGTCATGATCTCCAGGTCATGAGATGAGCCCCATGTTGGGCTCCACCCTGGGAGAGGAGTGTGCTGAAGATACTCTCATCCTCTCCCTCTGCTCCTCCACCCCGCCTCCTGCGTAGAAACGTGCACACACACTTTCTCGTTCTCAAAAGAGAAAAAGAAAATTCATGATGATTTTGATGTTTTAAATGGAGTTATATGAGGTTATTAAGAGCTTGAACAACCATATATTTAAGTCCACAAAAGCTGTTGAAATCCTACACCAAAGCTAAATAAATAGCTTAATGTGAATGAATTATAAATCATTCAATTGCAAAAACATATTAAACTGAAATATGTTAGCCTTGTTAAAACTGTTGTTCATTTTTGTAAAATCTAGATAATAAGAAAAATATATGAATGAAGACAAAGGATTTGATTTGAACTTTCTAGATAAGATTAATATGGAATATGTGATTTTTCTGATAATTATTGATGATTATAATAATATTTATTTTCATATGCTCTGCTTATTTTAAACATCCTTGGGGGTTTGAAATATAGGATTGAAGAATTGTGTTTATCTTATTCAAACACCTCTTTCACCCATGAGCTAAAGAGGATTTAATACAGAAACACAAAAGCCTGTATTTACATGTTTTTCTCAGATAATAATACAGGGCAGCAAACTACTATTTGATCCTTTTACTTACACAGTAAAATTAAGCCTTAAATTAATACTGGTTAAGCTAATTGTATTAGGGAAATCAAATGTGCTAATGCAAAATAAATCTTGAGATTACTATAACAATACAGCATGTTACACTGATAAGAGAATATAGTATATTATATAAAAGAAGAAAAGCTTGAAGATCAGAAAAGAAAGCATAAATTAAAAAGCTTTAATTCAGAATAGAATTTGATAAATTAAAATTTAATTTAAAATATGGGAATATAAATGTAATATAGTAGTAAATATTAAATAGTAATATGCAGAAATTTTGTCTAATTATAGACTAACTTTATGAAGTTACAACTTATATATTTCTTTTTTTTTTTTAAAGATTTTATTTATTTATTTGACAGAGAGAGACACAGTGAGAGAGGGAACACCAGCAGGGGGAGGGGGAGAGGGAGAAGCAGGCTCCCCGCAGAGCAGGGAGCCCGATGTGGGACTTGATCCCAGGACCCTGGGATCATGACCTGAGCTGAAGGCAGTCGCCTAACCAACTGAGCCACCCAGGCACCCTTATATATAAGTATTTCTAACTGTAATAAATCATAATGCAGATAAGCACAGTTGCAAAATGAAATTATTTTTTACAGATTTTATTTATTTATTTGCAAAAGAGAGAGTGCTCAAGTGGGGGGAGGGGCAGATGGAGAGGGAGAAGCAGACTCTCAGCTAGCAGGGAGCCCGATGTCTGGCTCGGTCGCAGGACCTCGGATCATGACTGGAGCTGAAGGTAGATGCTTAACTGATTGAGCCACCCAGGCACCCCAAAATGAAATTCTTATACCGAACTTTGGAGATTAACATGCTGTAATTTCCTTATCATCTTGAAGTAGACTAGTAGGTGGGTTCTTGTTTCTCTTCCAGATGCTGAATATGATCACCAAGAAAATACCATTGTCTTAGAGTTTCCACCAAGTTAGGACTTAGAATTGTCAAATATTGTAATAACAATGTCCTCAAGTGGAAAGAAAATTAGAGTAGTTAACTAAATGGTCTATCAGATAAGCAATTATAGAGTCACAGAGAATGATGATTAATGAGACATCTTAGAAAAAATAAATTGACTATGCATACATATCCAGGTGCATCCAAAAAAAAAAAAAAAACCACAAAAAAACAAAACAAAACAAAAAACAAACGAAATGTAGAGAGACCCTAGAGTTTTATTTGGTACTGTCATTACTCTCATTAGTATTGAACGGTTATCTTCTATTTCTTTCTCACATAAAAAGTTTTCTCAGAAAAGAAGTTTGCCATTTTCATTAGGAATGAAGTTACCAAGTGTAAGATGGAAAGTAGAAAAAATATGGAAAGAAAAAAATGAAAGAGCACTTCAAAGTTGGATTGAATTGTACATATTGTATCAAATGTATCTATCACCTAGAAGTCCTCTCCAGAGCTGTCATTGAAATGTACTCAGATCAAGTCAGCCTATAATTAGATCCTGTTCTCTAATTCTAATTTTCAATTGAAAGTAACCAGGGATTTCTGTAGAACTGGTAGATTCCATGAGTGGAGCAGCAGTGTACAAACAGAATCATTAATATTTCAATGTTTAATTAAACAACATTAATTAATAAAAAAAATCCTGTTTAAAATTTTTTACATAATGTTTGTTGAGTCAGAAGAAAAGAACACTTCCAAGTAGTAATAAAGTCATGCCAGAGCACAAAGAAGCCAACCAAAAGGAGTTGTGCAAATTTGGGTATCAGAAGGAAAATAATGGCTATATTTAATTAAGACACATTGAATCTATGTAAGGTCCATAATAATCAACCAAAGGATAAGTTAACATGAAGCATTTTATAAGAAGATTACTCTAGGAAAAAATATGATTATTTTGAGCCCTCTTACCTATATGGTATTATCTGCACACGTATTTTATCAATAGAGCATGTAGAAATTAATTAACATTATAAACAAAAGCTGGAAGATTTTTCTCTGACTCAAGGAAGGATATCAGTTTGATAATCATATTTGTCAAATAAAACCATCCAAAATATCTGAAAATCAATTGAATATCATTTTAATTATCTTTCAGTGTTCCATGACACTAATAATATGAAAAAAATGCAAGAACTCATCAGAGCTAAAAGTCTTTAAGTTAAATATATATATAGGTAGAGATTCTATTAAGTTTTAAGTCTTCAGAGTTAATAGAAAGACATTTATATAACTTAATTTATTAATTGGAGTGGAACTGCAAATTTCTATAAGTAGACAGATGATTAAGGAATAGGTGTAACTTAAATCCAACATGTATGCTAAGTGATTGCATACTTCCCAGAGTAATGAAATTATTCATGCAACCATTAAAACTATGGTCTAGAGGGTCCCATCCAGTTACTATATCTAGCCTAAATCTCCCAGAGTAAGTACCCTAAATTAATTGGGATGGTAATAAACTTCTCCCTTAATGGATAAGCCTTTTTAAGCCTGAGAAGATTTTGGACTAAGCAGAGAAATATTTATGAGAATCAAGCCCATAGTATTAATATTATTGCATTAAGAAGGAAGTATGGCATATTTGCAAATTAATATGCTTGTAATGCATAAAAGATTTTGGCTTTTCACAATGATAGTATTGTAACTTTAATTTGAAAAGTATATTTAGGTAATTAAACAAATTTTATATGAAATGAATACAATATCAGACTTGCCAGCTGAATGTAAAAGAATTTATTACCTTATGGAGGCTTTAGCTCAGAGAGGAAAGTGATTACCCTATATAATAACCCACAACAAATTGAAGACCATAATGAAACCTTGAGAGACTTGTATGAATATGTACACCAACTACCCTCAGGATTTACGGTAGAGACCCGGAAAACACTAAGCTAATTTCCCACTGTAGTAGTGCATTCTTTCAAATGTCTTGACCATGGCTACTGCAGTCACAATTATTTCTGGAAAGCACTTTAATATAATAATATAAAAATTTGTGGAAGGTATAACCATAAAGGGAAGAAAGGAAGAAGAAATCAATACCTTCATAATAAAATAGCAAGCTGCATTGATAGAAAGTTTCCATCTGCCCAAACATTGGGAGGGTTTCCAAAGGTTTCATCAGTACTCAATCAGATTATCTTGACTATCAAAAGGAGATGAAGATAGATTTAAGTCGTAGAAAGAAAATGGAATGTAATCTGTAGTATATGAGAATTGTCATCCTTCTTTCCTGTGATGTATTTTGGCATACAATAAAAGATTTTATGAAGGTATTTTAAAACTAATTAAAATTTAAAACTACTTTTAATTTCTACCACAATAGATTTGTTGGTTATTTTAGGGTCTATTTTTAACATAAAAATAATAGGATTCCAATTAAATGTAATATTAGGAAGTAGCATTTTTTAAAATTTTTTATTTATTTTTATTTTTTTTTTAAATTTTAAAAAGATTTTATTTATTTATTTAGAGAAAGAGTGGGAGCAGAAGGAGGGGCAAAAGGAGAGGAAGAGAGCATATCTCAAGCAGACTCTGTGCTGAGCATGGAGCCTGCTGCAGGGCTCGATCCCATGACCCTGAGATCATGACGCAAGCCAAAATCAAGAGTTGTAGGCTCAACCAACTGAGCCACCCAGGCGCCCCACGCATATTATTTTCTTTTTTTGAGTATAACATGTACCCTTGGTACATGGGGGAATGGAGAGAAAGGATCCTTGTAGATCTGAACAGACCACTTATGTGTTGGTTTGGTATGTTAATGTTAATTAATGCCCAACTCATGTCTCTAAGATAGTTTACCTTTTTTTCTAAAGTGACCATAGACATGAATCACAACGTAATATGAATTTCTTCTGAAGAATCAACTTTTATATTTTGTCCGACAATATTTTCTTTTACTTAAAAATATTATTTCCTATTTTATATTATAAATTTATTATTTCATACTCTTTCTATTTTATATCTATCTGAGCCAAGAAGATTCACATAATATTGTAATGTTCATTCTCAAAGTTTTTGCTTATTTTCAGTTGATCCCTTGGCACCTGGGCACCACCTTGGTGTGTCTCACCTTTAAGCTCCATAAGAGAAAGGACAGTCATTTCCCCTAGGCATCACCCAGAATGAATTTACACATAAGTTTTGAGGTTTCAAGCCAGGTCACATCATATGGCACAAATCAGACTATAGTTTATTTTCTATTGGAGATGTCTACCCTACCCCGTCATTGATGCATCTCTTTGGAAAGGAGTCATTCAGTATGGAAACTTCATTAAAAGAGGCTGAGAAACAGGGGCAAACATTTGGGAGAACATGCCACTCTTGATCTTGGGGTCGTGAGTTTGAGCCCCACATTGAGTATAGAGATGACTTTAAAAAGGAGGCTAAGAAATGACAAACCTGCTCAGCATCAGAAGCCTTTTTCAGAACATACATGTACTCTCGCACACACACCTTGACAATAATACTGTACATGGAAAGTATAATTTCCACAACTAGAAGAAGAATAACTCCATTATACACTCCCCTTGACAGCCTATATTAGAGAACTCAGTCACCATTGAGTACCTGATCTGTAACAAGCACCGCTACCCGGCCCAGTAGAGCAGTATACAAGACAGGCAGGGTTCCTGCCATCAAAAGCCTACATTCTAACTGTAGCATGCAGGCAATAAAAAAATAAATGATGAAGGCGATTTCAGGTATTGAAAAGAACTCTACAGAAGTGAGGTAATATAGTATGATGAAAAGCCACTGGTACTCAGAAGCATACCATATGTGGTAAAATTTTCAGGAGAGAGCTTCAGGAAATTGACATTAGGCTTTGCTTCTGGTTGAAAAAGAGGCAACCAAGCTCAAGTATGAGAAATGGTGTACCAAGTAGAAAGAACAGCAAGAATTAGAAACCTGAGATACAAACCAGCTAATCATGTTTAGAGCCCAGGAAGATGACCAGACACTTTAGAGAATACTGAAAAAAAAAAAAAAAAAAGAGCATCATGAAGAGAAAGAAGTCAAAGCGATAGACAAGGGTGAATAATATAGGCTCTTGAAGGTGAGGATCAGAATGTTTTTTTAATTCTACAACTGATGACAATCGCTTTGCACTTTAGAGTCGAGGTGTGATGTGACCCAGTAATACTTTAAAAACATTACATAGAGCTATAGGAAGAAGTAGAAAAAGTGGAAACAAAGAGATAATTTAGGGAACTATTATTGTAATATAGGCAGGAAAGTGTATGACCTTAGATCAAGGCTATAGGGAGGTAGATGATGAAATACTGATTTCTAAATATTTTGGAAATAGTGCTGATAGAACATACTGAAGAATCAGATATAGAGTTTGAGGGAAATGAATCAACTATACCTTCTATGTTTCGGTTAGAGGAATTGGTGCCTAGTGGTGCCATTTAACAAGGGAACAGACTGCAGGAGATAGCTCAACTGCTTTAGTTTAGCCATATTTAATTGAGATTAATGGCTGTAACTCTATGAAGTCATGCCAAACAAGCAGTGGAATATATGAATCTAGAGCTCAGTATGTAAGTCCAGCTCATCGGCACATGCAAAGCATCTAGTGCCTTGTAGCTCCACAGCAAAATCACCTAAAGATACAGTGTAAATGGAGGAAAAAAGCCAAGTGCACCATCAATATTTCACTTATTACATAGAGAAGGGAGTTTTCTCTGGAGCCTCTGGTGGAATATATTCATCAAGTAGATCTCCGGTTTTATGGTTTCATTACATTTCTACTTCTCTGAGCATCTAACTTCCTCATTCAAGAAGGTACCACAGGAGAGTATGGGGACCAGCTTAGATTTCTTTCCAGGGCTACATCCCAAGTCATTGAAGACTGTTCGCATGTCAGCCCTACATTTTTACATCCTCACCCTTCTAGTACAACACCCTCAAAATCAGTCTCTTCATGCCTTCCCTTTGATCCTACCAAACATGTTAGCCAGATCCTGCAATTCATTGAGTGAAGAAAATATTTCCTCGCTAAGTGAGATTTATTTTTTTCTGCTAGGGCTATTCTGAGAATTGATGCTAAGTCAGTGGTCTAGAGGCAATGAAGGGTAAGCAATGAGGGGATAAGGTAAGATTCCTTGGGCTCATCTTCAGTAGTAATCAGAGAAAGGAAAAATTTAAGCCAAAATGAGATACCACCAGCTGACAAGAATTAAAAAGGCTGAGAAGATGAAGTGCCTGCAAAGATGTAGAGCAAAGAGAGTTTGCATTAACTGATGGCCAAAGTGTGAATGGCAAAAAGACTTTGGAAAATAGGCATTACCTAGTAAATTTAAGCATGTGCAAACATGATGATTCAGTATGTTTCCTCCTGGGTGTATAGCCTAAAGGAAACCATGTGCATATGTGCCAGAATACGTGGACAAGAACATTCAAAGCACTCATAAGGGACCAGAACTGGAACCAAAGCAAATGCCTCTGTATAATAAATAAATGAGTACATTCTTTTAATGAAATAAAAATACAAATTGTGCAAGATGTACAAAAACAAAAAAGGAATAACTACATTCCATTTCTATAAAGTTCACAGACAAAACAACTCTCTTGCTAAGGGAGGCCATCATAGGTGATGATAAACTCTGAGGAAAAGCAAGGAAATGATAACTGTGAAAGTTCAGGAGTCTTAGGTGAGAAAGGAGAGTTTTACTGGAAGAGAGACACAATGCAAGGAATATAAGCTTCTAGGATTTTGAGTGCCCCATTTGGAAAGGGCTAGTTCTCCTCAATCAGATGGAGTTTTTTTCTGTATTAACCAAAACCCCAAAACCTTATCAGAGGTTTTGTAAGTACAGAGGGAAGTGTGTCTTTTCCATATTGTAAATACACTTTATTACACTAATAAAATTCAAATATATCAATTATTGACATTATTACCACCAAGACACCTTTAAAACGCTTAACACCCACAATTACTGCATCCATTGAGCACCCATCCCAGTTGGCTAGGGACCGTCCAGTTTTAGCGCTGAAAATTCTGGTCCCAGGAAACTCCCCAGCGCTGAGCAAACTGAGGAAGATACTTCAGCATTGAAATTACATTGTTTATAGCTATCCAGACTATTAGGGATTTACCAAAGCTCCCTCCAGGGAAAGCAGTCCAGATTTCCCTGCTGGGGAAGATGGGCTCAACCACAGGAGATGTTCTAGTATTAACTACAATAAAGAGTTGAGATTTAACCGATTTGATGAATGAAGGCTTCAAAGTTCTGTTTATTCATCCTTCTCTAGGAATTTTTACAAAATCATTCTAAAGGAAAGTTTTGTATTATAATAAGTTTAGCTATTTTCTTCCTTTTAGTAACTATGAAAAACCGCTAGTCACTTAAATTTTGAACATAGCTGTCAAGAAAGTATAACCTGTCTCTGCAACGGAGCAGTGAAACAGCATGAATGACTGAAACCTTGAAAGCTCAGGGCCCTATCAGTGTTTTGATGGTAATTTTTGGTACAGCTTTAATGTTACAACTTGTGGGTTAACCACTGTGGGGTATGTTGACAAAATAACCAAGAAGCCACAAAAAGAAATGCAGGGTTAAGTAGCACTATTAGAAGAAATACACTCAAATACACATAACAAAGACAAAAAAGAGACAATGATCAGATTAACATAATATATTTGAGGGATATGTAAAGAGTTTCAGATTCATGGTGTCTGAATATACTAATTAACATTCAAATATATAAAACAAAACATATTTTTTTAAAGATTTTATTTATTTATGTATTTGAGAGAGAGAATGAGAGATAGAGAGAGAGCATGAGAGGGGGGAAGGTCAGAAGGAGAAGCAGACTCCCTGCTGAGCAGGGAGCCCGATGTGGGACTCGATCCCGGGACTCCAGGATCCATGACCTGAGCCGAAGGCAGTCGCTTAACCAACTGAGCCACCCAGGCGCCCCAAAACATAATTTAATTAAAACTATTTAACATTTTAAAATAATGTAATAAAAGCCTATAATATAGATTGTAAAATTAAGTAGTTTAGCTTTTAATGTGAGTGAAAATTCACCTACTAAAACATGCATTTCTTGGTATTAACAGCAATGATACCTTTTCCTCTCTGATTCAACTTTTCAATATTGTGAAGAATCTTAACCAGAGAACAGTCTAAACTAGTGTGTTTAAAAACATGTACTTTTATGGAATTATTAATCACTCTTGACCATAATATTTTATTATTGATTTAGAATGTGAACCAATGAGCAGGATAATTTTATGAGACCAAGTTCAAATATCATGCCCACCTATCAAGCTTTCATCTTCCTCCTAGATCTACCAGTGAGCTAACATATTTTCTTCTGTACTGGATTCCACTCATTCTGACCTCCTTAAGGATTTTATACCTGAAAACTATTACCTTTTCTTTCTTTTTCTCTTGTATCATCAATGTTTTTCTCACAAGGTAATTCCCAATAGTGCTTGAGAATCTATATGATCTCCTAGTCATAATAAATATATAAGTAAACAAATGAATAACAAAATAAAATAAAATATAAATAACACCCCCAAATCCTCAAGAGATTATAAATTGGTACATATTGATGATGGAAAAATGAAATCATGCTTCAAATTAATTAATATTTTCCTTTTAATAATATCAACTAAAATTATTTTTGTTAAGGGCGCCTGGGTGGCTCAGTTGGTTAAGCGACTGCCTTCGGCTCAGGCCATGATCCTGGAGTCCTGGGATCAAGTCCCGCATCGGGCTCCCTGCTCGGCGGGGAGTCTGCTTCTCCCTCTGACCCTCCTCCCTCTCATGCTCTCTGTCTCTCATTCTCTCTGTCTCAAATAAATAAATAAATAAATAAAAATCTTAAAAAAAAAAAAATTATTTTTGTTAAGTACATTTGGTCAAGATCTTTGGGCCATTTTCTGTTAGCCTATGTTCAAGGGAAATTAATAACATCTATTAATCCCCTGGATAATCCTCCTTTTGTTTAGGAATCTTCTTCCCTAGTGTTCTACTAAAAAAAAGGAGAAAAAGATGTCTTTTGTTTTCCCTAAACAGAGAGAAACTTGTAATTGGATTTCAACTTA
Organism: Mirounga leonina; assembly: GCF_011800145.1. NCBI lineage: Eukaryota > Metazoa > Chordata > Mammalia > Carnivora > Phocidae > Mirounga > Mirounga leonina. Next base: position 19,299,102 of record NW_023270316.1, on the reverse strand, counting down.
GGCCCAGTTCTGCCCTAGAAAATGTAATTAAATAGAACACTCTCTCTCACACTTCCTGGTATGTTAACCTCAGCAGACTACAGTAACAATTTCTCATTTGCCCTCAGTCATTAAATAATAACCATAGCTCTGTGGCACAGAGACATTGCTAGTAGCCATCTGAACAGAGAACAGGTGATATTTGAATTCTACTTGCCATTGCATCTGAAGGAAAATGAAGCGAACATGAAAATTTTGGCTGGCTTTTCCACATGCTGGTTAAAATTTTTATTATATTTTGCTTAGTAAAATTTTGTCTGGTCTGCCTATTCTATTGTATTCTGTTCCATCCTATTCTATTAAATTATAAAATATCCAAATTTTTAAAGCATATTTGTCCTATTCAAATTAAATTATATTGACTTGAGTTGAATCCATTTCTGTACATAAACTGCAACATTGAAATTATTGGGTGGGTAGGGATACAACGGCTGTAAGAGTGCTCTTTTGTTTAACAATTCTCCTAGACTGATCTGAAGGAAAAAAAAAAAATCATGGCTGTTTGCATTTACCAAACAAAAAAGTCAGTGATAAAGGACCAATTAGCGATTTTATTTAAGAATTTTCTATATAGTTCTTCAGTCACCCATAATTTAAAAAAATTACCGAATGGAATATAAGACAAAGAAAATGAGGAAAATGTCTGCTTTACAGCACTGAATCTGAATTCTTGTTGAAACATATCAGGAGATCACAAACAGTCCATTTTTAAATTGTTGGGTTTATGAATAAATGACCTCAAAATCTGACCTTTGAAACCCAATTTTTTTTTTTTATAGTGGAAACTTAGAAGTGTGGTTTACTCTTCAGAGCATTCAGGCCTTTTTTGACATCCTGGACATGCCTGTTTACCTGTAGTGCAATGTTGAACAATGTGCTTAAATTTGGTATGTGGGAACCAATGTCATGGAGTGTTGTTTGGATTAAGTGACCAAAATGTCTATAAAGTGCTTAGCCATACACTTGGTGAACCTTATTACTAATAGTTATACCACTGATATTTGCAAGAAACTCAGAATATGAGAAAAGCCATTGTGTGGTGTAACAGTGAAAAAGCTATTTACATTTTTTTTTCCTTTGAAACAAGAGACATCTAAGGCATTTAGCACTATCTGCTTGATTTTTGATTTGTTTTTTCAATTGAATAAAATCAACTGATAGTATGAAAACACAAAATAGCCCCCCAAAAAATGTTCAGTTGCACATGTTGAGAATAATTATTTGCAAAACAATTTAACTATGTTCATTTTTAAATTTTTACTTTTAAATAAAAATGTAAATATTTTATAAAATTTGATAATAATTAAAATATCATTCCACTTCTACTTACTCATAACATGGAAGAAAATCAAGGCAAAACCATCATACAGAGTTTAAAGTTTAAATCTTACTCCTAAACCAGGCCAATGGGCTATTAAGATGTACTTATTAAGTGGCTCTATTAAGATGAATTATCCTAATATGGTTCTTAAATTAGCTCAAAATTTATATAATAAGCAATAATTATAAATATGAAGGGCCCTATCTACTGTTTCATTACCAACACCTCCTTTGCATTTAATAACCGAGGTTAAGGAGGGCAAATTCAAAATATAATAATCATACAAATTGTCTCCTTGGCAAGCTAATCTCTTCTAATAAGGTACAAAGGTACAGACACAAATCTGCCTTGAGAACAAATAATTACTTCCTTTATACTTTTATTTTAATATTAAGCTTTTATTCTAAAGAGTTTAGGAAATGCCTAAGGACAGAATCCAGCATCATAATTAAATTTATCTAACAAACCCCACACAAAGCCCACATTTTCATCATAAAGTAGAACCCCAGGAAATAACTCTGTACTGTACATTTTAATTTTGTTAATAATTAATCAGGACTAATAAGTGTCTAATCACCTGGCATTGAATTGTAACAAGAAGCAGTAAATATAAAAAGGTGTGTAGGCTCTATATGCATTCTTTATGCTGAGTCCCATTTATAAAGGGGGAGGGAGGGAAGAGGAGAGAGACAAAGAGAAAGAGAAAGAAAGTAAACCTCCCCTGTTCTTTTCCAGCCAAGTCTAAAAGTCAGACAGAGAAAGACAAATGCCGTATGATCTCAGCTATATGTGGACTCTTTAAAAACAACAATAAGCAAACTCATAGATACAGAGAACAGATTGGTGGTTGCCAGATGCGTGGGGTGGGAGTGGGTGAAAAGAGTGTGGGGAGTCAAAAGGTACAAACTTCCAGCTGTAAAATAAGTAAGTCCTGGGGATGTAATGTAGAGTATGGTGACGACAGTTAGCCATATTTGAAAATTTGCTATAGAGAATAGATCTTAAAAGTTCTCATCAAAAGAAAAAAAGTGATAACTATATGTAGTGACGAACACTAACTAGACTCACTGTGGTGATACTTTTGCAACATATCAAATCATTATGTTGTACACCTGAAAATAATAGAATGCTTTCTATCAATTGTATCTCAATAAAACTATCTTTTTTAAAAAGTCAAGAATGGTAAAAATTAAAGAAAGGAAAAGAGGTGCCTTGGTCATTTTTATGACATTTCTTAGGACTCAATTAAAAATGGTCTGGTAGTTCGACTTAAGGTTAGGAAGGAGACAGGTATTCTCCATCATAATAAGGTTCAAAACTTACACTAGATATGCCAGGGGAATATAAAACTTGCTTGTAGACCCCATAATAGCTGCTTGTTGGAAAATGATTTGCAATTCCATATGTCTGATTTTAATTTTTTTAATTTTTTAGTATGTTATGTTAATACGATTTTAATTTTTTTTTTTAAATATGATAGGCTGGGGCAAAAGAAAACAAGGAGAGGGGAATGAGGGAGCAAAGGGATAAGAAAGGGAGCAAGGAAGGAGGGTAGCTGAGCCACCCAGAACTGTTCCTGTTCTTCCTCCCCTTCTCTCACCCACAGAGGAAACGGGTAGAATCCTACAGCCAGCTGGCAAATAATTTTACTTAATAGTGACCAAAATGATTTAGAAAAGTCATGCACATTGGTGCACAACTGAGGCTACCATCTAACGAGTTTAATCATGAGTTTAAAGACTCTCAAAGTATCTAATTCCCAACATCATACATTATCTCTGACATATAAAGACAACATTTATATTTTACCTGTATACAATGTAATACAATGACACAGTGCTGACAATAATAATCATCCATTAAAAAAAAAATACTTGAACAAGCACTTCTTTAACACGTGGCAATTTTTTGATGTCTCCTTTTTGTTTAAAATCTGTGCTAACACTTGATCTCCATAACAGAATTTTATGCCAGCATCTTTCACTAATCCCCATATCATACATCTCTGCAATGAATAACCCTTCATCATACTCCACATTACACTTGAAATGTAATTTTTAGAAGCCTCCAAGTTTTAAAAGATGTTATGTAAATTGAGTTTTCATTTCAATTATTAATAGATTAATAAAAAACAACATAAAATGCTATAAATCTTGCTGATGACTAATCATTAGAAATGTTTTTCTTAATGACAGGATAAACCTAATACTTATTGCTAGAATGATAACCAAGTACATAATAAATTTTATAGCAACATATTTTTTAGATGTCAGCCCTGAGAAAACACGTTGATGTAAATGAGAACGGAAGGTGTTTCATTATAATATTTCATTCAAGGATTTCATGCCTTTGGAGTTATAGGCCAGGAATTACACAGTGATTAATCATTACAAGTTAATTTTTATTAATTTATTTTCTGACAATTCCATTTGCCACTCCTTTCAGTTTTGTGGAGGCAAAGAAATGTAAAAAGATTTCTTCCCCAATTATTAAAGTCCCATGTTTTTAGTTTCTTGGAAGTATATTATACCTGTTAATTTTCCTCTGAGAAAGAACTTTTGTTTAAAACATTTAATTTGGAAAATCAAATTGTTTTTAATCTCAATACATATTTTCTAAGTTTATATTTTTTATTAAAAGGTATATATTTTTTCACATGCTTTAAATATATTTTCAGGAAAACTTTGGAGCTGCAGGTTTAGCTCAGTTAATATCAAATATATCCACCATCTAAGCTAATTGGCAAACCCAGTCCTCATTGTCTAACCAAGAAGCCAAATTAGAATTGCTTTCTATCATTAAAGACTGAATACATTTTTCAACTTAAATATTTGTATTAATACAGACCCTAAGACCACTGGTTCTCTTTTAGTTTCCACTCAAGGAGAGAGAAAATTTACTCTCTCTCAAAAGATGGAAAATAGGTCTTACTGAAATGGAAAAGATTTGGAAATATCCCTTCATTAGGTGCCTTAGGGATTTTTACACACTTAAAAATGCAGCATAGGAAGACTCAGGGTGGCTGAGAGGTCTATACTTCTTTTGTAGAGTGTGAGAGAGAGCAACTAGGAAGGGTGAGGTGAGAAAGAAAACCAGTGGGAAGGATTTCATGTGGAAACTGTGTATCTCAGGTGTCCAAGTCCATGTACTCTGGGAAATCTCGTGTACCTCCCAGGTATAGGTATACCCAAGGTCAAAGCCAATGGGAAAAGGAACAGGCATAGCTTATTTCCCACAATGTAATTGTGAAGACTGTCAAGATCCAAGAGGTGCTGGAAATGCAAGAGAGGCAGAGATTTCAGGTAGAGCAGCGAAGTTAAAAGAACCAGAGAATCACAGATCTGTACCTCTGAAACAAATAATACAATATATGTTAAAAAAGAAGAAGAAGAAGAAGAAGAAGAAGAAGAAGAAGAAGAAGAAGAAGAAGAAGAAGAAGAAGAAGGAGAAGAAGAAGAAGAAGAAGGAGAAGATAGTAGGAGGGGAAGAATGAAGGGGGGGAAATCAGAGGGGGAGACGAACCATGAGAGACAATGGACTCTGAAAAACAAACAGGGTTCTAGAGGGGACGGGGGTGGGAGGATGGGTTAGCCTGGTGATGGGTATTAAAGAGGGCACGTTCTGCGTGGAGCACTGGGTGTTATACACAAACAATGAATCATGGAACACTATATCAAAAACTAATGATGTAATGTATGGTGATTAATATAACAATAAAAAAATTAAAAAAAAAAAAGAACCAGAGAACCAAATGCAGTAATGGAGGTTGTGATGTGAGAAAGGAAGAGAGTTTCTTGAAGGGACACTCTCTGCCTGAGGGCACAACTTGTGTTGATGTCCCTACCTTCTGGACAGCAAAGCTCCATATTCACCTATACTCCCCTGGGATGAGTTAGTTTACTCTCATCTTTAGTGAAGGCATGCTGGGGTTCTTTGCACATTTATGATTTCTATTTTCACTGACTGGCTTGCACTGAAATGGTCAATAAATCCTGGCACTTGCTGAAATAATATGAAGAATGCCATCACAGAAATTTTACCAATAAATTGATATACAGATGGTTTTTTGCTTAAGCAAGGTTATTTTAGAAAGAATGAGACTGTTATGTGGATTAAAATCTAGATATAAATTCAAACCAAAGAGATATAATGTTCTTTCAGCAGTAGTCTTTGACTCCAAGCTAAAATGCTTTGAATGACTTTTGCCCTGCAGATGTTCATGTGAGTCCTGAAGGGGTTTACTGATTTTAGGGTATAAATTAATATCTAGGTTGAATGGTAATCAGAGAGCTAAGAATAGATAATTGAAAACTTTGAAAATTAATTTGATTAAAAGGATAAAAAGATAACAATTTGCAGTACCTCAAATTCATTGTTAATCAGTGGCATTTTGTAGGGGTTTGAGCTGTTCTGCAGTAGTAATAACTTATGACTTTATATAAATTCTTTGAAAAAAGTGGCATTCATTGAATGTGACTAAATAGACCAGGAATGTAATTTGTCCTCATGAAATAGAAAAATATTACCTGTCCTACATAGGAAAGGAATCCAGACCTTGGCTTATTATCTATCATCCATGGAACACAAGTAAAGGAATTGGAGTTACTTTTTCACAGACAATATCTTCATTATTTCAGTCATTTTACAAAAGCATGTTAATATTCAAAAGATATTTGGTTAGCATTCATAATATTTCAAATAAAATAATTAGGTCATATTAGATGTTTTAAAGGGGGCATTCTGGGTACAAGAACAGTACTATAGCAATTTTAGTAGTAAATTACCACATATTTTCATTTAAAAAAACAGCTGTTGGGGCGCCTGGGTGGCTCAGTCATTAAGCATCTGCCTTCAGCTCAGGTCATGATCTCAGGGTCCTGGGATGGAGCCCCGCATCGGGCTCTCTGCTCAGCGGAGAGCCTGCTTCTCCCTCTCCCACTCTCCCTGCTTGTGTTCTCTCTCCCGCTGTGTCTCTCTCTGTCAAATAAATAAAATCTTTAAAAAAATAAATAATAAAAAATAAAAAAACAACTGTTTAAGGATTTTGATTTTATATGTTATGACATGATTTTTAACATCTACATTTTTAATGTTTTCCTAAGAGGTTGGAATAGATTTTGATATAGAATATAAAAAATTTAAATACTTTTCTATAAAAAAGTAGTGAGTGACCATCCTGCATATATTTAGTTGTTATAAAGTATGATTTAAGAATTAAATTTTTCTATGGCAGCATTCTTAATATGCTCTTTAGAGTTCTAGAAAGAAAGCAAGTTGCTGTTTTTTTTTTTTAATGAAATAAGACTTTGTGGTAATAGTAATCTCATATGAAACCACCCAAATTTTAAACAATACATGAAGAATAATAGCAAAGTAAAAGTACAGTAATTCTTTTTTTGGACTTCCAGCATACAGTAACAAAATTTTATATTCATTTTCATTAATTAGGCATAACCTATAAAACAATCTAAGAAAAATGATTAATCAGAAACTCAAGTTGTGTGTTAATTATGATCCATTGAAACATTTTATATCACAGCATAAGCTTTTTATATTATCTTCAGCTTGCAAAGCTAATGTTAATTACTGTATGGATTAATAGCTGTCAAGTGTGTCCTACTTTCAGTATAAATGAATATAAATTAGCTTTATATTTTGGCAATAAATAGAGTACATCACTTTTGGAATTCTTTTAACTCTTATATGCACATATCCTCATAGAATTTAGAGTAGTGGTTCTAGATTTCTCTGAAAATAAAATTGTTCTGAATTCTAAAGCAAGAAGAAATAACCTTGGTTCTGTTTCTTCCTCTAATTGAGATTGCTGAATGAGCAGACAGCAGGCTATCAGGCCACAGAGGAACAAGCATGTGGAGAATGAACCAGGCCTAAGGCAATGACCCTGAGCTGCCATCATTAAAAACTCTTTATGTAATTTTCGCCTAACATACTGTTTTGCTCATTAAAAATGAATAGGTATTAAAACATTTTATTTTTCCCATTAGTTATTCAAGGTTTAAAAACTAAGTTCATCTCGGGCACCTGGGTGGCTCAGTTGGTTAAGCGACTGCCTTCGGCTCAGGTCATGATCCTGGAGTCCCGGGATCGAGTCCCGCATCGGGCTCCCTGCTCGGCAGGGAGCCTGCTTCTCCCTCTGACCCTCCCCCCTCTCATGTGCTCTCTCTCTCTCATTCTCTCTCTCTCAAATAAATAAATAAAATCTTTAAAAAATAAATAAATAAATAAATAAAAACTAAGTTCATCTCATTTGAGATAAAACCAACTAAACCTGAAAAATTTAAAGTACTGCATCAGTCATATTATGAATAAATGTGAAACGTCTCTCACTCTCTCTTTTTCTTAATACGTCGAAAATAGCTCATGGATTTTCCAGTACTAAATTTGTGTTCTCTCAAAATCAGATAGCCTATAGTTTCTTTCCCATAGATTATGGTTCTCATTTTACACCATTAGCATCTTGCAACAACAATCCCAGTGTTTGTTTTCTTGATCCACTGTCTCTTTACTCTCATTTATCCTGTACTTCACTGCCAAAGTAATATTTCTTATTTTGTTAAAATATCATTATTTCATGCAATGTCCCTCTTTTTCCTTACCTATTTAGTATTATTAGGAAACAAATGAAACCTAGAAACCTGAAGAGATACTGTTAGCCTCAAACAATGGAAGGTTACCTTCAACCATGGTTATATTTCTAGTACATCAGACCAACGAGATGGAAATCTAAAAAGATATTGCCTCTTGGGTCTTAGCTCTATGTCCCACCATCCAGCTTTCTTCTCTGAAGGCTTCTCTTGCTCTGGCATTTGACACTAGCCATTTATGGTCAACTTCAGAAATATAAAAGCCCCCAGTTAGAGTATGTCCCTTGTCAATGACCTCAAGAAGATGATGAAATCAGAATGTAGCATGATAAACCAAATTTTTGAAGACAAGAACCCAAATTGCTGTAGCAATGGAGTTGTTTTGCTAATGAATATTTTGACCCTGTTTTAGATTCACATAACAATGTGCCATAACAAATGACCACAATAGGTGGCTTTAAACAGAAATTTATTTATCTATCTATCTATCTATCTATCTATCTATCTATCTATCTATCTATCTATCTAAAGTAGGCTCCACACCCAGCATGGAGCGCAACGTGGGGCCTAACATGGGGCTTGAACTCACAACCCTGAGATCAAGACCTGGAGCTGAGATCAAGCGTCAAACACCTAAACGACTGAGCCACCCAGGTGCCCCTTAAAACAGAAATTTAATCTCTTACAGTCGTGAAGCCTAGACATCTCAAGTCAAGGTGTCATCATGATCCTGCTTCCTCCAAAGCCTCTAGGAGAGTATCATTCCTTATTTCTTCCAGTTTCTATTATCCCCAGGTATTTCTTGGCTGATGGATGCTTCTTCACTCCAGTCTCTGCATCTGTCTTCACATGATGGTCTCCCTGTGTATCTGTATCCAAATTTCCCTCTTCTTATAAAAATAGCAGTTATATTGAATTAGCTCCCCTACCAATGACCTCATATTAATTCAATTATGTCTGCAAAGACCCTGTTTCTAAAAAGGTCAAATTCGGGCGCCTGGGTGGCTCAGTTGGTTAAGCGACTGCCTTCGGCTCAGGTTATGATCCTGGAGTCCCGGGATCAAGTCCCGCATTGGGCTCCCTGCTCAGCGGGGGGTCTGCTTCTCCCTCTGACCTTCCTCCCTCTCATGCTCTCTGTCTCTCATTCTCTCTCTAATAAATAAATAAAATCTTTAAAATAAATAAATAAATAAAAAGGTCAAATTCACTGGTACCAGGGTTCAAACTTCAACATATCTATTTTTCAGTGATATGGTTCTGTCCATAACAGTCCCTATTCTTGGAAAAGCAGCTTCAGAGAAACATCCACTGTAGTTTTAGGATATAAATAATTCTGGAAGATGAGCTACAAAATACAACCGCTGGAATAAAGTTCTTCTTCTGGGTTGGGGGGATAAAAGCTTATTTTTGTTACTTAAGCCCTACCTATCCTTTTCATTTTATAACATAATCATACATGTTCTTAATACACTTTCAGAGGAGTTTTTAGAAACTTAACCCTTTTACTTTGGAAGGGGCTACTGTATTATAAATATATAATCATAAATCCTAATATAACTGAAAAAGAAGTCAAATAATGAGAGCTCTTGAAAGCATTATATCTGGAGAAAAATCTGAGGAATCAGGGAGTTAAAATAGAAGTCATTTGGGAACTGTCTTTGATAGATTTGGCATGGGGGTGATTTGAAAAGGGATTAGAGTAACTTTGCTCATCTTTAGGAGGCATAAATAGCACAGAGGGGTCAAGGGTATGAAGAGACAAATTTCAGTACAGTGTAAAGAATGATATATTTTATGTTATCCAGGCTTAAAATCAAATATGTGTGACAGTAATCTTATTAGAAGAAGTCTTCAGATGTGGATAATCCCTTCCATTAGATTCAAAATAACATTTAATAAGCTCAGGCTATGTGACAAGATCCGGGGATGTGGCCCACATGAAACCTGAGGATGTAAGTTTTACTTGGATAAGTGGGAGGACTGGGCTGGACCTGGTCCCCTAAGGAGTCTTCTCGTCTCCAGGATTATGCCTTTGATATACTACTAAACCTTTAAGGACAGGCCTAGCATATCATTGAATTTGTAACTTAAATAACGTGAACACAGAATGATTTTGATTTCAAATACAGTACAGTACAGAGACATTGTCATAGTATATGAAGCCATTTTCTGACCAGATATATCTGCTCTCCACTGAGAACCAAAGACATGGTGATTTTTTTCCCACCATAGTCTCAGCTTCATCGAGAGTCCTGATGAGAATAAAGTACTGTAAGCTGTAAAATGCTGACTCCCCAGCCTAAGGGGGAGATACATAATAACACATAGGGTAATAGGAGATGAACTAATTATGTGTAACTTAATTACCAGAAATTCTTGAACAGTTTATGTTGGGATCAATTTAGCTCTGAAAAGCAAATATGTAAATAGAATGCAAATCACAACAATCAGTAAGCTAAATTGTTTGTAATAAATGTAGATATTTTACATTTTCTCTTGGCTCATCAGAAATGATTGGAGAATATAAACTATCTCTTTGGAATTAATGCAGGTTCTCCACTGCCATTAGTATTTTCCAGGATTACTTCACTCTTTTACCAACTGAAATCATCAAGCATTAAAATGGAAAAACAGTGCTCTTTTAAGATGTAATTATCCACTATAGCACATTAACACTTTCAAGCTTCGGATTCATAATTAAAGACCAAGAGAACAACCTAAGGCTTCCACAACCACCTGCCAATCTGGCCTTATTGTTGAACGATATGAATAAATAGAGACTTTATTTCATTTTGAATTTGGTGAAAACATAGCTCAGTATAACAGATTAACTTCCAGCTATAGTGCTGAAGAAAAAAAGTGAGAAAACAGATAACAAGTTTCTGAAATGAAAGTGATATCATCATAAAGACTGACATTCCAAAGACGATAAAGGAACATTACAAAATAGTTCATATCCATAAAACTGACAACTTAGATGAATTGACAAATATTTTGAAATGTACAAACTATTAAATATTCCTCAAGAAGAGATAATGTGAATAATCCCTTACCTAGTAATGAAATTCTGTTCATAGTTAAAAACCTTCAATCAAGGAAAACTTCAGATCCAGAGAGCTTTACTTGTAAGTTATACCAAAAACTGAAGGAAATAATACCGATTCTACACACACTGTTCAAGAATATAGAAAAGCAGAGAATGCTTCCCAATTCACCACATGAGGCCAGTATCACCCAGATACCAAAAGTAGACAAAACATGAGAAAACCGCACTATCCTTCATAAAGATGCAAAACTCTTCAAAATATTAACAGACAGGATCCAACAATATGTGAAAATGAAAATATATCAATATCAAGTGGGATTTATCTAAAAAATATAAGCCTGGCTCAATATTTAGAAATCCTTCAATATAATTCAACATATCAACTAACTCTAGGTGGAGGGGGGCATTTGACAATATCATTATTTGCAGAAAAACACATTTAATGAGATGGAACATTCATTCATGTTACAAACTCTCAGTGGACAAGAATGGGAACTTCCTTGAACTGGTAAGGAGCATGTACAGAAAACCTAGAACCAATACAGTATTCCATTTAACAGTAAAAGAAAGAATGCTTTCCCCATAAGATTATGACCAAGGCAAAGAGGTTCACTGTTACTGTACTTATTGAATATCTGACTGAAATACCTGGCCAGTATGATAATACAAAATATAAGAAAACAAAAAATAATTGCTTTTATTTTCAAATGGCATGATGGCTTATATAGAAAATCCCAAGCGCCTTTGAAGACAATGCTAATAGGAACAATTCTCAAAGAAGATGGAAAAATACGCTCAGAAGAGTAATGATTTAGAAATGTTGAATAACAGCATTAAGAAGTATCATCTTACCTAATAAACAAAAATTTTACACTTACCCATTAGAAATATACATTTTAAACATACCTTAAATATTTTTCAATATCGACCACCTGACAAGGCACAAAGTAAATTTTAACAAATGTGAAAAAATTGGTTTCATACACTCCACAAACCTTTAGGTATAATGCAAATCAGAGATTCTAAAAAATCGTACATTCATATATAACTACTTAAGTGAATGAAAACATATTTTAATATTCTGTTAGTTACAAAGGAAATTGTATTGGAAATGAGAAATTCTTTAGAACGCAATAGTAGAAATATTCTTACAAAACTGTGGGATATATACATATATCCACAGAGATTAGAAATTTCTAGCCTTAAATCATTACATTTATAACTGGAAGAAAGGGCAAAATTCATGAGGTAATATTTCAATATAAGAAGTTAGAGAGACAGGGATGCCTGGGTGGCTCAGTTGGTTAAGCGTCTGCCTTCGGCTCAGGTCATGATCCCAGGGTCCTGGGACTGAGTCCTGCATCCGGCTCCCTGCTCAGTGGGGAGCCTGCTTCTCCCTCTCTCCCTCTCCCTCTCCCAGCCACTCTCCCTGCTGTTCTCTCTCTGTCAAATAAATAAAATCTTTAAAAAAAAAAAGAAGTTAGAGAGATAAAAGTAGAACTGGGAAACACTGGTGGTTAACAAACTGGGAAACACAGGTGACTTAGAGGAGAGCCCAAACAAACACAATCTAGTGATTTGTTATGATTAATAACAGCCCTCTGGTAATATTGATCCAGAAAATAAAAAGAATGAATTCCATGTCAATTTGACACATTAAGTGCATGCTTTAATCGCTAATCTCTTAAAACGCCACAAATATCACAATAAAGGAGTAAACACACACACCCCACCCCCCCACCCCCCCAAACCAAAGAAAAAGAACAAGCAAAGAAACAACAGACAAGCTAACGAACGAGCAAACAGTAATGGCAACAGCAGAGAAAAGGAAAGATGGAATTTCAGCTAAGGATGAACCAACTTGAATTGGCTGATTTACATTCCCAAATTCTGGGAAGGCTCTAGAACTGAGGACATCAGATTCTTCTCTTTTCATTATGAGGCGGAAAGCAGATTAGCCCTTCCCCAGAGCCAGACACAGCTGCCTTCACTCTCGACACAGTCTGGGTTGCGTTAGAGCTCCGGACTCTGAAAAGCAGGCCAAAGTGACACAAGGTGGCAAATTTAAGGTCTGCACATACAAACATACGTATACTCCTACATAAATATCTATATACACAAATGCACAGTGCCATTTTCTAGATAGGAAATTCAATAATCAATTAGATTAGTTATTTTCTTAAAAAGCAGTGGAAGGGGTTTGCAAAAGCAAATATTTCAAAGATTCTTTATGGAAGGGAATGTGCTTGCTATTCACAGTTTCTAGCTAATATTCCACTTCTAATTCTTTTCAGTATGGTCTCTCCTGACTCATCTCACACAGGAGTCATTGCTCTATGTGGACTTTATCTTTCTTGGAGAGCTCATCTTCAGTGTCCTATCAGTCGTCATCCAAACATGTGTGTGGGGTACTGGAAAAAAATCAAGAAAAAACATGGTGTTCGTTCCTGCTGGGCTTTTCAGTGGTATTAACCACACCAGTGTCAGTTTTTATATTAATTTCTGTGCTTGCCGTTTACCTTAACATGTGAGTAATTTAGATTTGTTGTTCATATCCATGCAAGGAGGAGGCTTGAGATTTGTGCTTTTCATGAAAGACTTTTTTTTCTGTTTTCCAACTAAAGTCACAGCGTGAGACGAGCTTCATTGTTTTCTTTGAGTCACTAGGTAGAATATTTCGCTTTCTTTTATGAGACAACAAGCTTTCCAAAGTGAGAGCTCCAACCTTAGATTCTTGTGGCTAACGCTCCAGTTCCCACACGGATACCTTTTTTTTTTTTAAGATTTTATTTATTTATAAAAAAAAGATTTTATTTATTTATTCATGAGAGACAGAGAGAGAGAGAGGCAGAGGCAGAGGGAGAAGCAGGCTCCCCACAGAGCAGGGATCCCCATGCGGGACTCGATCCCAGGACCCCGGGATCATGACCCGAGCCGAAGGCAGACGCCCAACCGACTGAGCCACCCAGGCGTCCCCACACGGATACCTTTTACCCCACCAGGCTACCAATTGCCCAGCTGCTCTAAGTATGGAATGATGATATGGAATTACCACTGCCCCCTTCCCTTAACAAATTGCCTTTGGTTGAAGGGACCCATCTGATGTGAGGGTACCTGATTGACATGCCCCAGGCCACAGCTCATGCTGCAGGGAAGTCAGACTATAAAAGTGTAAACCCTTGCCCCAAGGGATGGATTATTCTGTGATAGGCTTTATATTCCAGAATCTTCCCTATGGGTTGTGGCAAGGCCTTTCCTTTTCCTGCCTTGCTTTCATTTGCTCTTTACAGGCTTTTCTGAAGAGCATTCATGAATAAATCATCTGCACCTGAACTCCTGTCTCTAGCTCTGTCTAGAGACCTAGAATATAGGCCCATTTCCAAGAAAAATTCCTACTCTTCTAGCTCTCTATCCAAAGCTGCTATGGTAGCAGCTCAGGAATTTCCACAAAATGGAATCATCCTTTCTTTCAAGATCAAGTTTGAATTTAACTTTGTTTTTGTTGTTACATTTTTATCTAGGGGGTCCTAGCTGTTTGTACTGGGCAGGGTAGTTCTTATTAACTCATCCTGCTATGCAGTTGTTTTCAAACTACAGGGGGAAAAAAAAGGTTCTTTTTTAATTTAATTTAATTTAATTTATTTATTTGAGAGAGAGTGAGAGATCACAAGCAGCGTACAGGGGTTGTTTTCAAACTAAAAAAAAATGTTCTTTAAAAAAAAGATTTTATTTATTAACTTGAGAGAGAGATACCACAAGCAGGGTGGAGGGGTAGAGGGAGAGGGAGAAGCAGACTCCCTGATGAGCAGGGAGCCTGATGCAGGGGCTCGATCCCAGGACTCTGGGATCATAAACTGAGCCAAAGGCAGACATTTAACCAAATGAGCCACCCAGGCACCCCAGGAAAGGTTCTTCTATATCTAATTTTATTCTTAGTTCCTCTGGACATAGTTATACTTGTCCTATATGTTTCATCTGTAAATTAGAATTAAAAATACTCACTCTCTGTATTAGCTTTCCTGCACTTTAGTATGAATCTCAGAGTTTGGGGAGGGGTTATTTGACCTTAGACAGCACTTCCGATTGAGACGGGGGAACGGAGAAAGAGGCATAATTACCTTTATATGGGGAAATTAGCACAGTTTTTTTGGAAAGCAGTTTGGCAGTGTGTACCATGGATATTAGACCTATTTACACAATTTGACACAATTGTACTTCTTTCCTAAGAAAAACTTTTAAGGAAAAAAAAATAAAATAGAAGGAGAAACATGCATAAAATGGCAATGATATTTAGTGTTATTATGGAGGGTAACTGAAAACAACCTGAATGCCGCCCAACAAATGAATGTAAAATAAACATAAAAATGCATCACTGAAAATGAACCCAAGAGGGTTCTTTAAGTAATCTATCAGATTTAAACAAGTCTCTGAGCTAGGCAGTCTCTGCTCTATGTTCAGACACAAAAACAGCTAAGCTTTTCTGTAATCAATCTGATAAAAGCAAATTGAACGAGTAACATTATGGTTGAAGAGGCCAAAGCCACTTGAGCAATGGCCTTTGATTGATTAGTACTATAAAAGCATCCTCAGAATCGAAAATTTGGGGTTGATAAATGCACGAATAAAAGAAAAGTCATCATAACAAGCCATCACCATTTATCTTACAGAATTAAATAATAAATGTGTTCTCGGAGATAAAATATAGCTGGAGATGGATCCTAAGATCTGTTTTCACTCTTAGATTAGGCCATAGTTGTTATCTTAGCTGCCAGAAAGAGAAGTCCAGTTACTTACATTCTTATTTGAAACTTGATACCTTTCTTCTTTTTTTTCCCCCCTTTGGAATTTTTTTCTTATATTCTCTATATAGTCAACATTTTGTTTACTGTTTAGGGACGAGCTCAATGGTAATTTGTCTTATTAATAATTTCCTGGTAAAAATTCCTTTTCATGACATTGTTGTGGCACGTATGACAATCTAGTTTTCTAAGTTGTGAATAAATACACCTCTTTTCCCCACAGCAGGATTCAAGAGCAGATGATGCGCTTCATCTTTATAAATGTCTAGTAAACACCAGTAGATAAATTTGAGCTGAGGTAATGTAAATTAAATTAAATGTAGCATAATTGAATTTTATCCACTCAAATTTCATCACCTGAATTTCAGTCATCGTAATATATTCTGATGTGATCTGGTGGGGTTCAGAGCCGACAGCCAAGAAAAAATTCTTGACATGTCTTCTTTGCTAAAAGGTGATTTTATTAAAACACGGGGACAGGACCCCTGGGTAGAAAGAGCTGCTGACCTGGGACAGGGAGGAGCAACTGATTATATACTATGGAGCTGGGTGAGGTCAAGACAAGGGGAAGTTTCCAAAAAGGACTTTCATATGCTAAAGGAGACTTAGAATCCTGGAGGCCTGGCTATTGTCAAACCAAGGTGTTTTTCCCTCTAGCAAAGCATTAACCTTAAGACAGCTGGGAGCTTCCTGGGGGAATGTTATACTCTCCCTGCCTCAAGTATTTGTCAATGGGCTGCAGGTTATAAGGACATTTAATTTTATCTACATTTCCTTCTGCCTTTGTTTCCCACATCATATTCCTTCCTTGAAAAAAGTCTGATTGGCAGCTCTATGAGAGAACCAAATTGTTGGGAAACAGGGTTTCAACACTCCTTAAAATCTCAAGAATTGACATAATCCAGTACTTTCTTCTTTGGACGTTGCTCATCCCCCTTCCAAATAAGGGTTGTGGAGAGGTGGACCATACTTCTAACATGTTGAGAGTTGAAATAAGTTGGTACTAGAGAGTATCCTGGCCACGCAAAACTCATTAACATTATGAAATTTTTTTCAATGTGGGTGACTTACATGTCTTTTAAGAGTTTTTCTTTCCACCCATTTACAGTAACACACTGCAACTAGTTTTCTCCCACTACCAGTCTATGAAAACTGCTGTAATATCAATAATTGCTATATCAAGAGTTGGTACTTACTACGGGCGTGCGTTTTACTCCTAGAACATTTATATGTAATGATTAACACTCCCAAAACTGAATAGGTAAGTGTCTTTTGCACATTATAAAATTTATCTCCTATTTTAACGCATCCTAAAAAAGCCACGTAAGACAAATTTAAAACAGAAAATTTTATTATTGAGAAACATAGCTCATTTATAAATAAAGCTATCAATGAGAAAGAAGTGCTTCAATGGCTTAAACTGCTTCTAGTTCTATAGAAGAGTGACACTGATTATACCGTCAATCAGATATAAATGCAATATTTCCTACCAACTGATGTAATAAAGTGAATTTTTGTTCAAATTTTATTTATTTATTTGGTAATTCTATCTGTATTTTTTCAGTGTGGCGCTTAGTTTAAAATACTATTTTAAAATGTAATATTGCATTTTATGTGGATTCCCTATACCAGCAATATGTTGCTTCATAAAGTATACCATGTATCCATATATGAATAAATGCTATTAAATAACTTTAGATACATAACTAGGAAGTGTTTTTGTATGTATTATTTGTATATATACAACCCCCCCACACACAGAAATTGGAAAAGACATGCATGCCATTTAAAACATTTAAAAGTATTAAACAAAAAAGAGGATTTCACTGTGTATATAACGTATACTCCCAAATCCACTGAGAAAAGATTGGTATTGGTGGATGTGGTAAGAAGTGGTTGAATTTGGAATATCTAGCACATAAGACTGACAAGACTTTTAATGAATAGGAGTTATATGTGGAGAAGGAAGGATAATTCCTAGCTTTTAAATAACTTGGGGGTTTACTCACATACAAGAGCTGAATATTTATAGGATTTAGGTTTCAGAATTGCCATGTATACAGAGTGCTAACCAAATATTATGTGAGCTACCTTGTAAATGGCAGGTGTCCATCAGCCTGGGTCCTAGAATGACTATGGGAAGCAGAGCTCCCTCTCATTCATATGTACCATGAATAAAAAATACACCTTTGTAGTATTATCCCAAGGATATTATATTTGGAATATAATGTTTTACTGTTTTGGAGTTATCTGATATTATTCTAAGAAATTAAACAAAAGCTCTTTGAACAGGAATGAAAGTTATTAAAACTTCCCGGTATCCTGAACACCATATTGAACTTAAAACACTTTCTTTCATTTTGCTAAGGCTTTTGGAAGAGGAGAGCAGAACTTGGGGTTGGAAATATGTTGCTGATAGTGGGTGTGAACAGACAAATATCCAGAACTGAGAGAAACGGAGTAAATGCTAAGGGAGTGAAATATATGAAGTGATTAAGGCATTTGGGGGCCTGAGAGGCATGATATTGTGGACTTGGCATTTGGCAGAGGGCATTTTATAGGCTTTTATAGTAGCACAGTTGTTTGTAATTCTGAAGCCTGAGATTGGTAGAGGAAAACAGGGCTCCCCGCCCCCAAGGCTATCACATCCTAATCCCTAACACCTGAGTGTATTTTATATTACATGGCAAGGAGGAATTAAGGTTGCATATGGTATCAGGTGGCTGATCAGCTGACTTTTAGATGGGGAGAGGAGCCTGGATTACGTAGGTGGGCCCAATGTAAGTAATCACAAGTGTCCCTATAAACTGAAGAAGGAGGCAGAAGTCAGAGTGAGGTAATCACCCTTTTCGAGGTCGATGGGTTGCCCCACACCAAAGAGTATGAGTAGCCTCTGGGGCAAGGTAAGGAGAGGGGTTCTCCCCTTGAGCCTCCAGAAAGAATGCAGCCCTGCCAACGCCTTGATTCTAGCCCAAAGAGACCTACTTCGGACTTCTGATCTCCAGAACCGTAAGCAAATAAATTTCGTTTGTTATAAGCTACTAACCTGTAATTTGTTACAGCAATAGTAGGAAACTAATTCGCAAAGTCTTTAAGCCTGCTTTGTGCAGTAGTTGAACTTTGTAGGTGGCTGAAGCTACCGGGGTTTTAATTTTGCCAGCAGGGGTATTTTTAGGACCTGCCACAGGGGCTGCTTATGGCCTCCTTAAGCAAGAGGCTGCAGGAGGGCCTCGGGTGGCCTAGGAGAGCATCCCGAGGCTTTAGTAAGCCCTGATGGCTGAGTCACAGATTTGGGGTGGGGGTGGGGGTTGAAGACCTTAAAAGTAGCTATGTTACTAGCCAAACATGGGGGTTTTTTTAGGGATACCCGAGAATTTCAACTCAGGGCCTGTCAACCCCGGGCAAAACCGTAGGCATGTTGGAAGGACTGGAAGCAAGGTCCGCTCTTACTGGTTCTAAGAGGAAACTGGGGAGAGTGGTTTTGAACAGAAGTTCTTTGGAAAACAACAAGAGTTTGAGGTTGTAGCAGTTTCTCCCTGGCTGCAAGCAGTGACTAGTGCGTTGTTGGGGCTGGGGGAAGATCGTCTTTCTTTTCCCCACTAAAAGTGAGATCAGCTTCTGCATGAGAAGTGTCCGCCTTCGTCAGGTAAGAATTACCTTCCTTCTCCCGGCTCATTATGCAAGTTGCTGCCAGTGGTATGTATGTGAGCTCCTTTTTCAGAGCTTCTGGATTCCATTTAAAATGAGGCTTTATTTAATTGGTTTTCATGGAGCGGGGGGCGGTGGGGAGGAGTGTGGAGAAGATTAAGAAACCCTCGTTCTCCACGTCCAGAGCTTCTGACCTCAGTGGCTGCAATGGGACAGGCATCGACCTATTTAAGAGCTCCGGGTGACACTAATGTGCAGGCTAAGTTGAAAACCACTGGTTTAGAGCCTAGAACAGTAGGCCGTTTAGGAAAGACAAACAGAAAACAACTAATAATGGCTAGCAGCCAAGATGGTGTCAGATACACAGAGGCATAAACTACTGGTTTGAGACCCAAAGAGAAGCACTAGCTCAGCTGACGCTCAAATTCTTTGAGTCCAAGGGAAGTGGTTCATAATAAACCTCGGATTTACTTGGCTTGAGATGGAGTCTAAGAGTGGGAAAATAATACTGTGGGTTTCAATGTGAAGCAGGTTTTAAAGGGGGTTGGGGCAAATATGCCTGAAAATGTGTGGAATTCAAAAATGGAGGAGCAAGTCAGACCTAAGTACCAGCACTTAAGTACTCTGAATTGGTCAGAGTATTTTCAAGGTGAAGTCAATGTCTGTTTTCCCTTGGAGAGTCTTCATACATTTAGGCATCTTATTGGAATATCTGATGTCCCTTAACCTCCAATAAACATCTGATTTTTATTAGATTGAACAATGTGACACCCTAATTTGTGGTGGGGAAAATAAGGAAAGAAGTTGGTTATGTAGTGCCTTTGGATAGATTGGGTTAATGTATTCTCACCCATAACCATTCTTAGGAGAAAACTCTAAGCTGCTCCCCAGTCCTTCTTCTGAGAGCAATGTGTGGTATTTCCTGATGTGAAGAGGTATGTCCCATTTCACAACCACCTTAGAACTGGATAGTTGAGTCTAACTAAAGTTCAGTCATTCTTGCACAAATAGGACTATATCCTTTATTCTAACTTTAAGAATACTGACCGTATCTTTTGGCCTCTATGTACTATTCTTGTATTATTCCTTGCAAACATGGGAGAAGTTGTGATTGACCTTTCCCCTAAAAGTTCAACAAGCTTTCCTGAACTGTTAGAGAAGCAATGACTTACAGATCACTGTAGACCTCTCTGTATACCATGATTTTTCTGGATGATTCTATTAGCCTCAAGAGTAGCATTATTTATATTAAGTAGAACTTGTTAGCTATGCTTGCATTTCTCTATATGGAAAAACTGAGTTGTGACTGCATAGTTGGCTATACATGGTATTAGGTGGCTGATCAGCTGACCTTTAGATGGGGAGAGGAGCCTGTATTACCTAGGTGGGCCCAATGTAAGTAATCACAAGTGTCCCTATAAACTGAAGAAGGAGGCAGAAGTCAGAGTGAGGTAGTTGCCCTTTTCGAGGTCGATGGGTTGCCCCACACCAAAGAGTATGAGTAGCCTCTGCAAGCTGGGCAAGGTAAGGAGAGGGGATATACTAGATTACAACTTTGTCTTATTTCAATATCTGACTTATGAAATTGGCACATCGTGTAACACTTGTTCTTGGCAGTAACCATTCTTGAAATACTGGGAAAGAACTCTTAAAAACACTGTATTTTACAACTGATAATATTTACTAAGAGACCAAGATCTCTTATAGACCAAAAGAGCTGGCTCTTAAATTACTAGTGGCTAAAAAAAAAAATGTAAAGAGGCATTTTTTTTTAAATACTATTGAAATCTAGATTGAGATTTAGAACTAATTCTCAGTCTTTGTGCTTTCATATTCTATATGAAACTTCCTCAAAATACCAGCAAGTCAAAAGCACAAAAGTTATTGAATGTAATTGTGACAGAAATAAATCCCTTAAACCCTTACAGCTTTAAGAGATCGCTGGTAATCTACAAGGAGAATTCTAAATACATTTCCTTTGTGAACTGTTTGCAAATCTATTTTTTTTAACTGGTACCTTGATATTTAGGAGCACTTCTAGAAAATGTGTAACCTTCAAAATATTTTGAAGGCTAATGCTTCTGCATTCATTATCTTTATGTAATTTGTTGACCCTTAAAACATCTATACTGGTTTTAAAAGATTTGACAATGTAAAATAGTAACCTGATTCGTCTAGATCCTCCATAAAATCAAGCTCAAAACAATCTTCAAATAGGGGTAAACTGCCACTGAATTTTTACAGCGAGGTTGTGGTACAATATCTGATCTAAAGTGTGCTTAAATTTTTGCAATCTAAGAGTAACTTTTTATGCCCCTTATAATATCTGGAGCATCAGTGGTTTTAGCAGATTTTTGTAATAGCTGGACAGCACTGTTCTGATACCTGAAAATATACTAGATCACAACTTTCAGTCTTGTTTCAATATCTAACTTATGAAATTGGCACATCGTGTAACACTTGTTCTTGGCAGTAACCATTCTTGAAATACTGGAAAAGAACTCTTAAAAACACCATATTTTACAACTGACAATATTTACTGAAGAGACCAAGATCTCTTATAGACCAAAAGAGCTGGCTCTTAAATTACTAGTGGCTAAAAAAAAAAAGAGGCATTTTTTTTTAAAATACTATTGAAATCTAGATTGAAATTTAGAACTAATTCTCAGTCTTTGTGCTTCTGAAATTCTGAAGAGCTTCAATAAAAATAAGTAGAAATATTTGAGTCCTTGTTTTACCTGAATATCCTAGGTATGACTTCAGTGACTTTAAAAGGATGTGAACTAGAGCACTTTCTTTTTTTTTTTTTTTAAACCTTCTGTGTTATCAGTACTAGGTCATCAAAGTACAAAATGCCATATTCACTCTAACCTCTAGAAGATTTGACTTCTTTGCAATATGATAGAAAAGACTAATAGCCACAGAGCCAGATACTAATGTAAGCATTTGACATGTTTTCTCAATCAGCGTGACAATTCTTCAGAACATATACTGTTACTTATATAACTAAAGGCTAGAGGGGGGAAAGGGCTACAAATTATATACCTGGAAAATGGCACTATCAGGACTCCACCCAGGGCTGTCTTGGAATTGCCACGGTATTCTGAGGCTCTAGGCTGATGCTTGTCCTTTTGGTTTCTTTGTCATTGCCACTGGGCATAGGATTTTGATGTCTGATCAACTTCGAGATCTCTTAAGGATTTCCCGTTACAATAAATGGCTAGACAGCCAGTTGTACAATAGCAAATGTAGCTGACTTATGCACAACTAGCTTCCCCCCAAGTGTTTAGCACTGTGTAGCAACAATAAAATGCTGACTACTATTGAGTGGAAACGTAAGTGAGCTTTGCCAAAATAACACACCTACCAGAATTGTTTCTACCACTCCATCCCCACCACTACTCACTGCTACCACGTAGATCTATACATCCAGTCAGAAAAAGGGCTAGATAAAATATCCCCAAATACTATTGTTATTTTTCTTTAGTGCTCTACATTCATTATATAGCTCTCATTTCATAGAGTGGGTTTGGATTCGGTACAAAAACAGAAAAAGTTCTCTGATCTTAAAACTTTCTATACCAGCTGTATACACACGGCTGATACTCTGAACTTGGGTGTGAGCTGGTTCTGCCTTTGCAAAAAAACTTCACAGATTTCAGAAGGATGGTGATATGTGGTTATCAACATTTGCAAGTAGGGTATGTAATTTGTTAGCTTGACTTTTCATCCCTATTGTCCGTCTATAACATTTGTTTAATCAGTAAGAAGATACTGAGCCAGCTGATGAAAATCAGAATAAATCTTGATTGACAAGATATCCAGAAAAAGTAGGAATTCAACCCTCTCTAACTAGGACCTTAATTTATTGTTGGCATGGGTACTAAGTAGAGGAACCGGGTTCTTTCTAGCTTTGTAGCTTTTTTTAAAGATCTGTCAATATCTGAGCTTTCATGGGGAAATATTTTCTATTCTTACTGCCATTTTTTTCCCCATTTGAAAGTCAAGAACTGTTATTTTCTTTACCTTATCTCTCTACATTAAAAGGCAGAACTCTGCTTGATAAGCTGTAGCTAACTAACTCACTAAGGTGGTTAGAGATCAGCTCTAATGAGGCCAGGGTCAGGGAGTAAAGTCGCATACATGCCAATTAGCTTTATTCAAAAAATATATTATCCCATGACTACCCACTGGGTTTCTACCTAGGCTAAAACTTATAAGATGGAGTGAATGAGGGTGCAATGAGTCAGCAGAAACCTTCCACCATTAGCTGGAGGAGGGAGGAATTTCAAAATCCTGTCGTCTTATACATTGGCCAATTTTCTTAAGTAAAAGGAACCTTTGAAGAGGTCAGGTGGCTTGCTTTTGTGCTGGATAGGTGTAAATTGGAAAGTGAAGAGCTAAAATGCTTTGGAAAAAATACAGTGCAATTGTTTGTTTTTTTTTCCTCCCAATCATAGAATCTCAGCACTACTTCAATAAATGTGTTTTTGTAATATGTTTATGGTACAGATCTCAAGTTTCCAAAGGGTATATGTGAAAATTCTTTCCCCCCTTACTGCCCACACAGTTCCCTCTGTGCATAAGTTTAACAGCTATATTAGGTTCTTGATCATTCTTCTAGAGAAACTTTTGGCATATAAAAAGGTGGGTTTTCTCCATAGCAAATTGCTTTAGTCTTCAAAATATTCATATGATGGTGTTGGGAACACCATCACATGAATGAAGTTTCTCACATGTAGTAAAGTGACGAATCAAAATCAGTGTTGCTGAGGAATCCCTAATTCTTCAATCCTCAAGTACTAATTTAACACCTGTACATCAAGTACTAGGAGTACTGAACATATTGCTTTGCATTTCTTAGTAAGCTGTGTGCTGTATAGATTGGTTTAATGACTTTGCCGAATGATAAAACCTCATGTCGGTGGGCGCCTGGGTGACTCAGTCGTTAAGCGTCTGCCTTCGGCTCAAGTCATGGTCCCAGGGTCCTGGGTTCGAGCCCCACATTGGGCTCCCTGCTCAGCAGGATGCTTCTCCCTCTCCCACTCCCCCTGCTTGTGTTCCCTCTCTCGCTGTCTCTTTCTCTGTCAAATAAATAAAATTAAAAAAAAGTTGAAGTCTGTTACATAGCCACTTGAGTGTTTTATAAAATCTTTCAGTTATTTCAATTGTTGATATATTTGAATGCCTTTTCCATTGATCTACTTCAAATATGTAAAGAAAACTTGACACCTGAAAATATAAACAATATTACTCCAAATACTTGATTAGCACAAAATAAAGCTGGTTTATCATACCGTTGTACCCAGATGCTTTTACTATAGTTTCTTGTTCTCTAGTTATCCTCATGAAAATACCTCAATACTATCCATCAAGACCTTCAGGAATTAATCTAAGGGGACATGCTAGGCCATCAAATACAGTTGTACAAGTTGTACATTGAACAAAGACGTCCAGCCAAGTGGACATTCAGAACTCAAGCTTATCTCCCCTCTACTTTTCATTCTTGTACCTGGCTATACAGCTAGGTACCTTTGGAGGCAGAAGCCTCTTTTTCTGAAATGAACAACGGTCCCCAATGTTGTGTCAGCCCAGAGGAGTGTGGTTCTAAATCTAAAAGTGGGGTAGTATAATTTTGCAATTCTCTTCAAAAGGTGAAGTCTTTCTTTAACCTTGTATCTTGACTGTCCTTGTGTATTGCTTTGACCAATTTATAATATGGCAGAAGTGACTTCTTGTGAATTGTAAAAGCAGGCTTTAAGAAGCTTTGCAGCTTTTCACCTTGGCCTCTTGAATCACTACTTTAAGATCACCAAGTAAAGAAATCGGTCTAGATTCTGAGAACATGAGAGACTTACATGAAGATGTGAAGCAAGGTGCCCTACGCAGCATCCAACACTTACTAGGAGGCAGGTGTGAGAGACCAGCTGATGTGCCAGTTTGGTCTCAGAAGAAGGCTGAGTACACCAGACGAGGAATATCCCAGCCAACCCATGGAATCGGGGTGGGAGTAGATTGGTGATTGCTTAAAGCCATAAGATTTGGGGTAGTTTAACAGTAATAAGTAATAGATACAAGTATCTTAATCCTTTCATCAAGTCCAATATCCAAGGACAGGGACCCAGGGTTTTTTCCCATTCTCAGAAAGGCCCCATATGTGCTAGCATTGATAGTATCATTCAAAACCATATCCAAGGTGTTAAAAACCTATTCAGATAATATGAAGCCCAGCAAAGAGCATCAGAGGGAATAGTTCATGAGTGACTGATTCCTGCAGATTTCTTAGAGGGATAGTGGTCTTAACTCTGATTCAAATGACCTTAATCATTTTCTTGCCAAATAAAAGCAGAAGTTGTAAAAATAGTCATTATAAGGAATAGTTTTGGGGAATACGGACTAATGGCAGTGAGTAACAGAAATGCCAAAATTTATATCCAACACCTACTCTTGGACCCAGACAAAACACTTTTAGGTCCTGGTGATTTGGCTTCTGCCCAGAGTTGTTTTGATTTGGGAAAAGGAGTATTCTGTTTTGCTTGTTTCTATAATGGAACGAGCCTACAATGAAAATCAGCTCTTTGGATGGTCAAGAAAATGCTGCAAAATTTTGGAATGTAAATAGTGAATGTGTTCAAAGAGAAATACACATAAACTTAATATGGTAATTAGAGCAGTAACTTTACTATCAAACTTAGAGCATGTGTGTGAAAGTATAACACCTTCTTTACTATTTCTTTGGCTTTAATATCCTAAAACATCTATTTTACCTTTTATCCGCCTATAAAACTATAAATGGAAAATTAAAACAGCTTCTAGATTGTGTTCGTAATAGTAGATTTGGTATTTTGATATTTGTATAAATGTCTATAACTGTAAGCAGTATGGCTTTTAAATGTATTTTAAATATTTATCTTTAATATTTCCACTGAAGTTAACCTACAGTATATGTTTCAGGAATGTGATTCAACAGTTCTATAGATTACTCAATGCCCACCATGGTATGTGTCGTCACCATACAATGATATGATATTGACCAGATTTCCTATGCTGTACTCTTCATCTTTGTGACTTATAACTGAAAGTTTAGACTTCTTAATCTGCTTCACCTATTTTGCCCATCACCTCAATAACCCCCCCCCACCCTCTGGAAACCACCAGTTCTCTTTAGTTTTGTTTTAGATTTCACATATAAGTGCAATCCTATGGTATTTGTCTTTGACATATTTCACTTAGCATAATATCCTCTGGTTCCATTCATGCTGTCACAAATGGCAAGATCTCATTCTTTATGACTAATATACCATTGTATACATTTCACATCTTTATTCATTTATGCATGGGCACTTGGGTTGCTTCCATAATTTGACTATTATAAATAATGCTGCAGTAAGCATAGAGGTGCATATATCTTTTTCACATTGGTGTTTTGTTTTCTTTGGGTAAATACACAGTAGTGGAATTATCAGGTCATATGGTATTTCCATTAACTTTTTTGAAGAAACTCCATATTTTCTAGTGTTTGTATCAATTTGCATTCCCACCAGCAGTGCATGAGGGTTCCTCTTTTTCTCTACATCCTCAACACTAGTTCTTGTCTTGATACTTCACACTTTTTAATACCACTCTGACTGAGGGGTGAGATAACTCACTGTGGTTTTGATTTGCAACTGGGAAGTATTAGTGATGGGGGAAGCCTCTTGTCATGTGCCTAGTAACCATCTGTAGGTCTTTAGAAAAATGTCTATTCAGATCCTCTGTCCATTTTTTAATCAGACTTTTTTTGGCAGTGAGTATTACAGATTCTTTATATAGATTAGATATTTAACCCCTTACTAGATAAATCCTGTACAAATACCTTCTTTCAGAAAGTTTTCATTTGGTTGGTGTCCTTTGCTGTGCCAAACCTTTTCGTTTTGTTGTAATTACCATTTATTTTTGTTCTTGTTTCCTTTGCCTGAGGAGACTTCTAGAAAAATGTTAAGGCCTATGTCTAAGATTACAGCCTGTGTGTTTTTTTGTTTTGTTTTTTTGTGTTATGGTTTCAGGTCTCACATTTAGATCACTAATACATTTTGAGTTTGTGTATGATGTAAGAAAGTGATCACCCCATTATTTTGCAGGGAGCCGTCCGGTTTTCCCAACACCATTTAAGAGACTCTTTTCCTCATTGTAGGTTCTTGCCTCCTTTGTTGTAGATTAATTGACCATTTTATGTGTGGGGTACTTGTGGAGTAAGGATACTAAGGAAAGGAAGTATTGATAAAAATATGAATAAATGAATAGATATTTAAAAGGAGACAAAAATTTTATTTATATAATCATTTTGTAAACTTGAATAACAAATTTGAAAACCTCAGAGTTGTTAAACTTGTCTTACAGAATCTTTAAAATTTTCACACCAAAACTAATTGGAATGCTGAACTATTATTTTGGTTAAGAGCACATAAATGTGAAATGAAAGGCTCTTGATGCATTTAGTTTCCTTTTTCAAAATAAGCTTATCGCTTAAAATTAAAGAACTATAACAAAGCTTCCCAGAAGCTCAACATGATGAGTGTATTATCCACATAGAAATATCTAGTCTGATTTTTTAGGGTGAAAGGAATGCATGGCTATTAATACTGAATTGTCAAAATTAAGGCTCCTTACCTAGTTTGGATAGGAGTTTTTGGGTTTTTCTCTTTGTTTTTTTATTATTATTATGTTATGTTAATCACCATACATTACATCATTAGCTTTTGATGTAGTGTTCCATGATTCATTGTTTGCATATAACACCCAGTGCTCCATGCA
Organism: Mirounga leonina; assembly: GCF_011800145.1. NCBI lineage: Eukaryota > Metazoa > Chordata > Mammalia > Carnivora > Phocidae > Mirounga > Mirounga leonina. Next base: position 19,270,851 of record NW_023270316.1, on the reverse strand, counting down.
GAACGTGCCCTCTTTAATACCCATCACCAGGCTAACCCATCCCCCTACCCCCCTCCCCTCTAGAACCCTCAGTTTGTTTCTCAGAGTCCATAGTCTCTCATGGTTCAAAGCCCCCTCCAGTTCCCCCCCTTCATTTTTCCTTTCCTACTATCTTCTTCTTTTACACCCAAAGAACAAATAAATGATCCAGTCAAGAAATGGGCAGAAGACATGAACAGACATTTTTCCAAAGGAGTTTTTTTATACTTAAAACAATCCTCAGAATTGAAAACTTAAAAAATTTAAAGCCATCTCATTAAGTGCGTAACTGGCTCATGCTCTTGATAAGAGGGTTTCTGTGCTAGGTTTAGAATTAGTTGTAAACTCCGTGTGTTCAAGGAGTGTAGGTCAGAACATAATCATCAAAATAGAGACTGTACCTGGTCGTCGTCTTTTTTTTTTTTTTTTTTAAGACTTATTTGGTGTCCCAATCAGACCATTACATTTAGCAACCAAGAGTATGGGTGCAAAACAAAAACAAAACCAAAAAAACCTACATTAAAACCTTTCATTTGGAATGTTTTACACTTTCCACAGAACAGAAACTAAACATGGTGTCTTTGTAGCAGCTGGGCCCTGCCACCACTGTGCTTGCTGAGTTCACAAATCTGTTGTGACCTGCCCTGTCCCTTCTCTGGCTCTCCTCACCCACTCAGCTCTGCTTCCTGGCAGTAATGAAAACCTTCTGCCACTGCCATGCCGACAGCTGCTGCTGCTGGAACCACCATCGCACCTTGGTTTCCTGGTTTGGCAATGTGTTGGCCTCCACCACTGTAGGGGCCAGAGCTTCTGCCTCTGAAATTTCCTCCTTTCATGGGTCCAAAATTTGAAGATTGATTGATGAAATTGCCAAAATCATCATGGCTTCTGCCACCTCCAAAATTGCTTCCGTCATTGCCAAATCTGTCATAACCACCCCCACTGCCACCATATCCACCACCACCTCGACCACCACCACAGCCGCCTTGCCCACAAGTTTCCTCCATGACCAAAGTTGTCATTCCTACCAAAACTGCCTCCATGACCACCACCGAAGTTTCCAGAACGCTTTGACCTCTTTGGCTGGATGAAGCACGCTTAGGTGGGGTTTTCCTTGCTTCACGGCTGCTGCCTTTCAGTGTGGTATTTCTGAAGGACAGTCTATGGAGGCAGGGTCATCAAATGTTAGAAGAGCAAAGCCTCTCTCCTTGCCACTGCCTTGGTCAGTCATGGTTTCAATCATTTCAGTTTTCCCACAGTATTCAAAATAATCTCTTAGATGATCTTCAGTGTTGTCGTTAATGCTATCCACACAAATCTTCTTCGCAGCGAAGTGGGCACCAGGTCTTGGAGGATCCTCAGTTGAGACAGCCCTCTTTGGTTCCACAACTCTTCTATCCACTTCGTATAGCCTTGCATTCCTAGCTGCATCCACTTTCTCCATGGTGGCCTATGTGACCTACCCAAAGCCTCTGGAGTGATTCATGTTTGGCGTGCTCATTACCACACAGTCCGTGTGCATTCCCCATTGCTCACAATGGCTCTTCAGACTCTCACGGGTTGTTTCAAAGCTCAAACTTTCCATGGCTGCTTAGGCTCCTTAGGAGACTCTTGGATAGGACTGTGGTGGGAGAGGAGAATTTAATGATGCTGACTCGTGGCGTCCATGGGCAGAAAAGCTACGTGATCCTTTTGATACAATCCGCATGCTACTACCTAAATATAGCCATGTGGTTTGTTGTTCTCTTGGTTGTGGCATGTTTTAGCACACAGGAAGGTATTGAATTTTTTTTTTTTAATTGAGCTACAATTGAGAGAGAACATTGTATTAGTTTCAGGTGTACAACATAATGATTTGACATTTGTACATATTGCTACCTGACCATAAGTCTAGTTAACACTCATCATTTATTTTCTTGTGATAATTTCCAGATCTACCCTTAGTAACTTCTGTGACTATATAATACAGTAGTAACTATAGTCACCATGGTCTACATGCATCCCTAGGACTAGTTTTTTAACAAAGGTTGTACTTTTTTTTTTTTTCTACCTTCACTCCCAACCTCCAGCAACCACTAATCTGTTTTGTGTCTATGAGCTCTTTTTTTTTTTTTCATTTCACATGTGAGATCTTACAGTATTTCTTAAAGTTCTTTATCATTCTTGTATCCACTATAGGCTTTGCTTTGTGGTTAATGAGGCTTATATAAAACAACTTGTATATAACAATGTATTTTAAGTTGATTACAACTTAAGCTTGAATGTGTTATGAAGATCAATAATTTTACTGACTTTTCCTCCCATATTTGATATTTTTGATGTCACAATTTACATCTTTTTATCTTGTGAATCCATTAACCAATTATTATAGCTATAGTTATTTTTACTATTGTCTTCTAACTTTCATGTAAGTGACTAACCCACTGCATTTACAATTATTCTAAATTTTACTGTATCTTTACCAGTAAGGATTATAATTTTTGTTCTAATTAGTGCTCTTTTCAGCTCAGCAGATTCCTCAAACCTTTCTTATAAGGCCGGTCTCGTAGTAAACTCCTTTAACTTGTCTGGAATGGTCTCCATTCTGAAGGACAATTCTTGGTTGGCCATTTATTTGAGCATCTTGAATACATTGTGCCATTCTCTTCTGGGCCTGCCAGTTTCCCTGAAAAATCCAAAAAACTTCTGGGGCTTCTCTGGTATGTAACGAGTTTTTTTGTTTTTTTCTTGCTGCTTTTAAGATTCCTTGTCTTTACCTTTTGACACTTCAGTGTGTTTTGTGGGTCTCTTTGGGTTCATCTTATTGGGAACTTTCTGGCCTTCCTGGATCTGGATGTGTTTCTCCAGATTAGGGAAGATTTCAGAAATTATTTCTTGAAGTTTTCTGCCCCTTTGTCTTCTCCCTCTGGGACCTCTATAATACAAGTGTTGTTCTGCTTGGTGTTGTCCCATAAATCCCTTAAGCTATCTTCTCTTTACTCTGATTGGGTGGTTTCACTGCCCTGTGTTTGAGTGTTCATTGATCCTTTTTTCCTCCCTGCTGCATCTAGTTTAATGTATCAAATGTATTCAGTTTATTCAGTCTGGTACTGCTATTTGATACTTGTTAATTCTTCTCAGCTTCATGATCGTCTGACTCATTCTCAACTCTATCAGGTAAATCACTTCTCTCCATTTCCTTAAGGTCTTTTTCTTTGGTTTTATCTTGTTTTCATTTGGAACATATTCCTCTTCATTTTGCAGGACTGCTGGTTTCTATGTATCAGGTGTAAAACAGCCATGTCTCCCAGTCTTGAAGGAGTGGCCATGTGTAGGGGATGGACCTTATTGGTCAACTCTGCCCTGGCTCTTGGTCGGCTCTCAAACCTTCTCTGTTGTCTAAGACGTCTACTTTAACCTTAGTATCCCCCAGTACGGGAAGGTGTGCCAATACCAGTCAGTGTCAAAGGGGAGGACCTCCATCTGAACTACAGACAGGCAGTAGCTCCTGAAGTGTGCAAATATACCTCTTTAGGGGAACACTGGTTGATCGTGTGTTTGCTGCCTGTGCATGAAATCCTGGTGTGACAGCCAGTTAAGAAGAGTCTGTTTGCCACTGTCCCATTGAACCTGGGAACCCAAGCCCTGCTTCTGATGGACAACAGAGCTAGACTACCAGGGGATGTGTCCTTTGGGCAGCAGTGACAAAAGCCAGAGTGCCTGATGTGTATGCATGCTCCTTTTTCAAACACCAGCCTGTGGTAGGGCAGAGGGAGACTATAAAGGTGGTTACCTGTTGGTGTCTCTGATGCCTGGAGAAATTGGTCACTTTTGAGATCTATTTAATAAGAAGCCTGACCATCAGACCACAGCCCTGAAAGTTAAGCTAATGAGCCTTTGTCATAGAAAGACTAGGGGTGCATTTCAATTTGCTGTCTGTGCTGTGCCCTGGGGGTGGGTAGCCAGTTAAGAACTATTCCTCCATTTGATGCAGTCTGGTGGGGCCCACAGATGTAAGCCCCACTTGGCCAACAGAGTTGGGTGATCAAGTTGTGTCCATCAGACAGCAGTTGCGAAAACTGGAGTATCATGTGTACATTAGCTTTCTCAGAAGATACTGGTGACCTAGAGCAAGGCCGAGGAAAACGAATGATAGTGCCTGCTCTCTGAGGGGAGGATTTGTGTCCCTCGGAAGCGTTAATTAGATACCTATCCCTCAGGCCAAGTAGTTAAGATGAGCAATTAAGTGTCACAAAAAGAGTAGGTGCTTTCTGTGGTTGCCTCTACACACGAGTCCTTCTAGAACATTTTTTCAGTTTGCTGTAGCTTTGTGGGTCTCATGGAAGCAAGCCCTATTTGCTTTCAAAACTAGCTGTTTTGGGGGTCTTATTTGTCAGGTACAGGTCTTAAAAGTTGGGGTGCCAGATGCGGGGTTCAAATTTCCTCTCCTTAGGGAGAAGCCTGGGGTTATGAGTGCCCTCCCAATTGTGAGGGGTGGGGTTCATTGCGGGATTGTGTGTCAGCTGCTCCTACCTACTTCAGTGTGTTGTTTTTTTTTTCCCCTTCATTTGCCTAGCTTGTAAGAGTGGCTCAGTTATTGAATTTCTTTCAGAAGAAATGTTTTCCCTCTATAGCTGTGGCTTTGGTGTGCCCAGGGGAGGAAGTCCTTTCAGGATCCTCCAGTGTCACGGTTTTGCACCAGAACTACCACCAGTAAAAGTCCCAGCGATTATTATGGCACTGCAGTTTTCACTGCCCACTTAACACCAACAAGAACATCCCCTATTTCCATTAGATTAGTGAGTCACCTAGTGGCATTACCCTGTGCTAGATTCGCCTAGGGGAAAAATGCCATGCCTAGATGTCCCAGGAACCATAAGCCCAAGGAAAAGTCTTATGTTCTTACGTGAATTGCAGAAAGCGAGCACAGAAAGGGGGTGAGGCAGATAAGAAGGGGAGCAAATCTAATAGGTTTTTGCTTGATTGGCCACTGTTTGCTATCTAAGACTGCCTGTATGATACTTCCAGAATGTCTCTTGAGAAGACCACTACTTTCCAGGATAGGGTGATCTGGAGAAGGAAGAAGGAAAAACAGAATCCCCTTGCACTTTCTAGTTGTATATGTAAGCAAGTCTTGCTCTAGCAAAAACTCAGTATACCTTCATTCCTGGGGCAGGAAGCAAGGCTGCGTGGTTGATACGTGAGGCTCTGCTTGCAGGTGACTGACCGGCTGGTGTCCACGCAGTGTTCAGTGATTGCAGAAGCTGCTGGGTCAAGGACAAACGGCCAAAATCCCCGGAAGCTCATTACCTCTGACTAATGGGTACATGTAGCTTCAAATACTTCATACAATTTGATGTTATCCTAATCACTTCTTGAAAGTAGGAGGACTGGACCTCAAATTTTTGCCAGGACAACTAAGAAGTTAACAGAGCTGGGGTTTGTATCCAGGTCTGATCTAATGTGCATGTTTAACCCCCTGCCCTTTGTATAGGAAATGTGTGCTGATAAAGGCCTACTGTTGCTGATTTCTACTCTGGGTTATACATTCCTGTGTCCTACATATTGGTTGATGTTCCACTGGAGATCTGATGTATCAAAGTTCACCACCTTGGAATGTCACTGACCTTCCCCCGCCCCCCGTCCCGGCCCCCAAAATGTCCCTTCTCAAATGCTTCCCATTCTGGTATAACAAAAAACTCCATATAGGACCTAATCCAGAAACCTAAGTCCTATATATGGCTCTTGCCTTCCCTTCCAAAACCTAATTAATGATATGTAGAAAATGCTAATATTTTAAAGTACTTACTACATTGTTTGGGACTACCCTAAATTCCTTACACTGATCACCTTCAAGATTAATAGCAAACTAATAAGGCAGGATTTTTACTTTTTTTTTATTCAAATAAAGAAGGCCATTTGCCTATTCTTTGTAGGTAGAAAATGATAAAGCTCAGGTAGAAACACAGGCACCAAGATTCTATCTCTTAGATGCTGATCAGTTACTCAAAATCCTTTGATTCTCCTAAAAAGCTCTTGAATCCAACTACTTTAATCAATGCCTATGATCAGTGACCCAGTCTAGGTCACCATCTTCCTGAATTTCGACAGCAGCTCTTAGCTAATGCCCCCTTCCTTATCCAATCTTACTCCTTTCCAGTCTACTCTCTACATCTCAACCAACAGTGTTCAAAATATAAAATTATGTCTCTTGCTACATATAAATCATTCAAAGGCTTTTCAGTGCCCTTAAAACAAGATGAAACTCCATAAACACTGTTCACGATGGACTTAGCATCCCAGATCTGGCTCATCCCGCCTTCTCCAACTCTCCAGAATTCTCTTGAATCTAAAAATGATAACCAGGCTCAAATTGTTCCTCAAAGATACCACATACATGATAATACCAAGTTCTTGACATGCAGTGAGTGTCCTATCCCATCTCTAACACTCATACAGATTTTTTTGATTTGTTCCACTAATCCTTAAACTTTATTAGCAAAGACTGATCCCAGAGAAATGCATCCTCTGAAAACTCTTAGCTCCATATAGTCCCATCCTATTTGTAACCCTCACTTTGCTTAGTATCCATATTTCCTGTTGGCCCTGCCCTGAGAGCTTAGAGTCTATGTCTACCTTGTTCATTATTCTTCATTGCTAGCACAGTTCTGGGTACAGAAAAGTCTGACACATGCAATATACAAATGTGCACATACAACCACAAACACACAGGAGTGCTTACACAATCCAATAAAATTGTATGGTTCTTCCGGAGTGTGGTTTGATAGAAACCCAGCTGGGAGACATAAGGATAAACCTTAATTGGGTATCAGTTAACAAGACATTTTATTAAACAGATATAAGAAAATCAGCTTAATAGAAGATGCTCTTGTCAAATTCTTAAATACTTTGTTGCCTGACGGTTGTTTCTCTATATTCAGGATCCTTCTGATTGCAAATATACCACTGAGTTCTCTCCATCTCCCATAAATTTCCCTATGTTGATGTGTATTAAAGTAAATAAGTTCTAATAAGATTCTAATGCTGTATTTTAAATAATCTAAAGCATCTTAAATGAGCAACGCTTAATTTTAAAATTAACTAAAACTTCTACTGGATTAGGCATCCAAGATCAACTTTTTTATTTAGCATTGAAAAGTATGATTTTCTTAGCATCTAAATGCAACTTTTTATTGCATACTAAAGAAAGTATAAAGAATATGTGTGTAATTTTCACATTAAAATGAGAACAGTTTGAAGTAAACACAATTATCTCAGTATTGTTGCTAAATATTTTAATGGTACCCCATTGGTATGAATTCTAAATATCAGAGCATAACTCCAGATGCTTTATCTAATTCAGAGTCAATACTTTAAAACTCCTGTTCCAGCAGGTAATTCCAAGAAAACAATTTTCCCTTTAGTCTACATATAATGACAAAATAACAAATTCATTCCACAAAATTTTAATTTGGTCTGTGTCTGTTTATTCAATATAGCATGCTGTGATTTATTGGTAAAAAGTACATTTTCAACAGTGACTTCTGAATTTTGATTACAATAATATGTGTATCTTAGATAAAAAATGATTTTTTTTTTTTTTAGGAATGGTAATCTTAAGCACTTCCTGAAAATCAAAGAACTTAAATATGAAAGTGTTATTTTTAACTCCATCTTTATTTGTAATAACAAATTGCTTTTGCATGCTACTATTAACACATTTTATGAAATTCCCTTTTCCCACTCATCTCTTACCCTGTCCTGGTATTTGACTACAATAACTATTTGTGTTTTTTTAAGTTTTAATTTTAATTCTAGTTAACTGTTACATTAATTTCAGGTGTATGGAAATACTGAATCACTATTGTGTATCACCTGGTGCTCATTGCAAGTGCCCTCCTTAATCTCCTTTACCGACTTGACCCATCCCCTTACCCACCACCCCTTTGGTAACCATCATTTCTCTATAATTGAGTCTGTTTCTTGGTTTGTTGTCTTTATTTCCTTTTGCTTATTTGTTTCTTAAATTCCACATGAGTGAAATCCTGTGGTATTTCTTTCTCTGGCTTACTTTGCTTAGTATATATTCTCTAGCTCCATCCGTGTTGCAAATGGCAAGATTTTCTTGTTTTTCATGGCTGAATAATGCTGCGCGTGTGTGGGTGTTTGCGTGCGCGCATGCATGCGTGTGTTTGTAAGACCTCTTTATCCATTATTCAATTAATGAATACTCAGACTGCTTCCATACCTTGACTCGTGTAAATAATATAGCTATAAACATCAGGGAGCATGTATCCCTTTGAACTAGTGTTTTTGTATCCTTTGGGTAAATACCCAATAGTGCAATTGCTGGATTGTAGAGTAGTTCTATTAACTTTTGGAGGAAGCTCTGTACTGTTGTCCACAGTGGCTGTACCAGTTGGCATTCCCACCATCCATGCACAAGGATTCCTTTTTCTTCACATCCTCACCAACACCTGTTTTTTGTTAATTTTAGCCATTCTGCCAAGTGTGAAGTGATACTGTAGTGTCGATTTGCATTTCCCTGATAAGTAATGATCATCTTTTCACGTGTCTGTTGGCCATCTGGATGTCCTCTTCGGAGATATGTCTGTTTGTGCCTTCTGCCCATTTTTTTAAATTGGACTTTTTGGGGGTGTTTTATAAGTTCTGTCTTTGCTGTTTTTCTTGACACAAGTCTTGTCCCTCACTAATCCTTTCTAGTCCCCATTTGCCCTGTCATACAGTGCAACCTTGACCATGTCACTTCATGTATTTAAATTAATTGATTCCTGTATGGTTATAGTAGAAAGTTTAAACTTAATATAGCATGAGAGGGCTTTCATAAACTTTTCACTCCTTTGGATATAGCTTACCAGGAACTTTATACAACCTTGGTGAAAGTGGGATAACCCAGTCCAGCAATGGTGAATCTTGGAGCTCCATTTTACCCAGGCTCATGGCCAAATCTTTTTTTTTTTTCCCCCTAAACTCTTGGTTACATGAGGACTATAGCATCTCTAGGTACCTTGTCCTTTTATGACACCATCTAGGGGAAGAAGATATGGTTTCTTTGCATGTCTCCCCTTAGCAGGGGGAAACTTTTTTTGTTTTGTTTTGGAAGACACATACCCTATGCTCCCAGCAGAATTGCCCTTGAGTTTCATTGATCTGGACAGGCTAATATACCCACTCCTTAACCAATTACTGGAAGTAATTAGTTTAAACACTAATGCTTTGATCAGTTTTAACTGACTGTGACTCCTTCCCTGGAGTGCTAGAGAAACCTACCTCCTGAATATACTGTCACCTGAACAAAAAATAATGCCACTGGAGTAAGAAATACCACAGGATTTCACTCATATGGAATTTAAGAAACAAATAAGCAAAGGGAAAAAAAAAGACAACAAACCAAGAAATAGACTGTTATAAAGAACTGATGCTTACCAAAGTGGTGGTGGGTAAGGGGATAGGTTAAGTAGGTAAAGGAGATTAAGGAGGGCACTTGCAATGAGCACCAGGTGATACACAATAGTGATTCGGTATTTCCATACACCTGAAATTAATGTAATTGGGATTGAATCTATTTGACAGTAATGAGGAATGGATGTTGGTATGCTAATAATGGTGTTTCCCAAATCCTCTTAAACTTCCTGAAAGTTTGGCAACTGGCTCCCCTGTCCTCAAAACTCTCCCCCTTGCTTTGTTTCCCATTTTCCATTCCTTCAAATCTACAGTGTCCAGTATTCTCATTTTAGATAGGTTAATATGTAAAACAAATATGTAGGTCTTCCTTTACACATCACTACTCAGTTTTTTTTTAAAGATTTTATTTATTTATTTGAGAGAGAGAGAATGAGAGAGAGCACGAGAGGGGGGAGGGTCAGAGGGAGAAGCAGACTCCCTGCCGAGCAGGGAGCCCGATGTGGGACTCAGTCGAGGGACTCCAGGATCATGACCTGAGCCGAAGGCACTCGCTTAACCAACTGAGCCACCCAGGCGCCCCATCACTACTGTTTTAAATTCAGCACAGCTAAGTACTGACTCCTAGTGGAACAAGAGCTCATTATAAATTTAATGTTTTGTCCCAGTCACATTAAAACCCTGAATTGTGTAGGTTCCTGTTAAAACCATATTTAAGGCTTTGGCTTGTGATCCCCCTGTGTTTGTACACATACGGATTTTTTCTAAATCCCCCTTTTACGGCTGCCCTGGCAGCTGCAGATTGTCTCTAAGGAGTCGTCCCTGACTCGACTTGCATTTGGGTCTCCCTACTCCATTCTTCCAAAACACACTGGATGTATTTTTGTTATTATCAAAATGACCTTTATAAAATCAGAAATGACATGTACTGTCTTAGGGTATATTTCTGTTAATTTTTTGAGACTTGCATAATAGCACCAGCTTTCTTGACTGCACGACTTGACCAAAAACATGTTACTTTCTTTCTTTTCTTTTTTTTTTTTTTTAAGATTTTATTTGAGGGCGCCTGGGTGGCTCAGTTGGTTAAGCGACTGCCTTCGGCTCAGGTCATGATCCTGGAGTCCCTGGATCGAGTCCCGCATCGGGCTCCCTGCTTGGCAGGGAGTCTGCTTCTCCCTCTTCCACTCCCCCTGCTTGTGTTCCCTCTCTCGCTGTGTCTTTCTCTGTCAAATAAATAAATAAAATCATTTTTTTTTTTTTTAAAGATTTTATTTGAGAGCCAACGTGAGCAGGGAGGAGGTGGGGCAGAGAGCGAGGAGAGAGTCAGACTCCCCGCCGAGCAGGGAACCCGATGCGGGGCTCGATCCCAGGACCCCGGGATCACGACCTGAGCCGAAGGCAGACGCTTAACAACTGAGCCACTCAGGCGCCCCATCCTCTGTTACATTTTGTTAAAATTTTGTTGATCTGTACTACCTGAACACAAACCGTATAATATCAGTACTTGCCAATGCTACAAAAATAGTGATTTAAAGAAGACTGTTGAAGAATTCATGTCTCCCATTAAGAACATTAAACTCATTATTTTTAAAGTACCTGTACCAGGTTATAGCAATCCGCACAGTAGAGGTGAGCTGTTGTAAGCATTTATTTGTTACTGGCTATCACTAGAATTCCTTACCCTATATGCCAGAATTCCCCCTTCCACCATACATTTTTCCCCCTCGCGTTTGATATCCTTTTGTGAAATGTCACAAGATAGTTGTACTGAATATTATAACATTGACAAAAATAGCAAAACCTACACTACATAGTACGAAACAACCTATGAATAGGTCAGGCGCTCTGCGCATACTAGCTTATCTCATCTCCACATAACACTTTTTTTTTTCTTATATTTTATTTATTTATTTGACAGAGACACAGCGGGAGAGGGAACACAAGCAGGGGGAGTGGGAGAGGGAGAAGCAGGCTTCCTGCTGAGCAGGGAGCCCGATGCGGGGCTCGATCCCAGGACCCTGGGATCATGACCTGAGCCGAAGGCAGACGCTTAAACGACTGAGCCACCCAGGCGCCCCTCCACACAACACTCTTAACATAAATATTATCCACATTTTAAAGTGCACTGAGGCAATTTACTCTAGGTCATACAAGTTAGTAGTTTAATCAGGATTCAAACCAGAGGATAACAAATGCCTCAAGAGCGAAGTTAGATATTTAGTTCCCAAAAAAACATGAAAAAGCCTTTGTGTCACTCAAAGAATAGGAGGCTTGGAAAATAACACTTTTCTCCTTTGACCTTTGGTACTTAATAAAGGCAATTTATCTGATACTTTTAGATTGGTATACCTTCAGTGACTCCACATTACTTTGAGGTTAAAATGTAAATTCTTACCGGGCATTCAAGATGACCTATATACTATGACCCCATCCAACTTGCCCAGAATTATCTCTAGTTGTCTTTGTGAGGGTAATGTGAGGTAAAATGAAACCTAGACTTTAGCCGTGATTTTACCTCAGACCAAAAAGTAAACAGTTCTCTAGTTCTGTTACACTGATACCTTAAGTTTGGTCTCCCCTATGTCCTCATCTGTGAAAGGAAATGATCCCTACTACATCTTCGGTAACTGGGAAGATTATATATAAGAACATCACATCTTTTCCTGACCCCTTCCAAGCAACTGATGCCAAGCAGTGTTCCTGAGTGCAAGTACAATTTCATGGTTTAGGCTCCATTTTTAAAATCACTAATCTATCCCCATTAGTGTCCCCCAAAGCCCTCCAGCAACCTCTTTATCCCATAGCGGGTCTCCTATGAAATGTTAATGTTATGATGTTGCTGTACATGCAGGTTATTCATCAGATGGAGTTCATGGCCAAAGGAGGATCATTTTGTGGAACTAAAAGTATAAATCAGTGTATGATGAAATTATGGTGAAAAATGAATACAGGACAACAGAAGACTGGTTATGTATTACAATAATTATAAGCAATACATATCTAGTATCATATTAGACACTAAGTACAAAACGTGTTACCTCATTCAGTATTCTCAAAGCTCAGATAATCAGTACTATTTCCTTGATTTTTTTTTTTTTTTAGATACATAAGAAAACTAAGACCTAAATATGAACCAAGTTACTCAAGGTTAAAAAGGTACAAAGTGGTAGAGACAAGAATTACAACATTAAATGTGGGTTTGATTTTTTTTTAATACATACTCAAATACTACATATCATACTACCTCTTATCAGATTGTTATGGTCGATAAAGGAAGGCGTAAGTGAAGGAAAATAACAAAGACTTCATAACTTATGGGTTATATTTTATACTATCAGTTTAGCCAAGAAGTATGGTCCACTTCTAATTTTACCACCCAAAATTATTTTAAATTTTACAATCTCAGATATATACATCTCTAATACTTATGTGGGCAGATAAATTCATTTCTTTTATTCAGTTTTGTAACTACATTGCTTAGACAAGTGCTTGAAACATAGTAAACACTCAAGTGTGTGAATGAATGAATTCATGCACTTTTTCCCCTACCATCTCCCCTAAAGTCCCACAGAACATGATAATGCAAGGCAGATCCTATATTGGTTAAAACCGTGCATTTCACAGTACAAAAATGATTTACTAAAACCACAGAAAACACAAAAGACAAAATGTTTAGAAGTATAAGTTAATAGAGCAGAGGCTGAGGTAGATTATATAAAAGTCTTAAGTTTCTGAAGAAACTTAAAAAATACTTATATATTTGGAGAGGAATATATTCAAATGTTTTTCATTTTTAAGAAAAAATAGAATGCTTATTTCATCTGTGACTGGTCATTGCTCAACTCATGCCTAGAACATGTATGTTATCTACTGAGGTTTTGTTCTTGTTTTTGTTAGTACTTACTCAAATATCAAACTGCACTTGACTTGTAGGCCTATGATTCTGTTATATTATGTGGCTTACCAATAACCACTAATACTACTTATTGAATGCTATCTTTAAGCTAGGCATCATGCTAATCAATCTGTATACATCTTGTTTAATCTCCAAAATGGAACAGGAAAAATGGTAGAAGGTATCTTTAGTCTTATTTTACAAGTGAAGAAACCAGTATTTAGAAGTTTGTTCCGGACTTGAGAGACCAAGCCCTAAGCCAGTGTTTCTCGAGATTTTTTTCTAGTTTACCTGACATGTAATTTACAAATAGCACAATATATAAGTTAAAGGTATACACCATAATGATTTGACTTACATTATGAAATGATTACCATGATATGCTTAACGCTCATCTCATAGATAAAATGTTCTTTTTCCCTTGTGATAACAACTCTTAGAATCTACTCAACTCCCATGTATACCTCAGTGTGGTAGCACTCATGTTGTAGATCGCTAATACTTCTAACTGGAAGTTTATACTTTTTGACCATCTTCATCCACTTATCTGCTCCTAAACTCTGATAACAAATCCGATGTTTTTCTATGAGTTTGTTTTTTAAAAAATTCCACGTAGTCTGAGACAAACTTCACTAAGTGTAATTCCCTCAAGGTCTATTTGTGTTGTTGGAAATGGCAGGATTCCTTTTTTATGGCTGAATGAGTACCAATTTCAGATCCCATCTTTATTCATCCACTGATGGGGCAGTTTGTTTCCTATGTCTCAGCTATCGTAAATAATGCTAAGAAGATGGGGGTACAGATCTCTGTGAAATAGTGTTCATTTTTTGGATATATTCCCGGAAGTAGAACTACTAGCTCCTACAGCAGCTTTGTTTTTGAGAAACCTTACGGTTTTCCATAGCGGCTATACCAAATTACATTCCCACCAACAGTGGGATTCTCCACATCTTGGCAGTGTGTCCTGCCTGTTAGAATGGCTGTTTCACTTTGATTGGGATTTGCACTTCTCATAACTAGTGATGGTGAATAGCTTTTCATGTACCTGTTGGCCACTTGTAGATCTTATTTGGAAAAATGTCTATTCAGATCCTTTACTCATTTTTAATTGGATTATTTGGGTTTTTGTGGGTTTTTTGCTATTAAGTTCTATGAGTTCTATACATATTTTGGATATTAACTATTTATCAGATACACGGCTTACAAATGTTTTTCCTTTCCATAGGTTGTCTTTTTAGTTTGTTGCTCATTTCCTTTGTTGTGCAGAAGCTTTAGTTTAACATCCTCCCAATTGTTTTTGATTTTGTTACTTATGCCTTAGATGTCCTACAAAAATCCATTGCCAAGACCCATATCAAGAAGCTTTCTTCCTGTATATTCATCTAGGAGTTTTGGTCTTAAATTAACTAAAAATGGCTTAAAGATGTAAATGTTTGTGAGTGTTCTAGGATAGGGGTCAAGTCTCAATCTTCAGTGTGAGTACCAGTTTTACCAGGATGATTTATTGAAGAGTTTTTTCCTTCCTCCACTGAGTATCGACTCCCCAAATAGTGACCATATATGCATGGCTTTATTTCTGGGCTTTCTATTATACTGCATTGGTCTATGTGTCTGTTTATATACCAGTACACACTGTCCTATACCAGTGCCATTCTATATATCTGTTTTAATACCATACCATACTGGATGTATGTATATGTATGTATGTAATATATATATATATATAGCTTGAAATCAGGAAGTGTGATACCTCCAAGTATTTCTTTCTCAGGATTACTTGGGCTATTTGGGATCTTCTTTGGTTCCATATAAACTTTAAAATCATTGTTCTGTTTTTCTTTTGTTCTCATTTTTCAGACCATTGGAATCTTGACAGATTGCATTGACTATATAGATGGCTTTGGGGAGCATGGATAGTTTAATATTTTAACAATACCCTTCCAATCCATGAAAGTGGGATACATTTCCATTTATGTGTATTTGACTTTTTTCATCAGTGTCTTATAGTTCTTAGTATAGGGATTTTCACATTCTTTGTTAAACTTATTCCTAAGTATACTATTTCTGATACTGTTGTAAATGGGATCCTTTCTTTTCCAGATATTAGTATCTAAAAATGCTATTGACTTTCCCATATCCATTTTGTATCCTGCAACTTTACTGAAATCTTTGGTTGCATCTAACTTTTTGATGGAATCTTCAGAATTTTGTATATAAAATGTCCTATGAACACACTTTTCTGTCCAATTTTGTTGCCTTTTCTTCCTGCCTGATTGCCCTGACTTGGAATTCTAGTACTACGTTGATTAGGAATGGTGAGAATAGGTACTCTTCTCTTGTTCCTGATCTTAAAGGAAAAGTTTGCAAGCTTTCAATGTTGAGTTATGATGCCCGTGCTTCTCAAGCTTTAATACACGTACAAATCTTCTAAAGGTTCTGGAAGATACAGGGCTCTGGTGGCACCTCAGATTCTACATTTTTACTTAAGTTCCAGCTGCTGCTGGTTCATCTAGCAGGAAGGCTCTAAATTTCTGTACAGCAATATATCCATGGGCTTTATGACAGATAGGTATGTATTCCAGAAATTTATTTGCAATAAATACAACTGAAAATCTAAATATTTTAAGCATCTTAGTCAAATTCAGATAGAATCAACCAACTGTCCTCAATAACCACCCTATTCAATGATAGGGGGTAGGGACACTGCCTAAACTTCAATATCATTAATTAACATTTATGTCCTAAATTATGCTCTCTTCTCTCAATGTCAGGAATAACCTATTAAAACCCTGTGTTAAAAAAAAAAAAAGATAGTAGGAAGGGTAAAATGAAGGGGGGGAATTTAGAGGGGGAGACGAACCATGAGAGACTATGGACTCTGAGAAACAAACTGAAGGTTCTAGAGGGGAGGGAGGTGGGGGGATGGGTTAGCCTGGTGATGGGTATTAAAGAGGGCATGTGCTGCATGGAGCACTGGGTGTTATACGCAAACAATGAATCATGGAACACTACATCAAAAACTAATGATATAATGTACGGTGATTAACATAACATAATAAAATAAAATTTTAAAAAAATTAAAAAAAAAAACCCTGTGATCTTTACATAGGAATTTGGATATTGAAGTATTTTCAAAACCTGACCTGCTAACTTGGTATCAAAATTAAATGTAATTTTAAAACAAGATCCTGATATACTACTTTGATTGTTTGGTTTTTTCCCCCACCTGCTTTTTTCCCTGACCAGTTTATTTTCATTCATTTGTGTAGATAATTGATAATCAGCCAAAAATTTATAATAGCAAATAGTTTTAAGTGTTTGCATTATGATTTTTTTTTGTTTCCATCCAATGTTTTCCTGATATACGTAGGTAGATAGCTTTCATGACGACTACAAATTTTGTCAATGAGTGACAGAATGGTTTCTGAACTAAATCACAGATCTGTCAACTTATGTAATTGAGAAAGCATTGTCTTAAGTTAACAATTCAAGTTGGCTAGATTAAATTTTGATTATCCTTGCCTTCTAAGACTGAAAATGAGACTAAAATCCCCAATCACCTATTTTTTATAAGTTCAAATAATTAGAAAATAGTATCATAACAATGAAGAAACAATAAAACATCACACTATTCCACAATCAAAATAAGGCATGTCATTTTTTATTTTATAAGTGACATTTTGCTTTACTTACCCTATTTTTCACATGGAATATCACATTTTAACCATATTTTCTGTACAAGAGAGCTACATATGTACTATTACTGTAAGTTGTAATACTGCTGATCATTAGGATAAAAACATTTTTTTCTGGAGAACCTGATAGGTCTATATTCCCAAGTTAAGATTTTTGTTAAATGTTACAATAGCAAATTCACATCGTTAAAGAATGGGTTGGTATTTTTTCTGGGACATCACAAACTATTTTAACTACTAAAATTTTTCAAAAGGTCACTTTTTTCAACTAGCTTATATTTGCTAACTATTGAAATAAGCTAAAGGATTCTAGATTTAAAATGTTTAAAGTCCAAAACAAAATACAAAGTTTCTTTATGAAGAACATAAAATGAGAAGATGAGAAGATAATCTCTTTGATTATAATTAAAGTATCCTAAAAATATCTATTTGAAGATTAAGAACTTGCACTTCTGTTGTAGCAGGTATTACAAGTGGGAGTGGGGAGTCTACTTCATGCGTATTTGGGAGACAAAATTAGCCCAGTACCTCTGAATCACTTGCCTAGGGTTTAAGCATAAATTTAATATTCTGCATGATAAGCCAATACTAAGTACATATCAAATGACTCTGGTTTCCAGGTAAGGTTCTAGAAATATTAGACTGTTAAAAGTCCTGCAGGTTAGAATCCGATACGGCTTTTCTTTGCAATTTTTAGCTAACGTAATCGGTCTCATCACTAAAATAGTGTATTAGTCTGAAAGGGTCACCGAAAACGAAGTATATATGAAACTTAATTCTAAACAAAGTATTCGAAAAGAACTGAATCTAAGCAAGCAGTTTCGTTTTTCTTTAAAACTGTTGGTGAGTATAGAAAAATAGGCCTTTGGCATGTGTCCTGTTCAGTTTGAGCTGACAAGAGCTCCTGAGGCCATCAGGAGGAACATTAAGGACCGCTCTCAGTACACCTGTACTTTGTGATTTTCAGCCCCTTGTCTTCCTGCCTCGGGTACTTCCTGAATTTCTTAGGTTCTGGCCCTAATTAGATTAGGAGCCATCAGCTGACCTATGAATGTTCATGTATGAATAAAATGGCAGTGGGTTGCGGGGTCAAGTTTATTCTGGCTTTCTGACCTCAAACTCCCAAGTACACACTATAATCTCAGAGGCCTAAACACTTTGTTTCTATCCATAGAGAAGCTGTTCTGAATCCCATGTTTTGAATATTGGTGAATGGGACCCCAGAACTTGGAAAACTTGAAGAACCTCATTTTCTTTACCAGTAGCAGCTTGAAACTTATGGAATGGTTACTTGGCCTTTCTTGACCTAAAGTAAATGGCAATTTCTTATGATTCAATCTTAGAAGAGCCATCCCATGTCTTGTGACCTTTGAGATTCCTGATAGGTACAGCTATCCATGATTTAAAGCACCTTTCCAACAGAAGGAACATGCATTTTAGATAAGCAAGAAAGGAGATGGAATTTGAGAAAGGGGAGGATTAGAGAGTTAGCAGGCAAAAAGCCTGCAAGCCAAGAAGGATTACCTCCTTCAAGCCTCACCAGACCTCTCATACATAGGTCTTCCCCAAATGCTCAGAACCCAGTCCTCCTGTGTCACACCAGTGTGTGCAGGCTTCATGCCTAGCAGAGTTCCACCTGCAAATACTGTAAATTCTGGTTGAGAAATCCTGGCTGCGAAGGAGCCAGAGCAGGTGAGAGCCCCAAAGAGGATGCATCCTGCCCCATTTGGCATCAGGTTTTGAATAAACTGGTCCATGAAATTTCTGGGGAGTTCACAGAACTTTGTGCCAATTCTACATTTTCTTTCTTGAATTGATGCTGGGTTCTTTTCTATTTAACTTAAAATTGTTTGCATCAAATTTCTTAAGCTGAATTTTCTACATATTACAGATATGTATGTTATGTATATTTGAGTAGCAAGGAATGTTTAATTTCTAAATTTTAAAATGGTATCTGACTTTTAAATGATTACATACATCAAGGAGACTTGTGGCTACCTGCCATAGAGTTAAGAATCAAACAAGATGCCGCCAGTTTTCTGCAATATGTTCCTGCTGGTAATAGGGGAGGAATGGTGTCTTCTGTCACACGGTAAAACAGAAGAGGCTGAGAATACTTAGTGCATGACTTGGTGACCAAAGTAATGCAAGGCTGTCCCAGTCACCTGGTTGGGGGTCAACTCTAGAGGGGATAACTTAATGTTTTAGTGGACGATGGTATTTTTGAAGGATAGAGGGCAGTGATGACAATAACACAACCAAGCAATCGGGTCGATGGCTATTGCTGAGAAGAGGTCTTTATATAGAAATCATTCTTAAGACTAAAACTAGAACAGAGACAGAAGTCCACAGAGGCGGTTTAATACCAGCCCTCTACTGTTTGCACATAGCCAGCCCCTCAGGCTGTGCCCAAGCGTCTATGATGTCTTTTTCTAGGATCTACCATGCTACCTCTTTGCTTCCTACAAGGCAGAATCTGTGAAATGTCCAATCAAGAGAACTATTTTACAAGGGAAATGGAGTAAGCTCATTTGAGATTGCATCTACCTTTTCGATTTTATTTTTCTGCATGTTATCTACAGAGTTTATAGGAAGGAGAATTAAAAATATAGGAGAGGCACATCAAAGCTGAGGATCTCCTTCACCTTATTTTACCAGACTATAACAGGAACCATGAATATTTATTCAGACTCACTTCATATACCTGCTGCATCACACTCCGGCAATAATGCCCTTGTCTGTTCTTGGGAAACACTAAGGCCTGGGCATCCACATGTTCCCCTCCTCCAGGAATGCTCACAGGAGTGACTTCATCTTACCAAATTCAGTTCATTATTTTAGGTTAGCTTAATGGATGCTTCTCTAGAGCAATCTCTTTGACATCCATCCCAAACCTCTTATAATCTACCATCACACTTTTTCATGCTTCATACTAAGTTTTGTAACGGTTTTTGCTGTGACTATATTGTCTATCTGACCAGTGGACCAGAAGATGAGAGTTCTTCATCTTGGCCAGACATGAAATTGTTAGGGGTCTTAAAAAAAAAAAAAAAAAAAAAAAAAAGTCAATTCTAGTTACTAATTCCAATCCTAGCTAATCAGATGTAATTATTTTTGGGTATGTCTGGCTCTCAGAAATGAGTTTCCCAGATGATACTGATACGTGGTAGCTAAAGCCGAGAATCTAATGTACAGTCTTTGAGGCCAGAACCTTTGAGAGCAAGGACTAGATTTCCTTAGTTGACTACCATCCCCTCTGTGTCCAGTAGAGTGCCTGCCACATACCAGAGAATCTCAAGCAAGAACAAGGGTTCTTGGGCACCTGGGTGGCTCAGATGGTTAAGCGTCTGCCTTCGGCTCAGGTCATGATCTCAGGGTCCTGGGATCGAGTCCCGCATCGGGCTCCCTGCTCCTCGGGAGCCTGCTTCTCCCTCTGCCTCTCTCTCTCTCTCTGTCTGTCATGAATAAATAAATAAAATCTTAAAAAAAAAAAAAAAAGAACAAGGGTTCTGACCGCAAGTAGCTCAAGTATGACATTCAGAATGAATGTGTTTTCCAGTTATGATTAAAAGGCTTATGCGTATTTGTTCTAAGGTAAGGGCGGGAAGACCATTTTGGCTGAAATCAAGAAGGTTATTCAAAGGCAACCAAGGGCAGTCCGAAGGGGGTCCACGGTATAGTTACAGATGGCTGAACTGCTCAACCAATCCTTAGTTGTAACTTGTGGCAATTTTTTTTTCCCCTTGTCAGTGCCTCCATTCTCTCATGTGGAAAAATGACAATAGCCATGATACCTACCTCAGAGTTGTGAAGATTTCATGAATGAACATGAGTGTATAGTACATGCTAAGCAATTGCTAATTATCTGGTGTCATTGAGCAGCAGAGTATCTTACCCTGGGTTTATATGTAGCTGTGTTTTTAAAAGGAACGAAATAAAGGAAATTTCCTATCTGCCTCTAGCTGAAAAAGGAGCGATTATATCAATGTTTTGAAAATGCTCTGAATACTGGCACCGTCTGAGGTTATGGCTGTAATTCAGAGACCACTGGAATGAGGCCCAGACACATAATTCATGAGAACACTGAGAAGTTCCGAGGAAAGTCTTAAATTTATCCTTTTCCTTTGCTTTCTGTGTTTTGACACAATTTTTCTTCATGATGTAAATTACCTGGGTAAACACATATGAAAGTTAGTGAAATACAAAAAAATAGCAAAAAAGAGGCTTGGGACTAATGGAGGTTTGAAAAGTAGAATAAAAAAGACTCAAATTCTATGGGGACAATACTGCAAGATTTTATAAATCCCAAAACCCTAAAAGCCAGTTTGTGATGTTGTTCTGACAGTTGTTGTTATCCTTTCAAATGTACCTTGCCAAGGACTGCCAATTCATAAAATAGATGTAAGTAATCCATTGATGTCCTTCACTTTTCTTTCTGAAAGAGCTTGTTGGAGAAGCTGTACAGCAGCTTGAAATTTTTTAAACATATGCTCTGGTTCCATAGATGAATGACTTTTGTTCAAACTCCTTCTCTTGATGCTAAGGAGAACATAACCAAGGCCAGAGTGCTGGCAATGATGTATTTCTCTCAAAGAATGCTTGAGAATGTGGATCTCTATGGTCCATAATTACTGCTACTGTTATTTACTAACAAGGGGAATTGATACATTCAAAAGGCTGCCTTTTTTTCAATCCACAATTCCTAACACCATTTTTTCTAAAATGAGTGCTTGCTTTCCAACAGAACTGAACACTAAGTCACAATGATGAGTCTGGTCTTCAGAGTGTATTAGTTCTAATTTGTGAGTATAATTAGAAATGCTGCCGGGGAAGGTCGTATTTCAGAAATAATGATGCTAAATCTCTTCTGCTGGAAAGGTCTTGGAGCCAGAGACTTTCTTCCTCCATACATAACGAACCAGTAATTCTTTACCATCATTACGAATACATGAACATCGCCAGGGTAACACAAAAGTTCCACAGCTGTTGGCATCAAGAATTTCAAGTATTTCTGTTCTGTAGTAAATCACAACGGTGATGAATGTCAGCTCTTTAATTTTTAGTTTTAACAAAACTGGTAAAAACAGGATAAAAGCCTTGAGGTTTATTTGGCTTTAAAGTGCCTCCTAGATCCTGGAATTCAATTTAATAGACAACCAATCTTTAGACAAGTCAGTTTCTATTGGACAGGTAATATCAACAGAACCCTAAGGTATGAGCTTCACTTACATCATTTTTGTCTCCTCCACTGCAATCCCTCTGAAAACTGTATCTTCGAATATACTCAGTATTACTCTCCGAAGCGTGTTACTTTGGAGGGTGGGCTTTTTGTTGTCTCTCAAAAATAGGTCAGATCGTTGGGGCACCTGGGTGGCTCAGTCGTTAAGCATCTGCTTTCAGCTCAGGACATGATCCCAGCGTCCTGGGATTGAGCCCCACATGGGGCTCCCTGCTCAGCAGGAAGCCTGCTTCTCCCTCTCCCACTCCCCCTGCTTGTGTTCCCTCTCTCACTGTGTCTCTCTCTCTGTCAAATAAATATTAAAAAAAAAAAAAAAGGGTGGATCGAAAAACTGCTAAAGATTTACTTGTCATCCTAACTCGATATTCTGAATAAAGAAAATGCTTTCTTTGAACCTTCAGAAATTAAGCATTGCCTTAATCCAGGCCCCATTCTTCATAGAACTGTCAGAAAACTCTGCTGACTGTAACTTTCTCCACACAGTCAGAACATTCCCACACCACACATTAGCCTAACTACAGCAACATAAACTACTTGGGGTGGGGGGTGGGGGGTGGTGTCATAGGTCATTTTGCTTTGTAAACTGGTGGCAACAGATGAGTTTGATTTAAACTGGGAACTGTTTCTGCTAGCTTAGTACCTGGTCATTTCACTTAGGTATCTAGACATTGATTGAGCAGGAGATTTTATCAGCACAACTGTTGTCTGATAATGGTGCAAACATTACAATAGGAGCATAGCAATTTTGAAAGCCGAGTTAAAGGACCTTAGAGGAAATGTTAACTGTTTACATTTGCATACTACTTGGTATACATTTCTTCTAAGATACTTGACATTAAATACTGCAGCAGAAACTCTATTAAATCATAACATATTTTGATTTTCTCTAATAAAGTAACACTTTAGTTTTAGAAATAACATGTTCACTGAAAGAATATAGTGAGCAAATGCAGACAATAGTCCTTATCCTTCCAACAGAAACCCCTAGTGGCCTTTACAGAATGCTATTGAATATCATCTCGTGACTTATTTTAACTTTCTCTGTAAAATGAACGGATTCCAGTTTTGGAGGTGCTACATTTTGTCATTATTTATTCAGGATATAGAATCTCTTAATAGCCTGAAGGAAAGCACCATTTTAGGCTTAATCTGAGTGAGCAAAATCCATGTGTAATTTTGGGAGTGAGCATGGCCCAAGAGCTTTCATCTATACTTAAAAGCCTATAAGAATAAGAACAGTTTAGCAGTGGCTTCTTAGATTGGCATCTCTGAGACAGTACTGATGATGTTTTTCACTGACTGACTGACTGGAATGGGTCAAAGGACAAAAGCCTATTAGAAGGATGGTAATGATTTAGATTTAGAATGACATAGTACCTGACACTTCTTGGAAACCCAATGAGTGGATAGAAGTAGGGTTCTGACTTTTCTCTTAGGCATTCAAAGTTGCCTGAAAAAAGTACTACTTTAAGGTTCATTGTAGCTGTCTATGTCACTGGCAAACTTAATTTTCGAAAGCCAAATTTGGGGCAAAGAGGTCAGAGAAAAGAATAGCATGTTTATTGCCTGGAGTCAGTTGGAAGCCTAAATTACAGATTTTGAATATAAAACCATCTTGCCTTCAAATAAGAAACTGGATGTTTTTGAAGCTCTAAACCCTGAAAATAGCTACTCTTTTAGCTTGAATTAGAATTGAAAGAATAGGGAGGGGAAAAAGAAACTTACAATGATAATACAAACTATAAAAGTGAGAAGAGTCAAAATCATAAGAAATGTGTTTCAGACACTCATCATCTGGCATTAGTTACTCTATTGTCAGAATTTTAGAAGCTTCCCACCCCTCCAGTATTTCATCTTATATGTACATTCCTTGCAATGCTTAGGTGATAGTCAGAATGAGGTTTATTTTGACTTTCATCTCCCTATTTGATCTATGGCAACCTCAGGGGAAAATAGTAACAAGATGGCTTTTGAATTTTTAGGAAAAAGTGGATCCAATTCTATTTTAGAAAAGCTGCTCCAGTTGACACTTGATATTACGTGTAACAACAAAAACTCCAATATAAACTGCCAGAGCTAGAATAGACCATTTTCCATGCTTACCACCACCCCCAACCTTTGCTTTAAAATGAAAACTTAAATATGGGAGCTGTCTTCACCCTTCAGATACAGCTGGGCTTTGTGTGTGGAGAACAACTTTCTTAGCAAGTTTAAGTTTCCCTCAGGGTGGATGACTGCTTTGAGAAATAGGAAAAGGTGATTGTGTGTGTGTGTGTGTGTGTGTGTGTGTGTGTGTGTAAGTAATACAACCCAGAAGTCCAGCTCTTCTGTGGTAGAATTTCTGTAGCCATCCTACTCTGATTTAGACAGATAAATCTTCCTCGGTGAGACCTTGATAATTCTATAGGCCTTACCCTTTGGGGGTAGGGGGTGCGGGAAGCCTATGGTAGTGAATAGGAGCAATTGATTATGTCAGTTGTCTCTTGTCAATGCTGTACTAGGTAACACCCCTCCCTCCCCTGGGAATAGGCAAAAGGAAAGCCTGAATTATTACATTTCCTAATCCCTTAGTGTTTACAAATTCATTCTAAGTATTCTGTGAACATCAAAAGAAGCAGTCTCTTTGAAGACAAAGTTAATTTCTTTAGGCTAATACTCATCAGTTATAACAAAATGCTTAAATCTTGGCTCTTCTACTTGCTGTGTGAACTTTAGTAATCCCACCTCAATTTCTTTATCTGTAAAATAAAAATTACAGTAGTTGCTGCTTTCTAATGTAACTGCAAAGATTCAATAAAAATACATGTAAAGGACTTGAACAGTAAATAGCATCTTCTAATTGATCCATAAATATATTAATCATTGCTGTAAATATTATAAATCCTAGGGATTTGCACACAGACTTAGGACAAATTGGACACTTGTGTTCATATAGCCTGAAGATTTGGTTTGTTGGTGGTGACTTTAGCTGGCCTATGGTTTCTGTTCCTTTAAAAATGATCTTTGCATTTCTTGATGAAGTATGTAGTTTATGGTATTCAAATAAAATTTCTAGCATCAAAAGGGATGTAAACCTATGGAAGAAAAATTTTTATTTGCTTAGAGTTATTCATGGTCACTAAAAGCCTAACACAGGTCTGCATGTTTGGTGTGGTATCACTTCATGATAAAAAGAAAAATAAATGGACCAAGAACCTTAGAACAAACAAGCTTCATGCATACACAGGTGTAGTAAATATGCTTGTAACTTGGGGATGTTTTGTTGACATAAGCTGAAAAAAAAAGACCACATGGTAGGTATATATTCTCATTTATTATCTCAAGACCCTACCACTTCTAGGATTTCTTGAAAAATGTTCAATTTTGTGTTCCTTGAGCACCTGCAGGCCCAATCAGGAACCTATGTAGTAGATAGCAAGGCTCTAATACATGTATTAATGGAAAGTTTCTTTTTTTTTTTAAATAACTGAAACAAATGTCTTTTCTGGGTTCTCCCCATCTTATCTCAGCATCTGATAATGGACTACTTTCTCTCCGTTGGGTCTTGCCTCTTGATTTCCATTTGCCAGTTCCCTTTGCTCTCATGGTTTTCAATGCTTCTTGCTGTTTACAACCGAAATGGCCTCACAAAACCTTTTCCTTAAATCTTTAATGGTGTCTCCTTTCACTTAGGTTCACCACGAAATCTTTCACCCCTGTGGCTTCCATCTCTATTTAAAAATCTTTACCTCTAATCATGAACGTGGTTATTTCTGGTGCTGTTTGAAACTTAGGATGGAGTATATGTATTTGAATATAGAGCCATCCTTTCAAGCTCAACATGCCTGCTTATAACTAGGCTCTTGTTCTTCAAAACTGAATTACAGTGAGAGCTAGTCCATTCTTTTATGGTGCTAACAGTCTTCTGGCCAACCAGGCTGAAAACCAGGAAGATGTTGATAACATGTCCCAACTTGGTTAAAGACCAGAGGTCCCCAGTTCCAGTTGTTTCTTCTGGGAGCAAGCCTTGGTGATGTTTCAATTTCCTCTGGTTCCACAGTTACTACCAGTGTAGAGCCCTTTCACCTTGCATTGTGGAAATGGCCTTCTAGTTTTCCTGCCTTTGGCACTTCCACAGTCTTCTATAAAGTACGCATTATCCCAAAATTATCCTTATGAAACACCACTTTCATGCCCCACTGTGGCTGCTCTGGTGTGCAGTGCCTCTTAGGATCTTCAAAGCACCCTACAAGTCATCCCCACTCATTCCATTCAAATACACTTGTCCACAACATACACCCTCTATCCAATCAGTTTCAGAATCCCCCACTTCCATGTTTAGACTAAAACCCATAACGCTGTCCTTCCTCCACTGTATGTGTTTATATACCGGTCATCCTTCAAAGCCCAGATCACACTCTTTATTACCTAGAGCCTCTGAAACAAAATTATTTCAACTCTTAGTATTTTTTTTTTCTTTTGTGCTGCATTTACAGTGAATACTGCATAATTAGGCGCCTCTGACTTGTGTGGAGAGATGGTTTATTCCAGTCAAATCTTAAGAAAAAAATGTCAAGACTTGGGCTTTTTGTATCTTTATAGTATTAGCAGAGTTTTAGGCATGCCAGAGGGGTTCAAAACAATCTTGTTTGCTTGTTTTGAATTAAGAGTTCTGTCATGATTACTCACAGTCCCATTTTCCTCACTGATCTACAGTGCCACTGGTCTCTTAAACTGAAACTCCTTGTCTGGGGTACCTGGGTGGCTTAGTCATTAAATGTCTACCTTCGGCTTAGGTCATGATCCCAGCGTCTTGGGATCGAGCCCCGCATCAGGCTCCTGCTCTTCAGGAAACCTGCTTCTCCCTCTCCCACTCCCCCTGCTTGTGTTCCCTCTCTCGCTGTGTCTCTCTCTGTCAAATAAATAAAATCTTAAAAATAAATAAAACTCTTTGTCTTCATGAGTCAGATACTAGGTTGTATTTAACTACCGTGCATTGATAATTACAACTTGGTAATAAGTGTCAAATAGTTTTGTATAATAGAAAAATGCTAGATCAGTAGAGTGTAGCTGAAGCTCATGGGCCTTGAGAAAACATTATCTTTGAAATTCTAAGTCTTTGATTGCCTTATTCTCATCTCTTTATGTGTGCACATGCATTTTAAGTGCTTTCATTGAATATAGGTAATAGTGTAGCTCATTAAAATTCCATACAATGAACCTACCTTTAGTAGTCAAAATACTAAAATGGCTTTCAGAAGTGCTGCCCCTACTGTGGATGCCATGTATAATCTCAAGGATTGGGTTTTACTCCTATGATTGGGATGTTAGGTCACAACTGGCTTTTAAGAAAGCAGTATCTTTGATTTGAATTTCCCTGATGCCAAGTGATGTTGAGTACTTTTTTCATGTGTCTTTTGGCCATTTGGATGTCTTCTTTGCAGAAATGTCTGTTCATACAAATCAAAACCTCAGTGAGATACCACCGCACACCAGTCAGAATGGCTAAAATTATCAAGTCAGGAGAGATGAACCATGAGAGACGATGGACTCTGAGAAACAAACTGAGGGTTTTAGAGGGGAGGGTGGTGGGGGGAATGGGTTAGCCTGGTGATGGATATTAAGGAGGGCACGTACTGCATGGAGCACTGGGTGTTATGTGAAAACAATGAATTGTGGGTCACCACATCAAAAACTAATGATGTATTTTATGGTGACTAACATAACATAATAAAATAAAATTACAAAAATAAAATTAACAAGTCAGGAAATGACAGATGTTGGTGGGGATGCGGAGAAAGGGGAACCCTCCTACACTGTTGGTGGGAATGCAAGCTGGTGCAGCTACCCTGGATAACAGTATGGAGGTTCCTTAAAAAGTTGAAAATAGAGCTACCCTATGACCCAGCAATTGCACTACTGGATATTTACCCCAAAGATACAAATGTAGGGATCCGAAGGGGCACATGCACCCCAATGTTTATAGCAGCAATGTCCACAATAGCCAAACTATGGAAAGAGCCTAGATGTCCATCAACAGATGAATGGATAAAGAAGATGTGTGTGTGTGTGTGTATACACACACACACACACACACAATGGGATATTATGCAACCATCAAAAAAAAAATGAAATCTTGCCATCTCCAGTGATGTGGATGGACCTAGAGGGTATTATGCTAAGCGAAGTAAGTCAATCAGAGAAAGATTAGTATCCTATGATCTCACTGATATGAAGAATTTGAGAAACAAGACAGAGGACCATAAGGGAAGGGAGGGAAAAATGAAAATGAAACCAGAGCGGGAGACAAACCATAAGAGACTCTTAATCTCAGGAAACAAACTGAGGGTTGCTGGAGTGGAGGGGGGTGGGAGGGATGGGGTAGCTGGGTGATGGACACTGGGGAGGGTATGTACTATGGTGAGTGCTGTGAATTGTGTAAGACTGATGAATAACAGACCTGTACCCCTGAAACAAATAATACATTATATGTTAATAAAAATAATAAAAATCTGTCTAAAAAAAGGGGGGGGGCAGTATCTTGGGCCTCACCTAACCAGTTGAGGTCCTAAAAGGGACTGGGTTCTCCGTGAAGACCGATTCTGAAGTGTGAGATTTGGGCTACGCATAAGGACATAAGGGACATCTTTATTGCTATCTTTAAGGTGAAGGGGACCACATGGCAAGGAAGGCAACTTTAGTCCTACGTACTTGAATAGAATTCTGCCAAAACCACATGAACTTGGAAGAGGACCCCTAGCTCTAGAGACTATAGTTCAGTCAATATCTTGATTTCATTTTGGGAGACCTAGGCAGAGAACCCACACACCATACCTCTCATCTACAGAATTGAGATAACAAACAAGTGTTTTAAGCTTCTAATTTGTGCAAATGAAGACCTAACACACCATTCAACATAATTAACACCCCCTGCCATAAACCCATCCTCAACAACCCAGAAACCCATTATTTAATCCAATGAAATTGAGCCAAGTTCTTCAAGTTCTGCCATAGCTATGCATTCTACATCTTGAATTTCCTTTCTGATGCTTCCCAGCTCCACATAGCTTGCTTTATGCTCCAGGAGTACATTTATTTCTAAAGACAGAGGAATGCCAATAATGATGGAAGGGAAGTGTATCTTCTCATTCACGCAGCTGCCTATCAGTATCTCATGACAGTGAGCAATGCATTTTGAAAAGATAAGACCTCCTGAAAGACCATCACGATAAGAGTTGATACTCACAGGTGCCTCAGTAAATGATAAGCTTTCAGGATAACAAAGAATATACAACTGGGTACAATCTAGAACCCCTTGAGTAGTTTTATGTTTTCAACTTTGCCCAGAATGGAAAATGCTGTGACAGTAAAAACTGTGCAGTCAGAGATGGTCTCACTTAGCTTCCGTTCTCCATTGAAGTAGGTGGTATTGGGACACCTGGGTGGCTCAGTCGGTTAAGCGGTTGCCTTTGGCTCAGGTCAAGATCCCAGGGTCCTGGGATCGAGTCCCACATTGGGCTTCTTGCTCAGCGAGGAGCCTGCTTCTCCCTCTGCCTGCTGCTACCCTGCTTGTGTGTGTGCGCGTGCTCGCTCGCTCGCTCTCTCTGACAAATAACAAATAAAAAATTTGAAATAGGTGGTATTAAACAGTGCAGAAAACAGGCTATCTTAAACATACCATAGGACAAAACTTCTGTCTAGTACAATATGATAAACCTAGGAATCTTATTCCTTGTTAATAATACAGCTCCTTCTGGGGCGCCTGGGTGGCTCAGTTGGTTGAGCGGTTGCCTTCGGCTCAGGTCATGATCCTGGAGTCCCTGGATCGAGTCCCGCATCGGGCTCCCTGCTTGGCAGGGAGT
Organism: Mirounga leonina; assembly: GCF_011800145.1. Taxonomy (NCBI): domain Eukaryota; kingdom Metazoa; phylum Chordata; class Mammalia; order Carnivora; family Phocidae; genus Mirounga; species Mirounga leonina. Next base: position 19,240,761 of record NW_023270316.1, on the reverse strand, counting down.
CTGCTTCGTCCTCTGACCCTATCCCCTCTCATGTGTTCTCTCTCTCTCATTCTCTCTCTCTCAAATAAAAATAAAATCTTTAAAAAAAAAAAATAATAATACAGCTCCTTCACATAAAGTAATACAGTCTAGTTAATTTTACTTCATAGGCTTCATACCTTCTCCACTCTTAATGGCAATACTACCCAGATACTGAAACTCTGGGTTAAGTGGTAAAAACATATGGAAGACATTGTAGTTTATACAATCTAGATGCTCTTTTAATCTTTCCTGAACTGTCAAATGTTTCAAGGTACTAAGTTTCAAGGATAACTAAAAAGAGAAAAAGCCTTTAAAATAAACCTGTCAACTCATTTTCCATAAGAAAATAAAAGGTTCTAATCCTTTCATAATGAATAGCAACAAAATTAATTTCTATTCAGCTCCATCTAATTTCTAAAAAGGTAAAAGAAAATATTAGTTAGAAAAAAAAATGTTTTGCCAAGACCCATGAGCTTCAGCTAAACTAAACACTACCTCTCTAGCATATTTCTAATTAAATATGCAATTAAAATATTCACTGCACCCTAAGGCCTCCCATCTTATTTAAATAGCTTCTTGTCCTACTTTAAAAGATGAGTTATAACTTTCTAAGTAATTCTTAAAAATCCTTTAGATTTTCTGTGATTTCTCTAACCTTTCTCACTAAAGTGTACTACTTTAGACATATGAACTCTTAAACGTTTAATAAGCATAAAGTGGATGTCTCTAAGTAGCAGATAGAAGTCAAAATGCAAAACCTGTGTCTTTAAGGAAAATTTAAGTAGGATTAAGACATGTTTTTGACTTAAGTACCAGTGGAAAACTATGAAATGAACTATTCTAACTTACTGAATATCAGTTATGTGTTATCTAATAGAGATCTTTAAATCTTATTTTAAATAATGATTTTCTGTACTATACCTTTAAGTCGTATTATAGTCCTAGTTTTTAGTACACAAAAGTGTTCTAACTAAAATAATTTGTAGATATCTACGGAAAATTCATTTCAGTTTTATTTAACAGACCACTCAAGAGTGACTCAGTTTCGACATATAACAAAGGACAAGTAATTGGTTAATTAGGTCTTTGAGCTTTGCAATTTATTACATTTAAATGAGAATAAAAGAGAATGGCAAGGGCTTTTATTAGTTTTATAGTAAAATTTCATTATTTGGACTTACTGCTTACATGCGTCCTTGGCAGTGGTTGGGTTAAAAAAAATGCATATGAATCTGTGGTAATTCCTAGAAAGACCTCAGACTATTATTGGTGGATTTTTGGCTCCCTCATTAGAAGGCAACACTGGTGATTATAGGAGGCAAATACAGGTTTCTGAATTTCAGATCAAAAATGAGAAATACTTGGAAAGCAGAAATGCTTTGTTTTATGACCACCCCTCCCCCCACACACACACAATTTCCCTGGTAAATAATTAATTGGCCAATGTGACCCTTGGGATAAAGGACACTATAGTGATTCTGAGAGGAGTCTAGGAGCTAATGTCAAGCAATGCTAAAATATCTGAAGAAAACTGATAAGAGCATCATATAAACAAGTCAGCCATGATCCTCTTTCTCTTGCACATATCACCCCAGGTGAGGAAAATTATTAGATGTCATAAGAAAACTAGGAATTCCTGTCATGAGAACGCCTCAACACATTTATAAGGTATATGGAAATGAGTGATAATTACAACATATAACAGTCTTGAATATCTAGGAGTCTAAGAATTACTGTACATTTAAAAGGACAGGAAATCCAAAATGGAGGGAGTTAATATGCATATACAAAAATCCAAAAGGCTAAAAATTAGGTGAAAAGTCATAACATAAACTACCATACCACATCTGTCAAGTAGACAAAATTTAAAAGTCCGATAATGACAAATGCTAAATCCGAAGAAATGTCACCGATGGTGGTAGTTTCTATTGCAACGCCTTTTTTATAGAGCAATCTGCCAGTAGTTAGTGAAATTAAGAATGTGTAGACCTTGGGACCCAACTATCCCTCTTCCAGTATGACTGCAGGGGTCACTCTAAGAAGTGAAAGATCACATATAAGGATCTTCACTGCAGGGGCACTTGGGTAGCCTGGACCCATTTATGTTTCCATCACTAGCGCTAGAAGACAATAGATGCACATTTCAGAATATTATGGGATAATGAGATGGAATACGCCAGATGTGAATAATGTGTTTTTAAAATGTATCCCTATTTACCAAATAAAAGTATAAAAAGAATAAGATTTATAGCCTACATGTACATTAATCCTATTAGATGAACTGTATATGAATTTTATTATTAGATGCCTATGAGGTAGCATAAAGTAGCATTGGAATGCAAGAAGAACCCTTTTATAGATCATCTTGGATAATGTGACATGGACTGAAGTTTTGATCAAATCTCTGCACCTGAGATTTAAAGTAAAACCTGGTAACATAAAACACAAATAATATTGAATATACTTATGCTTATTCAGGAGAATTAATGAATTTAACTACTTTATGACTTGTTAAATATATAAATAATATGCCTATTATAAATCTCAAGCTATTCATTCTTCCCAACTTATCAACCTTTTTGTTATAGTTTGAATTACTGTACAGAAATTAAAAGACTCCAGAATTACTCCATAACTCAGTCTTTTCACTAACCAAGTATGGGGGGGAAAATGTGTAACTTTGGCAATCAAAGTTTGCCTTTCTTTTGTTACTGCATAATATTAGTGTTTAGAGTTTTAGGGGTTTCCCGCTTTCTAAAAGGAGCTAGATCTTTCAGATTATAGCTCTTTCAGAAGAGAGCTATAATTCATTAGAGATACAAAGGACTAGAAAAGTCATACCAAAAATACAAAGCCTGTAATTATGTAGAGACTACATTCTAGTACATACCGGAATGTGAGCAACTCAATATTGAAATCTACAATCATAAAGTCTTCAGTAAGAATAATTTCATAATTTCCCTCTTAAAAATAGCATTTCTAGGGGTGCCTGGATGGCTTAGTCATCAGGCATCTGCCTTTGGCTCAGGCCATGATCCCAGGGTCCTGGGATGGAGCCCCGCATTGGGCTCCCTGCTCAGCGGGGAGCCTGCTTCTCCCTCTCCTGCTCTGTTCCCCCACTTCTGTTCCCTCTCTTGCTCTCTCTCAAATAAATAAATAAAATCTTTAAAAAAAAATAGCATTTCTGATCTCTGGTACTGTGCCATATATAATGTAGTAACTTGTTAGAACAGGGTATTATAAAGGGAAACATCTTTTTTCTTTTTTTTTTAAGATTTTATTTATTTATTTGACAGAGAGAGAGAGATAGCAAGAGCAGGAACACAAGCAGGGGGAGTGGGAGAGGGAGAAGCAGGCTTCCCGCAGAGCAGGGAGCCCGATGTGGGACTCGATCCCAGGACCCTGGGATCATGACCTGAGCCGAAGGCAGACGCTTAACGACTGAGCCACCCAGGCACCCAGGGAAACATCTTTTAAAAAGTGAAATATTCTCTATTTTCCTGCTTTTGAGTTAAAATTGTATAATTCTTGCCATAATATTACCTTTTATATTAAATGTGAATGATAGTTTTTCTACTTGATTTTTATGTGTAAGACTAGGTTGACAAAATATACATTATATCCTAAGTATTTCCAGCTTGAAAGGAACATTAGAGAACTACAGTGTAAGGCTAGAAAACAGGAAAAGAATGGTGTGCTCATAATGTGTCCTTAGTTTTACTTTTGACTTCCGCATGAATCACCACTGGTGGTGTGGTAGGAAACTGAACCCGGGACGGAGTGTCTGGTCTAGGTGATTTGCCTTGATAAGTCCTATTTCAAAAACTGCATGAAAAGTCTTGGTATGTGCCCACTCAGACAATTCCAGTTGGCAGGAGCTCATCTGGGAAAGACAGAATTCCATGGCCAACAAATTGTGTGTCTAACGAGGAACATGAGAGATTCCAGAAGCTGCGTACACTAAGCTGCCTTGCTATTTTTCAGTACTCATTATTTAAAGTCCATTTGGCTAATCACAGTGAAATGTAACACAAGATTTTTGCACTAAAATGTTTATTTTTACCCTAGTTCTGAGACTCTTTCAACTTCCTCAAAGGAATTACATATGGCTTGAGGTAAAGCTTTGAAAACTGGATAGGAAAAATGGGCAGGAAGAGATGGACATGAAGACAAATCAAGCTGAGGGAACAGCTTTAGGGAAATCACAGAAGTTTGAAAGTGTGGAGTGTGTTCAGAGATGCAGGGAATTTATCCAGAAAAGTACAGCGGTAAGATTAGAAGGTAGGTTTGGGAAGTACTTCATGTGTAATTTGAACTTAGTTTTGGGAATGCTAACCTAAACCTTCACATCCAAAGACTAATTTTCCATTGAGCATACCCCCAATGAATGTATATTCATTATGTGTATTCATATATGAATACATATGTTTATAGTAAAACCAAGGTTTTAAAGAATGCTATAAACATACATAGAAATTCTAAGATTAAAAATGCAAATAGATCCTGTTACACGCCCCTAGAGTGCATATACTCCAGACTAAAGTTATAAGTATTTACAAAGACTATGGAATACAGAAGTAATATAGCGATCCGAAGTATTACAATTTGACATAATTACATCAGTTTAAAAAATTAAAAAGAAGAAATAGAAGACAAAGACCACAAACAACTACTCTCTAGGTGTACTATATAGCTATTTGTTTTATCTTAGAAACTCTTATGAGGCAAATTCTGTTTGCACCAGTTCTCTGAAACTTTTCTAGACATCCTTTGTATATCTGTTGGAAGGAAGACAGGTTGGGGAAGATTAATCTGATATATATTTGGGACACTGTTTGTACGACAGCATCTGCAATCATTCAGTAGATACACTGAGACTTCAGCAAAGGTTGCATTTGATAAATCATTCCCCTGCTTTCAAAATAAAAACCGCTGGTTACGCAGATTATAATGCTAAGAGGAAGGAGCATTTCTTTACAATTGGATGTAATTTCCAACTTAGCTTGGCTACACTTTTCAGATCACTTTCTGTTGGCTACATATGGTTGCAGTCTTGATTCTTTTTTTTTTTTAAGGTTTTATTTATTTGACAGAGACACAGCAAGAGAGGGAACACAAGCAGGGGGAGTGGGAGAGGCAGAAGCAGGCTTCCCACTGAGCAGGGAGCCCAATGCAGGGCTGGATCCCAGGGCTCTGGGATCATGACCTGAGCCTAAGGCAGACGCTTAATGACTGAGCTACCCAGGCGGCACATCATTCTTGATTCTTAATAGAAATTCATTTTCTTCAATTAGGTTGTTTGGACAAATAGCATTGAAGCATAGCTTACTTTGCTAATATGGTCCAGCAATGGAGCTATACAAATTGACTATTGAATTGCAATGAGAAACTCTTTTCTGTTATGCTAACAAAACAAAACAAAAACCAAGAAATAGAATAAAATATCCCATTATAGTGTAGAAGTAACTACATTTCTTCCTTTAAAGGAAGCACATTAATCCAGTTACTTCAGAGAAATATTTAATGGAGTTTCATACTGACACCAGAAAACTCATCTTCTTTGGCAAAAACATCACATTTGGACCATGTTCCTTTTAGAGAAAAGACATAATTAACAGCCATAAGAGTACTTTTTGATTACATCTTATCAGTTAACATTTGAGAGTCTTCCTTCTGAAATACTAAAGTTTACAATACTGTGAAGCTAGCCATATAATTGTGACAAAGATATAAATATTGTAGCTAATAGTGACAATTACTGTGTGACAGCCATAATAGTTCTTGATTGAATTTTGGGAAGATGTGGTTAATGAGCAAATACCAGAAGCTTGTGGAAATCTATTCATTTGCTATAAATGAATATTCACATGGTTAGTGTCAATTCATCACTTCCATAGCAATTATTCTTGTGTTATTTTTTGACAGAAGACACAACCTTTAATTTTTTTTTACTTGATATTAATGATTCAAAACATGGAATCTTGAATTTCACATATGTAAACTCGAAAGTAATTTGAAATCACTAAAAGTGGTTTTGCAAACTTGCCTTCCCTTTTCTTTCCCTAGGCTTAACATTTTCTATTAAACAATAATCAGTTAATTCATAAGTTCTTTGAAGAAATACTGAACAGATACTTTATCTCCTTGTCAAGGTTATTGCCAGTGATGATTTTAAACATTTCTTCTCAAACTATCAATTTTAGGGTGTGTTCTGTAAACTAATGAGATTTTACTCCAAGATATGTCAAGATATGTTTAATTAAAATAGGTTGTAACAAATAACAGCTTTATGAAACAATCCCTGGGCCACAAAGAGAAATAATGTATTGTCTTTTATATTTAGGTTGGTTTTGTTTTTGTGGTTCTTTTGATTTTGGTTAGGGGGTGATTTTCTCTCTGCATTAGGGAAGGGAATAGCTTTTTCCTTAATACCAACCAAGTTCCGAGTCAAAGAAGTCTGCTCTCTAGAGTATCCTGTTGAAGTGATTTATCCTTATGTTACATTTTTATATGAATTTAGTTAGTGGAAAATTTAGATCTGCACTCTTGACTGGTACTTCTCATGCCACAAAAACTGTCTTAAATATTTTTATCTTATAGAAAAGTTGAGTTATGAATTGAAAACTTAATCAAATTTCATTTAATATCTAATCACAGTAATACAGGATTTCTCAACCTCAACAGTATTAACACTTGAGACCAACTTTAGAGAGTTTACCTGTACATTGGAGGATGTTTAGCAGGATCACTGGCCTCTATGGACTAGATGTGAGCACATATATACACACATGTGTGCAAGTATGCAATAAAACAGTGTGTCCAGATCTTGCCAAATGTCCCTTGGTGAGAAAAATTGTCCCAATTGAGAATCACTGCTCTAATGCATACTTCATAAGAAATCATGCTTTAGGCTACAAGTAATAAACTCCATTTATTTGGACGGTAAACTATCAAAATTCCATATTTTAGCAAATAGAATTCTTGACAATAGGAAATTAATATCAATATGCGTCTGGTAGAAAAACAAGGTAATTTACTGATAGAAAATTACTCCATATAAAACAGATTTCCGAATGGTAGTAGGTCTTTATGGATCCACACTGAAGCAATGCATAATTGCAAAAAGCCAAATTAGTATACCTGAAAATTCCTCTAATCTATATCTACTGGAAAGACGTCATATTCACCTTTGAAATATTAGCTGTGACTTAAGTTGTTATGCTCTCTACCATACTATTGTAAACAGAGGGAAGTAGGCATATAAATAAAATCCAAACATATAAACAAAAACTTAAAAGGAAGCAAAAGACCATGAAGAAGGGAGTTTTTCCAGAGAGGTTGGTCATCCTCAGTTCCCCACCCCCAGAAGATTTCTGTCTGCTTAAGATTATAGGTCAATATGAATAGGAGCTTCTAGAAGGAAAGCAGTTTTTTACTCCATAGGGAAAAAAATTTCTTCCTCGATGGTCTCTTTTCTTGACCTTCATTGACATGCTATAGTGTATTAAAGTTATTTTCTTAAAATGGGTTGCCCCTAATTGGGAGAGTAGTATCATGAACAAAGAGAGGAATAAACCAACTGAGCTAGTGTAACAACCCTGGCAGAACTTGCTTCAGTGGCAACAATGGGAACCACAACAATGGTAGTACTTAGGGTTATACTCAAACATTTTAGCAAAACTCTACAGGGAGCACTGTTTAAGAGGTGTTAGCCTGTAAAAGAAAACTGACCGGTAGCTTTGCATGGATTCAGTAAATGATGACACGAGAGACCTTGGAACCTGGCTAGCACTACTTGCAAGCACTCATGGTTAAAACATCAGTTCCTCAATGTAGAATGAATGCCCGATTTAGCACTGTTCTCCAGAGAGTAAGCAAGTAGTGTTCTTAGAAGCATCTTTATTGCAAATGTTCGTCCCTCTACATGCATTGCATAATCTGTATAACTTCCATTCACTGACCTAACATTTGCAATGTACCAAGCAAGGAGTTTAAAGACCGATGACTATATGCATGTAGAGATTTGTATAAGAACACTTGTAATAGAGATGTTTCTAAAAATGTTATAAAGATGACAACTATGCTTACACAGAAAAGACTTAAATATTTTTCAGTAGTAACAAGCATACTTATGTAGTACACTTACATGTAGTTGCATGTGAAGGTTCAGTATCTTTTCCAACAATATCACGTGGCTATTGCCTTGCCAAACATAACTGCTAAATAAGCTCAACTATCTCTGTTTTCATTATTTTTCATACTTTGACTTATAAAATAATGCAATGAAATAGTACTCCTATTTTGAAAAGCAGGAAAGCCTTGATTCAGAAGCCCAGAAAGTTTTTCCTACTAACACTTACCTGCCTAAGCATAGACAACATCCATCAACGTACATTATTTACAAAATTTCTTGTGACAAATTAAGATGTACTCTGAGCAACTTTCAAATAGGCAATATACTATTCACTCCACGTGCTATATATTACATTTCTAGGACTGACTTTATAATGGGAAGTTTGTACTTTTGACCTTCACCCATTTCTCCTACCCCAACCTCCTGCCTCTGACAACCTGTGATATGCTCTTTAGATCTATGAGTTTTTATTTTTAGACTCCACATATGAGATCCTATAGTATCTGTCTCTTTCTGACTTATTTTACCTAGCATAATGCCTTTGATGTCCATCTATGGTGTCACAAATGGCAAGAGAAATCCATTGTATATATCACATTTTCTCTATTCATCAATGGACACAGGTTGTTTCCATATCTTGGCTATCTTAAATACTGCAATGAACATGGGGCTGCATATACATTTTCAAGTTAGTGTTTTCGTTTTCTTCAGGCAAACACCCAGAAGTGGAATTGCTGGATCATGAGTAGTTCTCTCCTTAACTTTGGGAGGCTCCTCCACAGTTTCCCACAGCAGCTGTACCAATTTATGTTCCCACAGACCATGCATAAGGGTTCTTTTTTTTTTTCTTCCATAGCCACATCTTTTTATTTATTTATTTATTTTGAAGCTGACACCTCTTTTTACGGTTAAAAGGTACAGATGGAATTATTATAAAATGTGCAGCAAACTCCTCATGAAAAATGTGAATAAAAACTACCTCTGCACAAAGAGCTCCTCTGTTCCCCAGTGTTCGTGTTAACTTGCCAAGAGCATAGTCTCAGCCAAACAGTTATGGGGTCTCCCGGGAAAGACAGGAGTGCTTTGGGACCAGGTGAGAACCTTCCCATCTCCCAGGAGAGCAGAGGTGAGTTGATCAGTTGATGGAGTTGATCACTGCCCAGGAACTGGGAGTGATTAAATGGTTTCTTCCCCAGACTTGGGTCGTTTAGAACAAGCTGCTGATGAAGCAGTCTGTTGCCTGGCAGTGGCCCAGAGAGAGAGTAAAGTGCAATAGCATGAGGAAATAAACTCTTAATTTGTATAAGACACCATAGCAGATTTTTGTGAGTTTATTTTTTCACTTCAAAGAAGTCCAATAGCCCAGTGCTTATACAATGTATCCCCAAATCACTAGCCGTTATCTGTTCAGTTGTTCTTAGAACATGGCTTTCATCCTGAAGGTAACACAATGGATCCTGTAACCTATTTCCATGCCCTGCATTCTGTGTAAGAGGATTAGCAAGGGCAAGAAGATGCCTTCCTGGTCAAGATGACTTCTTCAAGACATTCCCTGGATTCCTGAACCCATGACTTCTGTTTAAATCAAATTGGTCATTCCTAGCTACAAACAGTGATGAGAATTACAGTATTTTAGTTGAAGACATTGTTGTCCTGAGTTAAATCAGGGTTCTGTTACTAAGCAAACAGGGATAATGATATTTGGGAAGTTTACAGCAGTCCTAACCACAGCATCCTAGGCTTCAGATGACTTGAACACAGCAGTATTTGGGCACTACTCATCTCAGCCAACAGCACAATGTATGGCATATTAAAGATGCTCAGTAGCTAACTCGTAGAAGGAACCCTGAGTAAATGATTGAGTGGATTTTTCCATTATACTGCCAATAGTTACTTGTTTGAAGTGGTATAATCCTAAACTAAATAGTCCAAGTTATCATGCAAGGGTCCACAAAGGCAGATAAAGTCTTTTACAAGGACTTTAGAATCTGTTATAATCTCAACTAAACTACACTCAGTATAGCCTAGAATATTGTATCCATATCACATGATATAGGTATATGCAAATTGTTCAAGGAATACTTAAAAGGCCCTGTGAAGGCCAGGTTATCTGAAAATGACTTATTCTCCAATATGCAACACTTAGGTGTTTATATATTATTTCAGTTTTATAGTATAAAATGCTATTATCTGCACAAGTTGTATTTAATTGGAAAGAAATGCAAATGAATCCTTAAAGAATCTGAGTTCATAAGGGTAGAAATGTTTTCCTATGTGAGGCAAACATTCCAAATGTACTCTGTAAGAGCTGGGTTTTCTATTTTTGAGTGTCAATGTTTAACAAAGGGTCTACAGAGAAATAATACTTAAGGTTATAGCTCTGCGATCTATGTGAATCTTGGGGCTAAATTTTTTTGGTTCTGTGTCTCAGAAAAGGATGAATAAAATCATCTGAGGGTATTCTTTGGTAGTCCCATGAGCCCTTGTCCCTTAGGAAAATGTGAAAGTTCTCATGATTGGAAATCGCTATTTAAAAACTTCTATGTGCATGTATATGAAAAACAAAGACCATCATACATGGAAAGTGAATAAATTTCTTTTCTGATCCTGTTGCCATGGAATGATTATGGTCAAATTTTGTTTCAAGAGATTAGGTGAACATCACAGTTTCCTCTTATAAACATAGAGAAAAACATCGCAAATTCCCAAAAGGTGGAAAATCTGATATTTAAGAAATAAAAAGGGGTGAGCATTTATAGACTATCAAGAAATGTGCCTAAGAGAAACTCAGCAATTCTAGTGAGGTGAAACAGAGTATACAAATAATGGATATTAGTTCTTAACCATAACAAAACTTTAATTTTTATTTTATTTGACATAGCACAAGCAGGGAGAATAGCAGGTAGGGGGAGAGGGAGAATCAGGCTCCCCACTGAGCAGGGAGCCCGATGTGGGGCTTGATCCCAGGACCCTGAGATCATGACCTGAGCTAAAGGCAGATGCTTAACCAAATGAGCCACCCAGGCACCCCTAAAATTTTAAACTTTGATACACTGTGGAAAACTCAAAATTTCCCTAAAAGATTACTTGAGTTTTAAGTGTGAAAATCGTGTGTTCTTTAAGTCTTCGATTCGGCCCTCGTGTCATCACAAATGATTAGATTTATCTTCTCACAAAGGATGAGATCTGACTTAGGGCTTACACTTTAAAAATGTACTCCGCGTATTTGCAAAAGAAGCCTAGAAACCATGTATTCATGACTATGCATGTGTGCAAGAGTGTACATATTGCCTGATGTACATGTAGCTATTTATAAAGACACCCAGATTTGATCTGTATGTCCTTGAAAACCCAACTTCTTAAGTAACCACACCAGTAGTGGTTGAAGTGAAAGAAAACCACCACTGTAATCAGTAATCTGTGTCTATGTATCAGTCTTGGAAAGGCAGGGAAGGACAGAGCAATATGGAAATATAATGTCCCATCCTGGTTTCTAACATAATGCTTATTGTTTCATTGTAGGGCTAAATAGATTGTGGCTTCTAAAAGTATGCTTCCCCTCAGTAAAAAAAAAAAAAAAAAAATCGAACTTCCATCATGAATTCCCCCTTTTCCTCCAATGTGGATATGAGTAGTACAGGGAAGAAGGCAGGATAGAATCAGTTGTTAGTTTGTAACAGTTGTTAAGTATGTTAAATTTCACCTGATGTATCACCTTGCCACAATATATATTTAGAAAAGTTTCTTGTGGAATGAATAATTAAATATACATCAAGTCTAAAATGTATTAAAAATACTAAAATGTGTAGAAAAGTTATACAAGACCTCTTAAATTTTATGGGGGCTTAAGAGAAATATTTTCTCAGGAGCCACAAAAAGAGTCAATGCTATCTATCTTTAATATCCCCAGGTTAGTTATAGTGAGTTTTATAAGGCAATGTTTCTATCCCCTGTCAATAGAAACAGATGATACCTTGTCAGTTATCTATCTTCAGCACAGCAGAGGTACACGAAGGCTAAAGAGAGCAATCCCGGTGGGCAGCTTTCTCATCATATAATTTGATCTAAGGACAGAATTTGGATTACCCAAGGTAGGAATTTTGAGAACTTAATACGCATAAGATTTGCATGAAGTAATTATAAAAAAGTGACACTTCGAAGTATTTGATCCCGGAGTCTGATTCAGTAGGTTAGGGTCAGTCCTCTATATCTTTGTTTTTCTAAATCGTTGTTGTTAACACTTAATAAACACTGATGCATAGAAACAAGATCCTTACTTCTCAGATGTCTGCTTTTGACAAACTTCCACCAGGGACCTTGAAATCACATTCAACTGCAGTAAACAAGAGCATAGAGATACCATTTTGCTGATTAATTTTAAAACCTGCACATTTAAACGGAGCGCAGGGGTTTGAGTTGACAATTTGTAAAATTATGTAGGAACTAACAAGGACATTTGGCTAAATAGGAATAGTACACAATTTCAAATGAAGACTTCCCTTAGAGAACACATTTGATGTTTGTCAATTTACAAATGCATGGGTCACAAAGCTGCCATGAAGTGAGGGCACAAAGTCTAAAAACAGGTGATTGCCCAATAGGGCCATAAAATATAAAATGAAGATTCAGTGGAGGCTACACAAGAAGGGCATCTATAATGGGTTTGCACACATAACACAACTAAGTGAAGGGATTAACCTGATACATTACAGTTTTTATTAAAAGACCAATATCTTTTGGGAGGACCATGTTCAAATAAATAGTTCATAATGAAGTGTTCCTATAAAAACTTAAAAGATGGAATAGAGACCATTTTAAAGTTGTAAAAAAAAAACTGGAAAGGCATAAAACATACTTTTTTTTTTCTATTTTGGCAAGTTTTCAAAATAGAGACATGTATACATATATACATATGTGACATATATATGTATACATTCTGTGTGTGTGTGTGTGTGTGTAGCATGTTTCTATATCAAGAGTATCTCAAATTATCAAATCATGAAAGTACAAGTTAAAAACAAAACAAAACAAAACATTTTTGGTCTCTCAAATTTATCTGTCCTGCAAGGAAATTGTTGCTGTTGACCCCAGCCCCCCTGGGGGTTTTAAGATTTTTATTGGCATCATTTTCTTGTCTCTATTGACATTAACTTAAGTATTGGTGGTCTCTTAGGGTGAAAGTCTACGGAAAGATCAATAAAAGTTGCAGAGCATCTCATGTGCTGAAAGATTTGCAAGATGAGAGAAAATAGACTGTGCATCTCCTCTGTTGACGTCTGCATCTGGACTCAGGGCTCCAAAGTATCAGCATAATTTTAATACTTAATAATTCTGATGGCTCTCATTTTACCTTACATGCTTAAGGACAATTAGGAGACATTCGGATGTACTTGCATCTCCGCCACCTGTTTTTAATTTCAGTTTTTATTCTAGCTTTATTGAGATGTAAATGAAAAAAAACACTGTAGATTTAAGGTATACAATGTGGTTTTTAATGTAAGTGTATGTAAATATACCTTGTGTGATGATGACCACAAACTGACCTATCCTTCACCATAGTTACTATTATGTATGGTGAGAACACTTAGGAATGCAAGGATGTGGAGAAAAGGGAACCCTTGAAAGCTATTAGTGGGAATGCATATTTTGACAGCTGTTATGGAAAACCATATGGAGTTCACTCAAATTAAATAGAACTACCCTCTGCTTGAGCAATCCCACTTCAGGTATTTATCCAAAGGAATTGAAATCCGTATCTTAAACACATAGCTGTATTCCCATGTTCATTGCAGCATTATTCACAGTATCCAATATATAGAAACAACCTAAGTGTCAATGGCTAAATGGAGGAAGAAACTGTCCTGTACATAAGACTAGCCTTAAAGAAATCCTGCCATTTGCAATGATAGAGATGAATTTGAAGCGTATTATCTATAAGCCAGACACACACAAGACCAATATTGAGTGATAACACTTATGTAGAGTCTAAAATAGTTGAGCTTGGAGAAACAGTGGAATGGTGGTTGCCACGGGCTGGGGGCAGTGGAGGAAATGGGGAGATGTTTGTCAAAGGGTACAAACTTGCAGTTATAATTTCTAGACGTCTAATGCTCAGAAGATTAAACTGAAAGACAAAGAATTGGACCAAAGAGAAAAATAGTTCAATAAGGTTTATACCATGCTAATAAGAATTAAAACACATGAGGGGCACCTGGGTGGCTCAGTCATTAAGCATCTACCTTCAGCTCAGATCATGATCCCAGGGTCCTGGATCGAGCCCCACATCGGGCTTCCTGCTCGGCAGGAAGCCTGCTTCTCCCTCTCTCATTCCCCCTGCTTGTGCTCCTGATCTCGCTACCTTTCTCTCTGTCAAATAAATAAAATCTTTAAAAAAATAAAATAAAAACACATGAAATTGTAGTAGAGAAAATTAGGAAACAGTATAAAAATCTCAAGAACTGAAGGATACTCCCTTCTGCATTGCAAGTGCTCCCTGGGCCCCCATAAAACAAGGAAGAAAGACCCCACACCAAGACACACTATTATGAAACTTGAGAACAGGGAAACAATCAAAAGGTCTTAAAAAAAAAAGAAAAAGTTGTACAAAGAATTAAGAACCAGAAAGGTGTCAGATTTATAACGTGAGACAGTGGAAGCTGGGAGACCCTGGGAAGATACTTCAAGAGAAAGATAACTATCTAAAAAATTAAATTAATGAAATGTCAAGATAGTAAAATGACCTTTTCAAACACATAAATATACAAGAGTACCTCCAAATTACCCTTTCTTAGGTTACTACTTGAGGTGAATGTGCCCAGAGAGAATAGTGGGATCCAAACCAGGAGGGTGGGTGCTGCAGGATGAAAGCAGGGCAGGAGGCCTTCAGCATGAGCAGTCCAGGTGAGGACAGGAAGGAAGGAGCATCAAAGGAAGAACTGACGTGCCCCAGCTTGGAGAAAGTGGTTCCAGATTTCCTTCGGAAATTGGGACAGTTAGTGGTAAATTACCTTAAACTGAGCTGATAAATACAACGTCCAAGAAAACAGTTTCTACTTAAACATATTAGCTATTAGAATGTAAATACTAATATTGTGATCTGCCTATTGCAAGATTAAGAACAGAAGCTTATATGAGTATATGTGCTTTGTGGGGGTGGTGAGCATGAATGGGCCAAAAAGCTAAATCACCATTTACTAGGGTAAGAAAAATCAAGTAATAGTGTAAGTGGTATAAACATATTAATTGGAGACATGGAAGTAAATACAGAAAGTTTCCCTAAGAGATTATAGTAGTTGTCTCTGAGCATTAGGGATTTGGAGTAAGGATGTGGTGAGGTGGGGACTGATGATTCCTATTTAACTTTGAAAATTGTGTATATTAGCTTATAAACATAAATGAATGAAACCATATAATAAACACTTAACATTTTTAATGCTTCAAGATATCCAGCACCACATACGTCCATAGATCTGGAATTGCAGCATTGTAACAGCAAGATTGGAATTGGTCTAAATATCCATTAAGAGGAGCATGGGGAGAGAAAACAATCTATGCAATGAGGTAATAAGCCTCTGTCAACAAAAATGCAAATATTGATGGGCAACTGCCTCTAAAACTATGCCAGAAGATCAGGAAAAGTCCTTAGGTTGTACCCTGTGTAGTAAAGTGTACATGATATATGTGTGGAAGGAAATCTATATGATATAGTATGAATTATCGAACATGTCTCCATATATGCATTTACAGTAGTTTGCATGTACAGAAAAAAAAAACCTG
Source organism: Mirounga leonina (assembly GCF_011800145.1). Taxonomy (NCBI): domain Eukaryota; kingdom Metazoa; phylum Chordata; class Mammalia; order Carnivora; family Phocidae; genus Mirounga; species Mirounga leonina. The sequence continues at coordinate 19,224,830 of NW_023270316.1, read as the reverse complement.
GTTCAGTCAGATCACCTCGGTCTTCACCTTGGCTCCACCACTTCCTCCGTCTGTCACCAAGGAAAGAACTATTCTGTGCCTCAGTCTTCCCATCAATACTCTGAGTACACCTATTCTCAGTTGATCATGATACTTGGTTGCCAAAGTGTTTCAAGTTTAAAACTTTCTGATAGCTACGAAATATCTGAACCCAATAAACCTAGCAGACTATTGCAGTCGAAATCTTGACTAAATTTATCAAATATTTTTAAATGTAACTAGTTATCCTAGTAACTTCATTGCTGTGATGTTCTAAGGAATAATTACGTATGTCTAAACATATCCCCTAAATTTTTCATCACCGTGTGATTTTAACATTAGAAACATTAGATTTCCAGTAACTGGCCATTGTTTAAATCAGATTCAATCTACAAAATAAGATTTTTACTACAACTACATTTAAATGCCAGTATGTTGAAAAGCAAAAGTTAGAAAGGCAAAACTGTATATATACATACACCTTGTCACAATGTGAATGGTACCTGCTAAAGTGCATCTTGGTCTGCCCTTCTCTGTGTGGATGCAAACATACTAAAATAAGCGGCTACCTGTGGTTGATGATAGGATTTGTTTTCTGCCCTCTGCTTTCCTTCATATCTACCTCTTCCTCCTCCACATTTCTCAGTATGCTACATTGCTTGAAATGTTGTCTGAACACGACATGTTCTCAGGCTAGGAGAGCCTTACATTGCACTTGCATTCACCTTCACAGATGCTTTACCTTCGGTCCCCCTGTGCCACACTTGAGTACGTCTACCTCTGACAAGCTGTATCCTTGCCTGGAAGGACAGTTGGCATGGTTCTGTCATACTAGCATACGAACTGCTTTGAGCTCTTGGTCAAATACCTAAACCTACACTTTTGTCATTGGCAAAAAATAAGTATTCTGAATGTTGCCTAGTTAATGAAAATTGACTAATGGTAAAAGTTGAGTGGAGCCTCCTTTGGTAAATTCTGGATAACATCCGTATATAGCAAAGCAAATGTTTGGTATAGATCGGTGCAAGGCAGCCTGATGGCCTAGGGCTGAGCTTTACAAGTATTCTTATTTTTGGACTAATCATCTACTGATGCAAATTGTGACAAATTAGAGTCATTTCTAGCAACAACTTTTGGAAAAGTGATTCATTTGTTATTTTAAATATTAAACTTCTATTTCTTAAAACCTCAACTTTTATAACCACACACCTGAAGTTACTGATACCTTAGGGTGGTTTGATACTAGCTGATATAATCGACTTTCCTATTCTCATTGAGTTTAAAATATTTTTACATGGTTAAAAAAAAATTCTCTATAGATCCTATAGATAAAACCTACCTTCCTAACTCACTGGAGGGAGGAAACAAGTGTTCTGCCTAATGTAGGAGATCTATTTGTTGTTTCAGTCATCTCCATTCTAAAGCTCCTTATACACTACTGAATTGTTTCTATGGTTACCTTGGAAAAGAAAAATGCATATTATTATACACAAACCCACTACTTTAAGAATGACCAAAAAGAACAAGAAACCACGCATTTCCATTGGTTTTATCCCAGGTCCTCACAAGATTAGAGGGACAAAGATTAGAGTGGGAAGTGAAAGTCAAAAAATGCACAGAAATCTTTGAACACGATATTAGTATGCCCTCCAAGGACATAAAGCACACTGTGCATGTGTGTACTTAAAATCCTATAAATTGACAGGAAGGAGTAAGTTTGATGAAAAGACCGTGAATTTTAAGGATGACTATCTGCAGTATAAACCTGTGGGGGGGAAGGGGGGGCTTCTCCATTTAGCCATTAGGATAATACTGAATTCCTGTTCACTTGTTTCAAAGCTGATGAGCAGTTGCATGAAAAGATTATAAAACAGAACTTTTGAATGCATCCTTAAGTGCTGTAGACAAAAAAAAACATTTAGTTTCCTAAGGAGGATTGTTTATATTTAGAAAATGAAGGCCAAATCATGATATATTAGATGTTAAAATGCGAAGGCACGAGAAAAGGTACAGTAGAAGAGGAGCAAAAAGCTCTGAGGAGTTAGGTTGTCACAGACACAAGCCATAGAACATTTGAAAAGGTTTTTAAAATATGTTAAAAACAGTGTTTACAAAATGTTGTAAAGCATGTGGGGAAATAAGAATCTGCATCTCCTTCTGATAGGAATATAAGCCAAAGTAACCATTCTGGATTGTAGTCTGCTATTGCTTCATGAAAGGGGGAGAGGGTATTCCCTATAACCCAGCAATCCACACCTGAAAGAGTGGAGGGTCAGCACTGGTTATGGCGATGGGGAATTGGAATGGTATGGTCATCCAGGGAAGTGAAGGACCTGCACAGAATTCTATGAAATGCTCTTCAGCAATCTGATCCATAAGACACACACTGAGCTTTACGAAAAATCTTAGCACACACTAGAAAAAGGAAGGACACTGATATAAGATCATTTATGTGAAACAATACAAATGTACACCTATCTATGGACATGTGTTAAACTTGTTATAGAAGAAACCTAAATGGAAAAGGAAATGGGGAGAAGAAATAAGATAGGATAGAGAGGACTTCATATATTAATGATGAAAAAGACTAATTCAACTCTCCAGCTCTATTCACTGGAAAAATTGGAATATTCATGTGTCTTTGAGATTTTGAGACTCAATTATTGTAAAGTATTCCAATATAACCCAGTAGCTTTCAGTATGAATGAGAAGGGTTGACAGAGATTTCAAGTATCCCTACTAAGGAACTAAGCTATTAGATCTTTGCACTTTCCTTATTAATATTTACTAGATGTTCAATGCACATGTTTTATCTTTACAAGCTACACCCATTCATTCTACAATTGTGTGTTTCTGTAACTAAAAGTACCAAGATCGGTAACCATGGGATTTATAGAACATGGAGTACTACCCTCAACCTGACTGCTGTCATGACAGGATCTTTTCACGGGTTACGATACAACGTAAAACCACTATATCTCTATTTAGGGAAAAGCCCCCTTTTGTTTTCTAAGAAGTAATACACTTGGAAGGAAATTATGTTCTGGTGTGGAACATTTTTACTTCAGAGCCAAACCTAACAATGTTGAGCTATGAAGGGGATTTGACACTTTATTTACATCAGTCCTGTAGGTAAATGACTCTCACAGTTTGAGTACTGCTACCAAAGAAAAATGGGCAAATATGGAAATAAAGCCAGGTAGGTACTTAAATAACAAAGTACAAATCCTGACTTCAAGGACTTTACTGCCTACTCTATGTAGAAGGCCAGTTAGAAAGCAGGTATTTTGGGGCTGCCTGGGTGGCTCGGTTAAGCAGCTGCCTTCAGCTCACGTCATGGTCCTAGAGTCCTGACTTGGAGCCCTGTGTCTCTGGTTCCCTGCTCAGCAGGGAGTCTGCTTCCTGCCCCCCTCCCTCCGCATGTTCTCTTGCTCTTTTGCTCTAAAAAAAAAAGGTATTTTCAATAGAGTGCTTTTGTACTGTGATGAGGCAGAACTAATGCAGGATGCTATGTAAGATTTCAGTATTAGGTTATCATAGTTTTCTTAGAAAGATCTACTTTGAGACTTGAACAAGTATAATATATCCAGGCAATGGGAGAGACAAAGGTATTCTTAGAAATGGGAGAATAGTAGGGGCACCTGGGTGGCTCAGTTGGTTAAGCGACTGCCTTTGGCTCGGGTCATGATCTCAGGGTCCTGGGATCGAGCCCCGCATCGGGCTCCCTGCTCGGCGGGAGGCCTGCTTCTCCCTCTCCCACTCCCCCTGCTTGCGTCCCCTCTCTCGCTGTCTCTCTCTGTGTCAAATAAATCTTTAAAAAAAATAAATAAATAAAAAGAAATGGGAGAATAATATACATAGAACACAGTTCATTCTGCAAACTACAAGTACTTCAGTACTACAGGAATATAATATGCAAGTTGGTAAATTGTGTGAAATGAAGGGAGGTAAGCGGGGGCCAGATATCAAAGAACTTTAGATCACTAATGGGGACTAGAGACAATGAGAAGTCATTTAAACATGACACTGGTATGATCACGTTGTGTATCAGATCAACCTTTATGGAAAACTTATAATAGGAAGGGAGATTTAATAGGAAAGATGGAGATCTATTAAAACAGGCATGCATATCCTGAATGAAAAGAAAAAGCAAAACTAGAGGCAGTAAAACAGATTAATGGTTGCCAGGGGCTAAGGGAAAGGGGTTAATAGGCAGAGCACAGGATTTTTAGGGCAGTGAAACTTGTGTATGATTCTACAATGATGGATACATATCATTACACACTTGTCAAAATCCACTGAATGTAAAATACTAATTGAACCCTAATGTAAACTGTGGAGTTTGGTTGGTAATGTGCCAATATAGATCACTGATTGTAATCAATGTCCCACCATGGTACAGAACGTCAATCAGGAAGCCTGGGGGTATCTGGTGACAAGAGATATGGGAGTACTCTTCCCATTCAATTTTGCTATGACCCAATCTTACTGTGAAACTGCTCTAAAAAAAGTTTTTAATGAAAAAACAAGGGATACAGTAGAGATAGGAAGAAATCCTTGAAAGCTAGTAAGAATGAGAAGTAAACAGGAATTGTTACATGATTACATACAGGAGAACACAGAAGTGAAAGTGTCACCCAAGTTTTTCACTCCAGGATATAAAGTAACTTAACAATCAAGGGTAAAGGGAATAGAGGAGGGGGAAGTGAGTGAAGCAATGATTACTTCTGATCATACTGAATTTCTGCAACTCCTTAGCTCCTACGGTAGAGGTAGCTGAGAAATGGTGGCAGCGGCCGAGGCCAACAACAGAGTATGGCCCCAGAAACGCAAGCTTTAAAAACGGATACTTTAGCAGTGTCTGGACAGGACATTACACAATATAGTCTCATAACACAGCTTTGTGTTAGGATTATGGGATCAGTAATAATAGTAATAGCATTTCTTTCCTGATATCCCAATGACCACCTATATAAGTACAGAAGGAAGAGAATAATTTGCTACTTAGATGGTTACCTTTAATAAGGCATGCTTATTATTAGAACCCTTGTGATAGAACAAATAAGGGTAAACCAAGATGGAGGAAAGACTTATAGTAAGAAGAATGGACAAAAACTATCCTCGTTTTCATCAGAGGGAGGTTACATTATTCCCCCATGGCACTAAAAAGATGACCATTGAAAACTGTCCTGTGTATATATGTATCCTGAACTGTCCATTGGAGATCTATTCATTGTAAAGGGTTATCTATTACCTATTAATTCTATAAATAGTCTTTTCAATACAGAAATAGGCTATATCCTTTTGACAAAAAAAAAAAAGTATTTGGAAAGATGTTTTCAGTAAAGGTCATATAGTAAAAGGACTGGCATGTTGAGAGCTCTTATTACTGAGAAGAATGGATTAGAATTAAATGACCCACTCTCAAACTTGCTCATGGCTTGGAACTCCGTATCCTTCTAGAGCCTTGTAAAAAGGAGTTGAGAAGGTGTTTGAAATCATAAACCCAGGAGGGGCCCAAGAAATAAAGTCCCCTTTTGTGGAAGGTGTAGAATTTTTACCAAAGGGTTATTGGCCATCTAAACCCATCTATAACTATTAAAGTCCTGCTTCAGTAAGGAAGTAAACTAAGGTGGCAGAGCCAAGCTAAAAATGAAGAAGTTTGTGGGAGAAGGCACTCCTTTTGAAGGACCAAATCTACACTTGACTTATGCAGGAAAAAGAGAGCCTAATTGCATTAAAACTGTAGACAGTCTTTTTGTGTGGATAATTCTGAAATTACTTGGATGTATTAAGGTTCTCCACAGAAAGAGCCAATAAGATGTATATATGCATGTGTACAGATTTAATTTAAGGAAAGAGCTCACATGAGTATTGTGGTTGGTAAGTCCAAAATCTGCATGGTAGGCCAGCAGGCTGGAAACTCAGGAAAGAGCCAGTGTTTAAGTCCAAAGGCCATCTGCTCGCAGAATTCCCTCTTTTTCCAAGGAGGTCAATCTTTGTTTTACATGCCTACAATTAGATGATGACCATCCATATTAGAGTAAACTGCTTTAATTAAAAGTCGACTGATATCAATGTTAATCTCACCTAAAAATACCTTTACAGAAACATGTATAGTAATGTTGGCCAAATATTGGGTAACATGGTCTAGCCAAGTTGACACATAAATTATAAGTTTTTTTTTTTCAAAACTTATACCATTATACTGAGAATTAGATTTATAATTGGTCTCTGGTGGTGGGTATAAGTGGATGGCCAAGGAAGGATGGATATGCTCTGCCCCATTTTCCTGAATCATGCTAAGAAATGGAGTAGGTCTAATAATGCAGGATGTCCACATACCAGAGATGAAAAAACAAGTTTTCTGATTTTCCTATGAGTTTTGAAATAGGAGAAATCTCCTCTCACAGTTGACAGGAAGGGACCTTCTCCTAAGAGTACTTTGGATATCTCTAAGTTTAGACAAACCATCTCCTTTCTTTAGGATATTAATCAGACCTATGATGTAAGTAGTATCAAATCTTATTAGTGAAATATCAAATATTTTTATACTCCAGTGGCACAATTTGTAAGAAAATTTCCATCTGTTAATAAAATCAATACTCTGGTCTCCAAGAACCTTGGAACTGGACTTCGGACTCATAAGCACAGTATTCCATAATATCTAGAGATGCTATTACTGCAGTTGGTTCTAGTGGCATCCAAACGTGGCTATGTGAAACTGGTTCCAGAGACGGTGTTTTCTGTTGAGGTACTCAGTCACTGAAAGTATGGCTCCCTAGGTTTTTTAATAGCTCTGGTATTTGGAGTCCAAAGATCATTTCTCAGTCAGACTTTACATCATGAACTATACCATAGTAATAGCTTTATTGTCTTCAAATGAGTTTAAAGACTTGATTTTTTTTTTTTTTTTGGTGAATCTCTTTTCTCACAGCCTACATTGGATAATGAGCTATGAAACCTGAGCTAGTAGAAATTCCTTATCAGCAATTTGGACCATGATAATCTTAGCACAAGATAAGCTCGCTGTTCTTATATTTTCTAGGGTATGGCAGGTGAGGTTGAAAAGTTGAAAATGCTTTACCAGAAGATACAGATGTGTTGATCTAAAAACCACTGCACTCCCACAGAGAACCCAGCATGAGGTCAGTTGTACAATTGTAGTCCTACTACACAGGCCACCCCCCTCCCCACCTCTAGTTTCTCAGGATTTCTCAGAGCCACCTGTGGGTAAGCTTTGAGGTGGGGTGGATAATTATAATCTGAAGTAAAATTTACAGTAAGGGTAAGAAATGAAATTAGTGAATGATCAATAGCAGGTTCATATGCTTCACCTATCTGACTTCCTAGGACCTGTTGTGTCCTAGACCCACTCAGTTTCCTCTGCCATCATTCATGACCTGCCACTCAAGTTGGAGCCAGGTATTTTGGAGCAGGACCTTTTGAGGTATAATCCTCAAAATCTTTAGAAGTGGACTTGAGAAGAAGAGCTTAACCATCTGTGTAAATGGCCTGCTATGTGTATCATTGGCAATATTCCGTCAATTCCCTGTGAATGTTGTAGATGCTTTAGGTTGTAAGGTATGTAAGTTCTGACAACCCTGCTATTCCATAGCTAATGTAAAATATTCAAGAGTGGTAGTCAAATATGAAAATGAAGCTGGAGAGGGTTTGAGACTAGACTAGAAGTCTAGCATAATGAACAGTGAGATAGGTTTCTTGGCCTGGTTTGCCAGGCACCACGTATGATAAGGTAATCCTATAGGGTATCAAGCTTCTGATCATAAAATATTGACTTACCAGTTACAATAGGGTTAAAGTTTGAGACCTGGAATTCCTACAACAACCATAACCAATTTCGTGAACAGTTTCATTAATATCACCTATGAACCTTGCAGAACTCAGTAAATTTACATCATATGGCTAAGAACAAGATCTGGGAACATTGTGCATTGTCAAATATAGACACATTATTTACTAAAACTTGCACTGAGCTGAGAAAACCTATTTAATGGGCAATATCTCTGTCCCCAAACAACTCCTGGACAACAGGTAAGTTTAGGCAGATGTAAAGCAGTATACAAAAAGAAATGTTAGAGACCCAGGTGGAAGGACGACAGTGGATGTACAGTGGATGTGGCTGTAGGATGCCGGAGGATAAAAATGAACACGTGATCAGCTTGGGGTAATTGCAGTAAGAGGAATGACTCATTTTGAGCAAGGACAGCCTTTGAGAGAGTCATAAACAGAGTTGGCAATGATTATTAACTTCCATTTGTATGCTGCACGGTACGTTGCAAAAACACTTGTACATGTTTTATCTCCATCGAATTGGAAAACAGTCCTGAAAGTTAGAAAAGGCAGGTATTGTTCTGCCTGTTTTATATGCAAGGAAAGGAAGACAGAGAGGTTAATTGAGCTGGCTGAGGTCACATTGCTAGTTAGAGAACCAGCAAGGAATAGAACCTAGGATTCCAGAATCTCAGTGTAATGTATTTTGACCACCCCTGGCTGTGCACAGCAGTTTTGCTGAACAAAGAGATTCTTGCAGTCTACAGCTTAGAGAACATTGGTGGCTTAGCCAGTCTTAACCCTACAAATGATGTTTGCTTCACCCTTCTCCAGCCGTGAAATCACAGAGCCCCAGATGTCTTCTGGTTCATCCACCATCATTTGTGCCTCCACATTCACCGGTCTGAGATGACATGGATTTTTTTGGCAGCCTCATCAAAATGTTTAGTCCTATCGATCTTAAGGCTGTACATGTACTTCAGAGAAATGTATGATGCATACAATAGCTTAGTTTTACTTTTGAAAACAGAATCTTCCCTAAAGAACATATTCTAACTGCTTGGCCTGAGGGGCGGGTGAGAAGAATCTGAGGTACTTACAATGTGTGTTATGATCTTGGGGTATGGATGTTTAGAAAATCACCTTAAAATATAAGAGTTCATGCGTATTTTCCAACCTAACATACAATTTTCTTTATTCCAAGTATCGGAATCAAATTCTATAGCAATTAGTGCTGGAAAAGGGAGGAGAAAAACTCTTGGGGTTGGAGGTCTATTCCCAACTTGTCAGTATCTGCCACTGATCAGTGGTGGGCTCCACTTTTAATTGTCAAACAATTGATTTTCCCAGGCAATATGGGTAAAGTGGAGGAGAAAATCTCCTGTTTGAGTCCAGAATAATTCTTCCTGCTTGGGAGAACTGAACCCCAAATCAAAATAATTTTGCTTCACGTCCTAATTATATCCGTTCTCTGTGTCTCCAGCATCCCAAATGTCTCCTTCCAGTTGAGCATCTCGAGCACACAAATATATAATCTAAAGTGGGTGTGAAACACATGATCTGAATCAAGATATCTATTTTGCATAAGGCAAAGCTGCACTGTAGTTCACGTCTGAATATATTTGAGCTTTTGAAGAGCTACATTGCTCTTCCTACAATGGTATTATCATTGATTGTGCAACTTGTATGAATAAATGAGACTTAAAAGACAACTACATGACTTAAAGTCCTTTCACCAGTGAGAATACTTGTAATTTGTCCTCTGGTTGCAGGCTAGAAATACTGCTGGCAAAGCCTAAATTTGTTTAATGTTCTGCCTTTTTCCTCATTGGCTGCCTAATGTTTTTGATCTAGTCCATTCAGACCGTTGCTGATTGATGGGCACCATGGCAATCTAGTGGCCTGGGCGGCTGTTTCCCCGCAATCAATAGCAATGGGACATGGCTTCACATTATAGATCAAAATGCTCCATTCCTTTACCATGCTTTAGTGAGTCACATTTCCTTTTCCTTAAAATCAATTCCACATGTTTGAGTTTCAAAGTAATGGCAAGACACTATGTATGGAGGGGAAATAAGGAATATAAGACATGGTCATCAATCTCAAAAAATGAGATAAATATCATTAAATCTGGGCTACACTAGGCCTTCTAAATATGAAGATAGATGTCCTCATTCTCTTAAATAAGAGGACACTGAGACTCAAAGGTATTGAATCACTTACTGAAGGTCACTCCACAAGCACAAGGCATATTTCTGGTTCCCAAGCCAGTGCTCTTCCAAAGCAGATTTTTCTAAAACCCATCCTGTGGTCTAGCTGAGAAATGAAACCACAGAAGTGATCTGAGTTACAAGAGAATAATGCAGATGAAATAATGAAGGCATTTTTAATGGTCGTAGAGACCTGAGGTCCTGAAGTAAGTATAGGATGCTAAAGCTGGAAATTATTTCAGGTGAAGATGTTTTTAAAAGGCCTGAGGGTTAACATCATGAAACCATCTCTTGCATAGAATTTGAATGGATAAGAAGAATGGGTATCTGCAAGGGAACAGTATGAGCAATAACTCAGATATTTCAAGCAATGTCCCCAGGTGTTTGAATAGAATGTAGGGCTTGCTGTACATGCCCTTTTTTTGGTCTTAAAGAGTGGACTGGCTGAAACATGGTGGCCTTCAACATAGCCAGAGCAGATATCCACCTGAAAGGTGGCAGTGGGAGCCAGGCTCAGCAGCTGTTTACTCTAAAATATCTGCCTCAAATGGCTGTGTGATTCTTGACATTCTCAGGAGTATCTTTTGACGTAAATTTTTAGGTTTATATAGTTAATATGGCATTTCTTGACCATATTTTCTTGAAGTTCTTCACACATAACTGTTATGCTATCACTGATATGTTTGTTACGTGAATGTCATGGCCATGACACCTCATGAGATGATCAACAAACAGGAGACTTGGCCTAAGGAAGGTGGGCCTGTGTGTAGGTGAGCAGCAAGGAGAGAAGAGATGAGGTTCTTTAAAATGGTGGGAGCAGTGAGTGCATTCGTTGGCAGGGCAAAGAAGTAGGAAGTACTTCAGGAAAAGCTGCGGATCTACTGATGACATACAAGGGCATTTTAATAAAGGCAATGTAACAAAATGATTGTTAAGAATGATTACTATTGGGGCACCTGGGTGGCTCAGTCGTTAAGCGTCTGCCTTCAGCTCAGGTCATGATCCCAGGGTCCTGGGATCGAGCCCCACATTGGGCTCTCTGCTCTGCCGGGAGCCTGCTTCTCCCTCTCCCACTCCCCCTGCTTGTGTTCCCTCTCTCTGTGTGTCTCTCTCTGTCAAATAAATAAATAAAATCTTTAAAAAATAAATAAAGAAAGAAAGAATGATTACTATTTATTTCTTGGAAGTCTCTGAATTCATTTTAGCAGTTCCTACATTTGGGGAAAGAGTAAGTACCTGGGAATAAACTCTTCTTCACAATAGTAAACATTCAATATTTTTATTTTTTAAAATTTTCTTACTTTCAATATTTTTAAATGTTGAATTACAGAAAACTGGAATTATTTACAAAATGTATTTTTTGTTGTATTGCATCTTGAACCATAATAAAGTACACCTGTATTTTAAATAGGGATTTTTTTGAGCTATAATTGACAGATATTAGTTTCAGATATACAATACAGTGATTCCAGATTTGTATACATTATGAAATGATTGCCACAATAAGTTTAACATTGGTCACCATACATAATTAGAGTTTTTTCCTTGTAGTGAGAACTGTCAAGATCTATTCTTTGCAAACTTCAAATATACAATACAGTATTAATCATAGGCACCATGCTGTGTAGCATAGCCTTAGGACTTTTAAGACAGGAGGTTTGTACCTTTTGATCACCTTCAACTATTTTACTCTCTCCTCACCACTGATCTTTGTCTTTCTCTGACTTATTTTACTTAACGTGATACCCTCAAGGTCTATGTTGGTACAGATGACAAGATTTCCTTTTTTTATGGATGATACTCATATATATACATTATCTTTATCCATTTATTAATAGACTCTTAGTTTACTTCCATGTCTAGGCTATTATAAATAATACTGCAGTGAACATAGTGGTACAGATGTCTTTTCAAGTTTATGTTTTGTTTCCAAGAAAAATACACAGAAGTGGAAATGCTAGATTATATGGTATTTTTAAATTTTTTTAAGATTTTATTTATTTATTTGAGAGAGAGAGAGAGAATGAGAGACAGAGAGCATGAAAGGGAGGTGGGTCAGAGGGAGAAGCAGACTCCCTGCTCAGCAGGGAGCCCAATGTGGGTCTCGATCCTGGGATTCCAGGATCATGACCTGAGCTGAAGGCAGTCACTTAACCAACTGAGCCACCCAGGTGCCCAGTAGTTTTAATTTTTGAGGAAATGCCATACTTTTTTCCATAATGGCTGCACCAATTTACATTACTACCAACCATGCAACAAGGGGTCCCTTTGGTCCACCACCTTGCCAAGAAGGCAAGGTGTCTTTTTGGTAATGGCTAATCTAACAAGTACGAGGTGATATCTCCTTGTGGTTTTCATTTGCATTTCCCTGATTGATGTTGAGCTACTTTTCATGTAGCTGCTGGCCATCTAAGTGTCATCTTTGGGTAAATGTCTATTCAGAAACTCTGTCCATTGTTAATCACATTTTGAGTTGTAGGAGCTTTTCAATATTTGGGATATCAATTCTTTATCACACAGGATTTGTAAATATTTTCCCATTTGGTAGGTTGCCTTTTCACTTTGTTGAGTTTTTGTTTGGCTGTGCAGAAGCTTTTTAGTTTGATATAGTCCCATGAGTTTTTGTTTTACTGTCAAATCCAAAAAATCACCATCACCACTGATACTAAGGAACTTACTGCTTTATGTCTTTTTAAAGTTTTATGGTTTCAGGTCTACTTAAGACTTTAATCCATTTTATTTTTGTATGTGGTAAAAGATAGTGGTCCAGTTTCATTCTTTTGCATGTGGTTGTCCAGTTTTCCCAACACTATTTAAGGATCTGTCCTTTTTCCCATTGTATATTTTTGACTCCTATGTCATAAATTAATTGGCCATACATGCAGTTTTATTTTTGGGCACTCTGTTCCACTGATCTATGTGTCTATTTTTACAGCAATATACTGTTTTGATTACTGTTGCTTTATAATATGATTTGAATTCAGACATGGTGATGCCTCCAACTTTTTTCTCAAAATTATTTTGACTACTTTGGGATTTTGTGGTTCCATACAAATTTTAGAATTGTTCTATTTCTGTGAAAAAATCTATTGGAATTTTGATAAGAACTGCATCGAATCTATAGATTGCTTTGGGTAGTATGGATATTTTAACAATATTCTTTCAACTCCTAAGCATAGATATATCTTTCCATTTCTTTGTGTCTTCAATTTCCTTAACGTTTAGAAATTTAGTGTACAGGTCCTTTATCTCCTTGGTTAAATGAATTCCTAAGTATTTATTTTGAGAAATGCAATTGAATACAAGATTGTTTTTCTTTCTCTGATAGTGCATTATTAATGTACAGATGCAACAGATCTTTATTAAGTTTGTATCCTGCAACTTTACAAAATTTGCTGATGAGTTCTAACAATTTTGGTGGAGTCTTTAGATTTTTCTCTAATATCCCAGATATTGTGTGTTTGTTAGTGAATGCCAAGGGCTTGTTGCTTGGGGTGCATCAGCCAATAGATCAGCCCCAGTCTTTTGACTGGAGCAGATGGTTTTTATTACTTGCAGCAAGTGAGTCAGGGAGATGGTTCTCAAAACACTTTCCTTGGGGTTAGTGCAGGAAGCTTTTATTCAGTGTGTTAGGTGGACAGGGGTTAAGGAGCTTTATGTAGTAAGGAATGTGTACATTTGCTGTTAGGCACTTTGGCTCAGCTCTGCATTCACAGCATATCAACATGCTAGTGCATACATCATATGTTCAAAAAATGGTGGAAAAATCCCAACCCCAGGAAGAGATCTTACTATTATGAGCTGAAAGCAACGTTAGGGCGACTTGGGTCCTCCTCTCCAATCAGGCTCAAGCTAGCTCATACAAAGGGGTATCTGCAGATCACCTGACCACACATCTCCTTGGCAAGAGCTACTTGTTTTGCAAAACAGATACCCTCTTTCCCTGCTTTTGTCTCTTCCCTCTTCTCCCTCATGCTGTTAGCTTTTAGCCCTCTGATCTGAGTAACTCCTTGTTACTTCCTAGCTAACCAGTTCAGTTCCAGACCACTGCAATAAATGCGTCTAAAGTTTATACTTAAGGGTGCGATAGCATTGTCTAAAAACACAATGTACATACCCTAATTAAAAGAATACTTTATTTAAAATGCTAGCGATGAAAGCAGGTTTCAGTGAGTTGTAATCTTTTTTGCTGGTGGGGGTCTCACCTCAGTGCTGATGGCTGCTGACTGATCAGTGTGGTGGTTGCTGAAGGCTGGGGTGGCTGTGGCAATTTCTTAAAATAAGACAATAACATTTGCCATATTGAATCTTTTATGAACAAATTCTCTGTAGGATGTGATGCTGTTTGATAACATTCTCCTTATATTAGAACTTCTTCCAAAATTGGAGTGAATCCTTTAAAACCCTGGTGCTGTTTTAGCAATTACATTTATATAATCTAATGCCTTTGTTATTTCAACAGTCTTTACAGCCTCTTCACCAGGAGTAGATTTCATTTTAAGAAAGCACTTCCCTTGCTCATCCATAAGCAACAGCAACTCCTCTGTTTTATCATGAGATTGCTTCCGGCTCCACTTCTAGTTCTTTTGTTGTTTCCACCACATCTGCTATTACTTCCTCTGCAGAAGTCTTGAACACTTCTAAATCATCCACAAAGATTAGAATCCACTTTTCCAAACTTTCATTGATACTGATATTTTGACTTTTGCCCATAAATCACAAATGTTCTTAATGACATTTAGAATGGTGAACCCCTCCAGGTTCTTCTTTTCTTTTCTTTTAAAGATTTTATTTATTTATTTGACAGAGAAACAGCGAGAGAGGGAACACAAGCAGGGGGAGTGGGAGAGGGAGAAGCAGGCTTCCCACTGAGCAGGGAGCCCGATGCAGGGCTCAATCCCAGGACTCCGGGATCATGACCTGAGAGGAAGGCAGACGCTTAACGACTGAGCCACCCATGTGCCCCTCTTTCCAGGTTTTTCAATTGACTTTGCCCAGATCCATCAGAGGAATCACTACCTATGGCAGCTCCAGCCTAACCCAATGTAATTCTTAAATAAGGCTTGTAAGTCAATTACTCCTTGATCCATGGGCTGCAGGATGGATGTTGTGTTAGGCATAAAAACATTAATCGCATTGTTCATCTCCATCAAAGCCCTTGGGTGACCAGGTGCATTGTCAATGAGCAGTAATATTTTGAAAGAAACCTTTTAACTAAGCAGTAGATCTTAACAGTGAGCTTAAAATATTCAGTAAACCATGTTGTAAAGAAATGTGCTGTCATCCAGGCTTTGTTTTATGTATAAGGCATTGGCAAAGTAGATCTAGGATAATTCTTTAAGGGCTATAGGATTTTCAGAATGGCAAATAAGCAGCATTGGCTTCAGCTTAAAGTCACCAGCTGCATTAGCTCCTAACAGAATCAGTCTGTCCTTTGGAGCTTTGAAGCTATGCACTGACTTTTCCTCTCCAGCTCTGAAAATCCTAGATGGCATCTTCCAATGGAAGGATGTCTCATCTACATTGAAAAACTGCTGTTTAGCCACCTTCACGGCTTATCTTAACTAGATTTTCTGGATAACTTACTGCAGCTTCTATATCAGTACTTGCTGCTTCACGTTGCATTTTTATGTTATGGAGATGACTTCTTTTCCTAAAACTCATGAACCAACCTCTACTAGCTTCAGAATTTTCTTCCGTACCTTCCTCATTTCTCTCAGCCTTCATAGAATTGAGGAGAATCAGGGCCTTGCGCTGGATTAGGCTTTGGCTTAAGGGAATGTTGTAGCTGACTTTATCTTCTAACCAGACCACTAAAACTTTCTCCAAATCAGCAATAATGCTGTTTCACCTTATCATTCATGTGTTTGCTGGAATAGCACTTTTAATTTCTTTCAAGACCTTTTCCTTTGTATGCATAAGTTGGCCAGCTATTAGACTGAAAGGTAGGCCTCTTGTGCCTATTTGAAATGTCAATATGTCTTCCTTACTAAACTTATTTCTAACTTTTGATCTAAGGGAGATATATGCAACTCTTCCTCTCAGTTAAACATTTAGAGGTCATTGTAGGGTTATTAATTTGCCTAATTTCAAAAGTATTGTTTCTCAGGGCATAGGAAAGCCTGAGGGGAGGGGGAGAGAGATGGAACTGACAATTGATGGAGCAGTCAGAATACATACATTTGATCAAGTTCTGCATCTTACATGGGTGCAGTTTTTGGTACCCCCAAATTATAGTAACATCAAAGATCACTGATATCTGCTCACTATAACAAATATAATAATGAAAAAAATTTAAATGCTGTGAGAATTACCAAAATGTGACAGACACAAGGTGAGAAAATGCTATTGGAAAAATAGTGCTGCCAGACTTGCTTCATGCAGGGGTGCCAGAAAACTTCAATGTATAAAAATTGCAGTATCTATGAAGCACATTAGTGTGAAGTGCAATAAAAAGGGGCATGCCTGTAAGTCATCTGCAAATAATGACAACACTTCCTTCCCAATTTGGATTGCTTGTATTTTTCTTGCCTCGCTGCTCTGGCTAGGACTTCTAGTACTATGTCGAATAAAAGGGGTAAGAGTAAGCATCCTTTTCTTGTTCCTGATCTTAGAGAAAAAGCTTTCAGCTTTTCATGGTTAACTATGATATAAGCTGTGGACTTGTTATATATGACCTTTATTATGTTGAGGTACATTCCCTCTATACATACTTTGTTGAGAGTTTTTATCATAAATGGATGTTGAATTTTATCATATGATTTTTTGCATCTATTGAGATGATATCCTTTTTAATCCATTTTTTAAAATGTACATCAATTTGATTTTGTGGATGTTGGACTGTCCTTTTGTCCCTAGAATTAATCACTTATCATGGTGTGTGATATGGTGTGTAATCACACACTTATCATGGTGTGTGATCCTTATAATCTGTGGTTGAATTCAGTTTGATGATAATTTGTTGAAGATTTTTGCATGCTCATTATGGATACTGGCCTGTAATTTTCTTGTACTATTCTTGTTGGATTTTGATATCAGGCTAATATTGTTCTTGTGAAAGGAGTTTGTGAAAGGAGTTTGAAAGTGTTCCCTCCTCTATTTTTTAGGAGTATTTAAGATTGGTATTCTTTTTAAAATGTGTGGTAGCATTCGCTGGTGAAGCTATCTGGTTCTGGACTTTTGGGATGTTTTCTATTACCAATTCAATCTCCTTATTAGTCATTGGTCTGTTCAGGTTTTCTGTTTCTTCATGATTTATTCTTAGTAGGTTGTATGTTTCTAGGAATTCCAAGTTTTTTCTAGGTTCATGGGAATCTTAACTAAAGACACAGTGGATAAGTCATTTGAGAAAAGGTTAAACGGGACACAGAATCAACTATCACCTTATTTAAAGGCTTTTTCCGCCTTAACTGCTTTTCACATTTGCTATATCTATTAACTTATATGATAAACGGCAATGTTTTCTGTTTAGCTGTACATCTTACACATCTTTACATACCTGAAACAACTGTTTTTATACACAATTATCACTTCATAAATACTTGGTTACTTCTGAAATGTATAATGTTCTCAAATGTGTCTGAGGTTCTTGAACTATCTGAACTTTTTAAAAATCATTGAATGGTGGATGCCCAGTAACTATTTGTTGGATAAATATATGAATGAAGAAAGAGTAAGTGCATACACTTCCATAATTATGTGCTATTCTACATGGTTTACATAGTGTTACATATAACTCTTTTAATATTACAAACTGTGACCTAGGTAAATGTATGTCCCCTCATTACAGATGATGCAAACTAACACTGTTAGTAAATCACGGGCCAATGTCCAAACCCAGGCACCCTGACACGAATCATTTCTCTTAACCATTACACTATGAAATAAGCTCAATAAATGAATAACTGGAACTACACAGTGTAAGGTCTATCAGTCATTTTCCAATGAAATTTTTAGCTCTAATCAGTTTGACTATTTAATGGTGCATTGTGACACCTTAATGGAATTTTGATAAAATGCACATTAATAGTAAATGTTGAAATCTCTCCTTGAGTCCTGCATCGTCTTATAAACATATAGTAGGTGTGATTTCTTCAACTTGAGAGATACTCTCTTATGAGTACTATCTGGACAATGCAAACACTCTGCCAATTTCAATACTAGTAGCACTACAAGGAAGAGAAAAGGCAACAGTTGAAAAATTACATCATTATGGGTGCAATTTCCTCAACATTTCTTAAATGTACCTAACCAAAGATTGATAGCCCATTTAATGAGCAATCTGTTCTTATGCTGAATGTGCATGATGCCATTATATGAAATGGAAACAACTGGAAATGTGTCAGAAATGCACTTTACAACATTAGTTGAAAATGCCATTGATCAGTAACACACTGTGTTTGACCCCAAGAATTACCTCTGCAGTGAGAAAAACAAATGGCATGTAAAAGTTTTAAGTAAGGGGTGCCTGGGTGGCTCAGTCATTAAGCGTCTGCCTTCGGCTCAGGTCAGGATCCCAGGGTCCTGGGATTGAGCCCCGCATTGGGCTCTCTGCTCTGCGGGAAGCCTGCTTCTCCCTCTCGCACTCCCCCTGCTTGTGTTCCCTCTCTCACTGCGTCTCTCTCTGTCAAATAAATAAAATCCTTAAAAAAAAAAGTTTTTAGTAAAATCCATGTTTAAAAAATGTTCTTTCATAGAAAAAAAAGTCAATGTATCTTTGAAGCAATATGCCATTATAACGTCTCCTGATACATAAAGGAAAGCAACCATTTTGGTAAACTGTGTTGTCTTACCACTTGGATATGCCAGCCACTCATTTGGTAAACAGCTGCATGCATTTTCTTCATATAACTATAATTTATATCCGATTTCCTTTAAACTGCAACTGATTTACTGGAAATTTATTGAGAAATCATTCTTGACTGGTGAAACACAGAGGAGAAACGGAGGTCCTTTAATGCTTTATGGAATGCCAGCTCAGACTGTGGGGAGAGGCAACATATAATGAATAGGTATTTACCTTGAGTAGATCCCAGAGGATTCCTCTTAGTTTCCCTTTTCCACATCAGCAAGTGCTAATTGATAGGTCTGACTGATTAAATTTAGTAATAAGGGCCATCACAGCGGCTGGAAGCAGACAATCAAATCATAATCATTTGGTTGAAACAAGAATTGGCAAACTTAGAAGTCTTAACTTTTGACTTAGCCTAATTCTCCTCTATCCCCCAATGGGGGATAAGTGAGGATAGAGGGGCTAATTGAGCCAAAAACATTCATAAAACTACCAGGGAGAAGGATGGCAAAATTTTCCTAAAGCATGAAGATGATTAGCTAATTTGGAGAGGGAATTGAAGGAGTTTGGGATTATGTCCTTGGCTGATCATAACAAGTAACATGACCTCCTAACTACCCTAAGAGTGAAAATTGGTAATTTCAGAGAAAAAAACCCACACAGAAAAAGATAAGATGATTTGATGTATTAGTAAATGTTTCAAATTAAAGACAAGGCAAAAAAGACTTAAAATTATAATTTTAAAATTATCTTTAAATATATAAAATAGTATCCAAGACTTTATATTCAAAATTTAAAACTTGGAGTACCCAGAGGCAATTTCATTTAACCATATGTTATTGGTTATTCTGACAGTAGTGACCATATTTCATTTTTTTTTAAGTAACATATAATGTATTATTTGTTTCAGGGGTACAGGTCTATGATTCATCAGCCTTATACAATTCACAGCGCTCACCATAGCACATACCCTCCCCAATGTCCATCACCCAGCCACCCCATCCCTCCCAGCCCCCTCCACTCCAGCAACCCTCAGTTTGTTTCCTGAGATTAAGAGTCTCTTACGGTTTGTCCCCCTCTCTGGTCTCATCTTGTTTCATTTTTCCCTCCCTTCTCCTATGATCCTCTGTCTTGTTTCTCAAATTCCTCATATTAGTGAGATCATATGATAGCAGCAATGTCCACAATAGCCAAACAATGGAAAGAGCCTAAATGTCCATCAAGAGATGAATGGAGGGCGCCTGGGTGGCTCAGTTGGTTAAGCGACTGCCTTCAGCTCAGGTCATGATCCTGGAGTCCCAGGATCGAGTCCCTCATCGAGCTCCCTGCTCGGCAGGGAGTCTGCTTCTCCCTCTCCCACTCCCCCCTCTTGTGCTCTGTCTCTAAAAAATAAATGGGTAAAATCTTAAAAAAAAAAAAAATGGATAAAGAAGATGTGTGTGTGTATGTGTGTGTGTATATATATATATACACACACACACATATATATACATATATATATAATGGAATATTATGCAGCCACAAAAAATCTTTCCATTTGCAATGATGTGGATGGAACTAGAAGATATTATGCTAAGTGAAATAAGTCAAAGAAAGATAAGTAGTGACCATATTTCAAAAATATATGTATATAGAGCTCTTTCATCATAGTTTTGTCCATTATCTTTGACTCCTGCTATGAAAGTTGAGGGTGTAACTCTTTGACACTTTGCCTCTTGCCTCATGCCCACTCAACCAAAATCTTAAATCATTTTTAGTGTTTCAGTTATTAGCTTGTAAATGAAAATGATACATATTCTCTATTTCTAGTTTAATCACCTTTAGACATTCTTTTAATTAAAATTTAGTTGACTGTGTTATATTTTAGGTATGCAACATAGTGATTCGACAATTCTATACATTATCCAAATGCTCACCACGCTTAGTTACCATCTGTCATCAGATAACATTGCAGTATTTTTGACTCTATTCCCTGTGATGTACTTTTCTTTCTTTCTTTTTTTTTTAAGATTTTATTTATTTGACAGAGAGAGAGAGAGAGAACAGGAACACAAGCAGAGGGAGTGGGAGAGGGAGAAGCAGGCTTCCCGCCGAGCAGGGAGCCTGATGTGGGGTTTGATCCCAGGACCCTGAGATCATGACCTGAGCCGAAGGCAGACGCTTAACAACTGAGCCACCCAGGCCCCCACCCCTGTGGTGTACTTTTCATCTCCATGACTTATAACTAGAAGTACCTCTTAATCCACTTCACCTATGTCATTCATCCCTCACCCCTCTCCCCTCTGGCAACCACCAGTTTCTCTGTAATCATGAATCTTTTTTTCATTGTTTTGCCTTTTAGATTCCATGTTTAAGTGAAATCATATAATAATTATCTTCCCCTGACTTCCCTTAGGATAATACCCTCTAAATGTTTCCATGTTGCCATGAATGACAAGATTTTATTCTTTATGGCTGAGTAATATTTGTGTGTGAGTGTATATCACATCTTTATCCATTCATCTATCCATGGACACTTCAGTAGGTTCTACATCTTGGCTATCAAAAAAATGCTGCAGTAAACATAAGGGTACATATATCTTTTTGATTTAGTATTTCTATTTTTAGTAAATACCCAGCAGTAGAATTACTAGATCGTATAGTTCTATTTTTAACTTTTTGGGGAACCTCCATACTGTTTTCCACAGTGGTTGCACCACTTTACATTCCTACCAACAGTACACAAGGGTTCCCTTTTCTTCACATCCTTGCCAACACTTGCTGTTTTGTGTTTCTTAGATAGTAGCCCTGTGACTGGTATAAGATAATATCTCAATGGCAGTCTTGACTTGTATTTCCTGATAATTAGCGATGAGCATCTTTTTCATGTGTCTGTTGGCAATCTTTACCCATTTTTTATTCTATTATTTGGGGGGGTGTTATAGCTCATATTTTTGGATATTAATCCTTTGTTAGATGTATCATTTGTGAACATCTTCTCCCATTTAGTAGGCTGCCTTTTCATCTTCTTGATGCTTTTCCTCACTGTGCAAAAGTTTTCTAATTTGATGTAGTCCCAATAATTTTTGCTTTTGTTTCCCTTGTCTGAGGATACCTATTTAGAAAAATGTTAGCAAGGCTGATATCCAAAAGATTACAACCTCTATTTTCTTTCAGGAGTTTAATGATTTCAGGTCTTTAATCCACTTTGAGTTAAATTTTGTGTATGGTATAAAAAAAAAATAGTCCAGTTTCATTCTTCTGCATATAGTTGTTCATTATCCCAACAGCATTTACTGAAGAGGTTCTTTTCTCCATTACATATTCTTTCCTCCTTTGCCACAGATTAATTGACCATATCAGTGTGGGTTTATTTCTGGGCTCTTTATCCTGTTCCACTAATCTGTGTGTCTGTTTTTGTGCTGCTACCATGCCATTTGGTTACTATAAATTTGTAGCATATCTTGAAATCTAGTATTGAAACACCTCCAGTTACATTTTTAAGATCATTTTGGCTGCTTGAACCTTCTGTATTTCCATACAAATTTTAGAATTATTCTAGATTATTGAAAAATATTGTTGGTAGGAATTGCATTGAATCAGTAGGTTGTTTGGGTAATATGGCCATTTTAACCATATTCTCACAATCCATGAACATGATCTAGCTTTCTGTGTGTGTCCTATTCAATTTCTTTCACCACTGTCTTATAGTTTTCAGTGCACAGCTTCTTCATCTCCTTGGTTAAATTTACTCCTAGGCACTTTATTCTTTCTGATGCATTTGTAAATGAGATTGTTCTCTTAATTTCTCTTCTACTTTATTATTTACAGAAATGCAGTGGATTTCTATATATTGATTTTTGTATCCTGAAACTATTGAATTCATTTATTCTAATAGTTTCCTGGTGGGGGCTTTAGGGTTTCCTATATATAGTATTGTGTCATCTGCAAATGGTGGAAGTTTTCTTCCTTGCTAATTTGGATGCCTTTTATTTCTTGTCTGACAGCTGCAGTTAGGACTTCCAGTATTCTGTTGAATAAAAGTAGTGAGAGTAGACATCTTTGTCTTGTTTGTGATCTTACAAGAGCTTTTAGTTTTTCACCATTGAGGATGATGTTAGCTGATATTAGCATTTGTATATATGACCTTTATTATGTTGAGGTATGTTTCCTCTAAACCCACTTAGTGGAGAGTTTTTATCATGAACTGATGTTGGGTTTTACAAATGTTTTTTTCTGCATCTATTGAGATGATCATATGGTTTTATCCTTTATTTTGTTGATGTGGTATATTGATTTATAGATACTGAGCCATCCTTTATCCCCAGAATAAATCCTCCTTGATCATGGTGAATGATCATTCTAATGTATTATTGAATTTGGTTTGTTAATACTTTGTTAAAGATTTTTGCATCTAAATTCATCGGGAATATTGGCTTGTAGTTTTCTTTTTCTTTTTTTTTTAAAAAAGATTTTATTTATTTATTTGAAAGAGAGAGAATGAGAGAGAGCACATGAGAGGGGGGGGAGGGCCAGAGGGAGAAGCAGACTCCCTGCCGAGCAGGGAGGCCGATGCGGGACTCCATCCAGGAACTCCAGGATCATGACCTGAGCCGAAGGCAGTCGCTTAACCAACTGAGCCACCCAGGCGCCCTGGCTTGTAGTTTTCTTTTTGTTGGGTTTTTGGTTTTGGTATTAGGTTAATGCTGTCCTCATAAAATGAATTTGGATGTATTCCTTTTCTATTTTTGGAGCAGCTTGAGAAAGATAGGTATTAACTCTTCTAAATGTTTGACAGTAGTCACCTGTGAAACCATCTGATACTGGCAGTTTTTTAATTATTGATTAAATTTTATTACTAGTAATTGGTCTGTTCAGATTTTCTATTTCTTCCAAAATTGTTTCTAAGAATTTATCCATTTCTTCTGAGATGTCCATTTTGTTGGTATATAATTTTTTTGTAGTATATTAAAATCCTATGTATTTCTGTGGTGTTGGTTCTCTTATTTCTGATTTTGAGTCCTCTTTTTCTTGATGGGTCTGGCTAAAAGTTTATCAATTTTGATTATCTTTCAAAGAACCAGCTCTTGGTTTCATTACTCTTTTGTGTTTGGGGTTTTCTTTTTAGTCCCTATTTCATTTATTCCTGCTTTGATCTTTATTATTTCCTTCTATTAACTTTGGGCTTTCTTCTTTGTGTAGTTCCTCTAGGGGTAAGGTCAGATTGTTTGTTAGAAATTTTTGTTGCTTGAAGTATGCCTGTATAACCATAAACATCCATCTTAGAACTTTACCCTGTGTCCCAAAGATGTTAGGTCATTGTCTCTATTTTCATTTTTCTCCATGTACATTTTTAATTTCCTCTTTGATTTCTGTAATCCATTGGTTATTTAGTTGCATGTTTAGACTTTTTTTTTTCCCCCAGTTTTTTTCTTGCAACATCTAGTTTCATACTGTTGTGGTCAGAAAAGATACCTGATACATTTCAACTGTAAATTTACTGAGACTGGTTTTGTGGCCTAATATGTGATTCGTCTTAGAGAATGTTCCCTATGCACTTAAAGAATGTATTCTATTGTTTCTGGATGGAATGTTCTGTATATATCTGTTAAGTCAATCTGGGCTAATGTTTCATTCAAAGACACTGCTTCCTTACTGATTTACTGTCTGATCTATCCATTAATGTAAGTGGGGTATTAAAGTCTACTGTTATTGTATTACTGTAAATTTCTCCCTTTATGTCTTTAATATTTGCTTTATATATTTAGGTGCTCCTGTGTTGTGTGCATCGATATTTACAATTGCTATATCCTCTTCTGGGGTTGATCCCTGGTAGGATGGCTAGAACTGGGGTGGGCACGGGCTGGAGGGGTCATGGGGTGCTCTGTACAGGGGGGTACCATAGCAGGATGGCTGGAGCTGAGACAGGTATGAACTGGGGATATCTTAGGGTACTCTGTACATGGAGACCCTGGCAGGACAGTTGGAGCTGAAGCAGGTGTGAGCCAGGATATCCTAGGATGCTCTCTGCAGGGTTATCCTGGCTAGTCATCTGGAGCTAAAGTGGGTGTAAGTATCCCAGGGGCTTTTTGTCTGTGCCACCTTGGTGTGAAACAGCTGAAGCTGAATGGGCACTGTTTGGGGATGTCCTGGTATGTGCCATACTGGAGCCCCCTTGGGGATGGCTGGAATTTGAGTGGGCATGGATGGGTGGGTCTGCCTTGGGGAAGAGGTTAGGAATGTTTGCTTAGATGCCCAGGGAAATGTAAATAATGCCACTTACTAGCACCTCCAACCCTGGAGACTGTTCCAGCAGTTTTCCTGTCACTTGGCAGACACTCTAGAGTTAGTTCATTTCTAGCGAGATGCCCTTTAAACTAGAGGTTTTTTTTCCCTGTGCCCCAGGGTAGGAAAACCTATTCTGGTCTGTCTGTGTTATGCTTCTCTACTGTAGTTGTCAGTCGAGGGTGGAGTTCCTGTCATTACCATGTCTCTTGTCTGACTTGCTGTTCTCTGTAGTCCCTCTGTCCTTTGTTGTGGAGAAGCTATTCAGTCAGCCCTTCTTCAGAAGGAATTGCTCTCTATGTGAGTGTACATTGTAGTGTGTCCAAGGCAAAAGTGAGTTTAGGGTCTTCCTATGTCACCTTTGGACCCCTCCCCTGCATTTTCTCTTAATTACTTACTGGGTATGAGCTCCACATCTCATTGCTACTCCCCACTTCATTTTTCAACATTTATAGTTCCCTATATTTTTATCAGGGTAAATACTTTTTTCTTTAAAAACAATTGTTTAGTTCTTGGTCCACAGATAATTTCTGAAGGTTGAAAACCAGAATTTCCATGGATCTGACTAAATATTTTTCATTGCAAAATATACAGAAGAGGTTAAAACACTTCACTCTTTATTAGCTTCTCTAAGGTTCAGTGTCAGGGCAAGAAAGACACTAAGAAAATGTTTCTAACATCAAGGACAAACTGTATTTTCTTATATTCCATCAGTTGTTCCAAATGAGACATTTTACTTTGGTTCATATGTACACCTTGACTTTCCATTACTTGCATTTGGTTTGTTGTTGTTGCCATTTGTTTGGTTTTCCTGAGTTTTCTAATTTTTAATTATTTTGTCTTGTGATGAAAAAGATAATTCATTGTGTATATGATTATCTTCCACCATGCCAGGGTTTCGTTTCCTTGATCTGTTCAGTCGTGGCCACTGTTTGTGCAATTCCACTGCCTCTGTTCTCACTTGTGTTTTACCTCTGTATTGAGTCTGAAATGGTGTGCAAGGATTATTGTTTAGGATGCTCTCATTTATGAGAATGTATTTATTTTGCATCTATAATTGGATAGTTTGCCTGGATAGTGTAGAATTCTAGGTTGAACATCATTTTCCCTTAAAAATTTGAGATTATTTTGCCTTTATCTTCTATAGTCCAAAGTTGATAAAAAATACAGGTGTTAAACTTCTATGGAGCTGACCTGTTATTCTGCTTCAGTCTTGAAATATTTGACAACTTCTCTTGATTCCTAAAACACTGAAAATTATGCAGGCCTTTTAAAATTTCTTCTGTATGCCAATTTGTAAATACCTTTCATTTAAATCCTTTATTAGGAATGGCAAACTTTCTCTTCCTCTGGGTCCCCTTCTTGGTTTTCCTGTTCTTTTTAAAAATTCTAATTGAAGTATAATAGACACATGAAGTACATAAATCAATAACTAGACTATTCAGTGAGTGATACCTAAATAAACATATTTCTAGTATCTTGACCATCCAAGTCAAAAAATAAAAGATTGTAAACAAGAAGTTTCCCTTGTGATGACTTGTAACTGCATGTCCCATCCTATACAGTTTTAATCTCATTCCAATTTCTAAAACCAAAAAAAAAGGGGGGGGGGGCACCTGGCTGGCTCAGTCAGTAGAGCATGTGACTCTTGATCTTGGGGTTGTGGGTTTGAGCCCCACTTTGAGGGGGGCAGATGATTTAAAAGTAAAATCTTAAAAATGCCTGTTTTACCTTTATGAATGGTATCATGCAATATTTATATCTATATTCAAACTATGTTGAATATAGTGATAGTTCCTTTATTTTTAGTCCTATAGATATTAGAATACCCAATTGTTATATTAATTTGCATTTCCCCATTATTATTTGATTAGTTTTAAAAACTTACTGAATATTTGGATGCCAGTTTTTGGTAATTCGCTGTTTCTTTTGTCAATTTTCTATTAGGTTGTCTGTCTTTTCAATACTGATGCATAGCAGTTACTTATATATTCTGGATATTGACCATTTGTGGATTCTATTTGTTGAAATATTTTCTTTGTAGTTTTTTTACTCCTTTAATGGGCCACTTCATAAACCTAATATTATCCAACTTACTGGGTTTTTTTTGTATTCAGGGCTTTTGTGTACTGTTATCCCAAGTTCATAAAGTTATTTTTTTTACTATATTCTAATGTTTTTAATGTTATACCTTTTGTATTAAAGCAACATGAAATGGATTTTTGTTTATGGTATGAGATTAAAGGTTAAGTTTCATTTATTTCATGGGAATCCTTTTCATCCAGAACCTTTTATTGAAAAGAACATCTTTCCTTTAATAGTATCCAATATCATTCTTATCATAAATCAAGTATCCACATATGTGTGGATCTATTCTGTTCCATTGGCCTTTTTGATATTCTTCCAATTTCATTCTGTATTCATTCAAGTAGCTTTAAAATATTTCTTGGTTTCTGAGAGACTAAATCTTTACTCCCTGTAAGACACTTCTTCAAGAGTGTCTTAGATATACTTTGCCCTTTGCATTTTGACATTTTAGAATGATTTTGTCAAAGTCCATGATAAAAAATCACTAGCCTTTTAAATCACATTGCATTAAGACCATTAACCAATTTGGAGAATTTTGATATCTTTACAATTCTGAGTCTTTCAGTATTTCAACATTGTGTATTCCTCCACTGATCTAGGTCTTCCTTAAGGCTCCTAATAATGTTTTATGGCTTTTGTAAAGGATTTCCAAATAATTCCTTAGATTTGTTCCTAGGCTTTTGGTGACTTTCAGTGATAGAGCAATTATATTTAAATTTTATTGTCAGGATTATAGCTTTCAGACATAATAGAGACCTAATTTGCCTTCCAAATTTAACAACTAGGGAACTAGACAAAATATCTGAAATAATGATTTCAGACAATGGAAATAGGCAATGCAAGACTGAGAGGTCTTAGATGAGGAATATGAAGGAGATAGGCCCTACAATTATCTCTGCTTGGTACTTGGAGATAGTGGTTGAGACCATGCAGGGATGTAGTACCTTACTAACACCGTTTAATGTTGCTGATTTGTAGAGATTGAACTGGGAATTTAGGCCAAGATAGCTATAATTTGTAGGGCAGAATACTAGAAAGATGTGGCATAGAGAGTCCAGAGATTTGTGAAGGGAATTCTGAATTCCTACGTACCGATTTCAATATGTGTTAAGAACTTACCTGATATTAGAGAAGGAACCACTGGAAAGCAGTATGTCAAACAATTCCTGAAGCTCATATAAAGCTTAGAATAAATTGTATTAAGACTGTTGAATCACAGACCTGTACCTCTGAAACAAATAATACGTTATATGTTAAAAAAAAAAAGAGGAGGAGGAGGAGGAGGGGGAGGAGGAGGAGGAGGAGGAGGAAGGGAAAAATGAAGGGGGGAATTCAGAGGGGGATATGAACCATGAGAGACTGTGGACACTAAGAAACAAACTGAGGGTTCTAGAGGGGAGGGGGGTGGGAGGATGGGTTAGCCTGGTGATGGGTATTAAAGAGGGCACGTACTGAATGGAGCACTGGGTGTTAGACGCAAACAACGAATCATGCAACACTACATCAAAAACTAATGATGTAATGTATGGTGATTAACATAACGTAATAAAATTAAAATTAAAAAAATGAAAAATGAAAAAAAATAATTTGTGTCCTACTAGCCAGAGTGGAAAGACCTTATAAACCATAGATATTGGGTAGAATTCTAAGAAGGTTGTCCTCACACAGGGGGGCTGAAGTGGCCCTATACTAAAAGATGTCATAAGCCCGTGTACACAGAATGTACGCAAAACTCAAAAAGACAAAACTGACAAGTAACTTATTACCAGAGCAAAGTCTGACACCCAACAATGTAAAAATCAAAATATACAACATCCTATCAAAATTTACCAGGAATGCAAAGAATCAGGAAAATATGGTCCATAACTAAGGAGAAAAAAATCAATATAAACAGACCCAGAAATGAAATGATGGAATTAGAAAGCTGCTATAAATATATTCCATATATTTAAGGAAGTAGAGGAAATTGTGAACAAATTAGAGAAACATTTTTTTTTAATTTTATTTATTTATTCGTGAGAGACAGAGAGAGAGAGGCAGAGGGAGAAGCAGGCTCCCAAGGAGCAGGGAGCCCGATGCGGGACTTGATCCCAGGACCCTGAGACCATGACCTGAGCCGAAGGCAGACGCTCAACCATCTGAGCCACCCAGGCGCCCTAGAGAAACATTTGACATCAATTTTTAGTTAATTGGTTATAAGTAAAAATTTTAATTTTAGATAGTGATATTGATTGGAGGGCACAGAGATGAAGAGGTCATAAAGCCCTTCAAATAAATGACTTGCTGCCCACTTGTAAAGGGCATAGGTAAGCGACAACTTCTAGTTATCAGTTTTCTCTGGATCTGCCTCAGAATTTGATCTGAGGTCACACTCTTTGCAGAGTGGCCCCTGGCCAATGACTAAGCAAGAAGACAGTGGCTGAAGCCACACTGTTCTTCAGTAGCACCTGAACTACTGGGCCGAAGCAGCGATATAGGGCCCATCCATTTACCCTAATGGGGAGGGATCTCTTATGTCAAGCAGAAGGAAAACAATCTTGATTCAAATGTGAATTTAAACAACTGTGAATTGGTTCCGAATATGGGAGTAAACTGAGATAAAATGTAGTTGTGGTACAGTCCCACTTGGGTATCCTTGAAAACACCACGGATGGAAAATCCTCCTGATGGTCAGAACTTTTGGCAGTATACTGATTGTCCATTTTTATATGGAAAGAGAAGTGACATTTAGAACGTATAAATATTAAGGTGAATAAACCAATGGTTTGGTGAGGGGCCTGGTCAGGAAGATTCGAAGATTTGGGGCAAGAAGTTTTTGGGTAGAGGAATCTGGATGGACCTTTGGGAGAGCATAGTGGGAAGTTCAGTATATTTCATACTAATGCCTATCAGGGGGCAGTCATCATGGAACAGGCACTAAACATCTAAGTCTTCTGGGTTCTGTTATTGTGCAATGGAGTTACTGCACAATGTGAATAGAGTCACTGTGGTGGTTCCTATTCACCAAACCTATCTACTGCTTTCACCAAATGTTCAACCTGCTGGACAGACAATCCAGCACTGGGCCCTTGTTACATGCATCATCCTGGTTACATGCATTATCCTTGGAGTATTATGTCCACTAGCCACCTGGCAGGCAACACAATGGACTGCCTTTAACTCAGAATTAATTTTGACTAGAAAATTTGCAAAATGTCTATACATTTTGCTTTTCCTTCCTACAAAGCTTCAGCAAGTGCCACTATTAAAGTGTTTATCAATTGCTGATATAGTACCAATGGATCATATGCAACCTTTAATCAGGCCAAGAAATCCATCTCAGCAATTGGTCCATGACCATGATATCCACTGGTCCTATCATGTGCCACACTAGCTAGAAGGTGCTAACCTGCTGGAATGATGGATCAGTTGATGGCATAGCTTAGGTGACAGTTTTGAGAGGTTCCCCAATGAAGACAGACACCTTCTTTCAGTAACTAGTGTACTTCCTAAATCAACAATCATGTGAGGGTAAGCCACCAACAGATAGACTACATAGGTCCAAAAACCAAGAGGTGGAAATAGTGATAGGCCTCACTTACCATCACTTCTAGTATCTCACTTGGGGAATTTCTTTCCTCCATGACTCTGTACCGTGCAGATTTAGAGGTCCTGCTTTCTCAAAGGGAAACGCTTCCAGAAGACCCAGCAAGGTTACCACTGAATTTCAACCTGCCACCTGGGTACTTGGAGCTCCTTGTGTTAAGAAAATAGAAAGCAAGAACAGGAATTATCATCCTGGTGAAGGTAATTGACCCTGATCAGAAAGAGAAAGTATAGAACTGATGTTACACATGGAGGTAGAGAAGAATGTGTTGGGAATCAAATGATCTAACTGGGTGGTTATTGGTACTCAGCTGCTTAATGGTTAAGGGACAAGTGCAACAGCCATGTCTTAAGTTATGGTGAGGAGGCTCAAACCCTTTAGGAATGATGATCTGTTTTATTGTGCCAAGTAGGCCATTTGGATGGGAAAAAGTACAAACTGAGAGTTGAAGGGCATCTAAAATGGATAATAGGGGAGGTTGAAGATGGTAGCAGTTGTGCCTTCAAGACCTAAAGGACGATGAAAATTATAACCTTTCTTTATAAGTTTCCTTTGGGAAATGAAGTCCACAAGTAACTTCTCTCAGGGCTTCTATTACTAAAATAAATCTGAGTGGTGCAGGGCATCACTGTAGTGGACCCTCTCCATTACCCTTCAGGACTGAAGGATCAATTTCCCAGGCTGTTGCTGGAAATATTGCCAGCTTTTGACCCTCACTTATCAACCATCCCTAGGAATTCCCCTCAAATGAAGAGAACCTCATCATTGTCCAAGGTCAGGACCTTTCCCAGGCAGCCTGCATCCAATGCCTGGTTGAGTTATAAGACCCTGTTTGCTTGCCCAATGATCCTGATATTATACGATGACTTTACTTGGAGTCTGCTGAGGCCCTTGTACCAGAAGCCCCGTTTCTCTGCCCAGACCTGCATTCTTCCCTTCCATCTTCAGATGTTCATCTGAAGAGCACTCCCTAAGAAAGTTCCAAAATGCCTAATCCTGGCTTCAGTCTAATTCCTGGGAAAACCAAACTATAATTCCACTCACTGCCGTCAACTTCCTCCTTCATAAGCTTCTAGAAACTCTACTCCATAAATTCGTCAAAGGCTCCTACCACTGGGGATCATCTGCTTCTACTTCATTGTGTAGGATGATTTCCTTTTATATTCTTCCTTACCTTTTTTTTCTTTCTTAAAATTTGTACATTTCCATCCTTTTCATTCAATTCACTCAACCCCACCTCTGGCAACCACTAATCTGTTTGCTGTATCTATGAGGTGTGTGTGTGTGTTGTTTTTTTTTTTTCCTTCCTTTTTAAAGATTTCACACATATGTGATATCATACAGTATTTGTCTTTTTCTGACTTATTTCACTTAGCATAATGACCTCAAGGTCCATCCATGTTGGAACAAAAGGGAAGATTTCCTTTTTATGGCTGAATAATTGTGTGTGTGTGTGTGTATCACATTTTCTTTATCCTTTTTATCCATTAGTGGACACTTAGGCTGTTTACAAATCTAGGCTATTATAAATAATGCTGTAATAAACTTAGAGTGCATATATCTTTAATTAGTATTTTCATTTTCTTTGGATAAATACCCAAATACCCAGAAGTGGAATTGTTGGATCATATAGTAGTTCTATTTTTAGATTTTTTGAGGAACCCTC
The DNA here is from genome assembly GCF_011800145.1 of Mirounga leonina. Lineage (NCBI taxonomy): Eukaryota > Metazoa > Chordata > Mammalia > Carnivora > Phocidae > Mirounga > Mirounga leonina. The sequence goes on along the minus strand of NW_023270316.1, from coordinate 19,192,413 downwards.
ATACTGTTTTCCATAATGGTTGCACAAATTTACATTCCCACCAACAGTAAGGGTTATTTTCCCCACATCCTAGCTAACATTGATTATTTCTTTTCTTTTTGGTAATAGCCATTCTAATAGGTGTGAGGTGGATATCTCCTTGTGGTTTTGATTTACATTTCTCTAAGTGATGTTGAATACCTTTTCTTTTACCTTTTGGCCATTTGTGTGTTGTCTTGGGAAAAATGTCTATTCAGATATGCCTATCTTTTAATCCACTTGTTTATTATTGAGTTGTATGGATTCTTTCTGTATTTTGGATATTAGTCCCTTATGTAGGACTTGCAAATGTTTTTCCATTCATAGAATGCCTTCTCATTTTGTTGATGGTTTCTGTTGCTGTGCAGAAGCTTTTTAGCTTGATGTCATTCCATTGTTTTTTGTTTTTTGTTTTTTGGTTTTTTTTTTGCTTTCAATGTCTTTGGTGTTAGATCCACAAAATCATTGTCCAGTCTGATGTCAAAGAGTTTATGGCCAATGTTTTCTTCTGAGAATTTTGTTTCAGGTCTTAACTTTCAAGTCTCTAACCCACTTAGAGTTGATTTTTGTGTATGGTTTAAGAATGGAGTGAAGTTGCATTCTTTTACATGTGGGTGTCCAGTCTTCTTAATGCCACTGATTGCAGAGACTGTCCTTTCCCCATTGTATATTCTTGGCTACTTTGTCATAAATTAATTGGAGACTTATGCTTGGGTTTATATCTGGGCTCTCTGTTCTGTTTCATTGATCAGTACCATACTCTTGATTACTATAGCTTTGTAGTATAGCTGGAAATCAAGAAGCATGATGCCTTCAGCTTTGTTGTTCTTTCTCAAGATTGCTTTGGCTACTTGGGGTCTTTTGTGGTTCCATAAAAATTTTAGGATTGCTTGTTTTATTTCTGAAAAATACTGGAATTTTGTTATGGACTACATGAAATCTGTGGATCGCTTTAGATACTATGAACATTTTAACATTCTTCCAATTCATGAGCATGGAATATTTTCCATTTACCTGTGTTATCTTTAATTTATTTCATTAATATTTTAGAGTTTTCAGTCTTCCACTTCCTTGGTTAAATTTATTCCTAGGTATTTTATTCTTTTGGATACATTTGTAAGTGGGATTGTTTTCTTTCTCTCTGATAGTGTGCTATTAGTGTAAAGAAATGCAGCAGACTTTGTGTATCCTAAAATTTTATTGAATTCATTGATTATTTCTAACAGTTTTTAGGTGGAGTCCTTAGGGTTTTCTATGCACCATCATGTCATCTGCAAATAGTGACAATTTTCTTCCTTTCCAACTTGGGTGCATTTTATTTTTTGCCTAGTGCTCTGGCTAAGACCTCTAATACTATGCTGAATAAAAGTGGGGATTGTGGGCATCTTTGTCTTATTTCTGATCTTAAAGCTGAATGATGAAGATAGTGTTGGCTGTGATCTTGTCATATTTAACCTTTATTATCGAGATACATTCCCTCTATACCCACGATGTTGAGAGTTTGTAGCAGAAATGGATGTTGAATTTTGTCAAATGTTTTTTTTTTTTTCCCTGCATCTGTTGTCATGACTTTTATCCTTCATTTTGTTAATGTGATATGTCATTTTGATGGGCAGATAATGTACCATCCTTGCATCCCTGGAGTAAGTCCCTCTTAATCATGGTATATAATCCTTTTAATGTATTGTTGAATTCAGTTTGCTAATACTTTGTTGAGGATTTTGCATCTATATTCATCAAGGATATTGGCCTGTATTTTTTTTCTTGTGTTTTTGCCTGGTTTTATTATGAGGGTAATGCTGGACTTGTTAAAAAAAAAAAAAAAAAAGAAGAAGAAAGAATGAGTTGGGAAGTGGTTCCTTCCATATATATATATATATATATATATATATATAATTTTTTAAGAGTTTAAGAAGATTGGTATTACTTATATGAATGTTTGGTAGGTTTCACCAAATTAACTTTTAGTTAACCTTCATTTTATTGCTTTTGATAAAAAGCATATATGTATTTATTGAACAAGATCTTTCAGTAAGAAAAAAAAAATTAAGCTTAGTCCATGGACTGATAATTCTATACTCAAACTTTCAACAATTTTATGTGAATTTAGATCGGTGACTAAAATTTAAGCAAAAATTTAAAAAATCTCAAGACTTTGTAAGGATGTAGCTTTGAGATATGAAATTATGACTGGCTTTTACAAAACAGAGAAATTTGGGTGTTGTAATATGATAGCAGTAAAAGAAATGCATTGTTTAAATATAGCCGTGTTTGAAGTAGCATTTATGTTATCATAAATGGCCAATACAAGCAATCTATTATAGGAAGTTTTGTGGCTTAAGTTGTTTTTGATTATTTTTGAAGCTAAAATATTGAATTCATGACTCTCCTTGGTGTACTGTTTTAATACAATATTTCTACTTTTAATGTTTGAAATATATTATAAATACTCCAGATATAGCAGTAGAACCTAAAATATCTATATTTCTTTTTTTTTTAAGATTTTTTTTATTTATGACAGAGAGATAGAACAAGTAGGCAGAGAGGCAGGCAGAGGGAGAGGGAGAAGCAGGCTCCCCGCCGAGCAGGGAACCCGATGAAGGGCACGATCCCAGGACCCTGGGATCATGACCTGAGCCGAAGGCAGCCGCTTAATCAACTGAGCCACCCAGAGCCCCTAAAATATCTATATTTCTGTCTACACACGTCTTAAGGTTTGTTTCTGTAAACCTGCACGTAAAATTAAATTTGATTTATATATAGACAGGTCAGTAACTCAAATTCCAGAATGGCAGATTACCTTGAAATAATTCCTTTGGCACATTTGTTTCCCAGGCAATGAGCTCAGCTTCAATATAACATGTCTTCTATAATGTCAGTGACCCAAAACTTTCAAATAAAGCTCCCTGTATGTTCAAAATACATTTTATAACTATGGTACTGAAACAATCGACAATGCATGTGAGATAAAAATTTGTCAATGCTCTCAAGAATGTTTTGGGAAAAAAATCTAGGTCTATACATGATTATTTAAAAATTTATAAGGATTCATATGCAGTGTAAAACTTTAGTAATAGAGTGTAGACATACTTACAAGACGCAAGCTGTGGAAAAAGTATGCTTGGGAGCCAGTGATAATTTTCTTTTGTAAATAAAGCACTTAGGGCAAGGTCAAGAGTGGGTGGGCTGCATATTTTTGCTTCATGATCCCGCGTGTTTCGTTGACACAGATGTGTTAATTGACTATCTGTTTCTGCACTGGGAATCCTTAAGAGTTTTGCCTCTATCTTGCTAATAGAAAATTTTCTTTCTAAAATGCTTCCAGTCACACAATTGCTAAATTAGTAAGGAACACTTGTACAAATTAGTGCAAAATAGCCCAAAGAACTCCCCACCCTAGAATCTAGCCTTTGGTCTGTCACATAAGTGTTAAATAATATTCATTTGGCTCATATATGTCAAGATCTGTTGAATTTTCTCTTGACCTAAAAAATGGTTAATGTGAAAGCACAGCTTTTGTTACTACAGATACTTCACTGTTCAAAAAAATATTTGTAGAATGATGAAATAATAGTTAAGTATTTGTAGATATATTTTTATTTTGTTTTAAGGATTTTATTTATTCATTTGAGAAACAGAGCCAGGAGGAGGGGGGAGAGTCAGCAGGAGAAAACAGACTCCCTATTGAGTCAGGAGCCCGAGGACATGGGACTCTATCCAAAGACCCAGAGATCACGACCTGAGCTGAAGGCAGACATCCAACCATCTGAGCCACCCAGGCACCCCTGTAGATAAATTTTTAAATGGTATCCTCAGAACTGTATTCCTAACAGAAATAGAATGTTAAAGTCTATTCTTCACTCTATGCGCATTTGCTTGTTCCAACAAAATAGTCCTATTGGAACTAGGCCCTTTGCCTATTTCAAAGTCAATCACAAATGACATATTTAGAATGTACAAGTAAAATGTGAATGGACAGATGTATGCCTAAGTCAGGCTCTGGTTACAATGCCTATAAAGATATAGTGACATAATGATTGTAAATATTATTCCACTCTTAGAACATGTTTTCAGTTGGTAACATGTATTTTCCTCTTATATATGCCATTTTATTAATGAAATGCTCTAGACTATTTGTCTATTCTCCAATTTAAATTTCATTATTTAATATGGGTGTTTCTTATATTTAAACTACATGTATAAAAAACAGGGAATGGCATACCCAAATAGGAACCTCCAATGGATCCATATCACCTGGTTATTTCATTCTAGACCTTAAAATCTTAATGCAAACACAATGGACCACGCAATTCAGAATCTACATGTGAAGACTGTTATTTAAAGACTGTTATTCATTTTGACCATTAAAAAAAATAAAATGAAAATACAAGGACCTACGTTTTGTAATGAGAACTATTTTTTTTAAAGATTTATTTAAGGGGGGGAGGGGCAGAGGGAGAGAGAAATCTTCAAGCAGACCCCCCACCACCCCACCCTCGATGAGTACTAGCCCCGCACAAGGCCCAATCCCAAGACCCTGAGATCATGACCTGAGCTGAAATCAAGAAGCAGACATTCAATTGACAGAGCCACCAAGGTGCCCCTAATGAAAGCTATTTTTTTTTTTAAGACTTAGAGAGAAAGAGTGAGTAGGGGGAGGGGGCAGAGGGAGAGAATCTCAAGCTCACTCCTCACTAAGGGAGGAGCCTAACACAGGACTTAGTCTCAGGACCCATGAGATCATGACCTAAGCTGGCATCAAGAGCTAGCCCCCTGACTGAGCCATCCAAGGAGTCCCTAATCAGAACGATTTTTAATGAATTGTAGACACTAACAGAGGATGTGTCCTAAAGTACTTGATTCTTGTGCCATGTATCCAGTGAGTTGTTCTAACCAAATAGTTAATAGTTTAACTGTAGTAGTTTACTAGGACTGTCATGACAAAATATCACAGAGTGGGTGGCTTGAACAACAAAGTCATTTTTTCACAGCTGTGGATGCTAGAAGCCAAGGTATTGACTAGGTTGGTTTCATTTAAGGCCTCTCTCCGTGGCTTGTAGGTCACCACCTTCTCACTCTGTCTTCACATGTATACACGTCTGTGTCCTAATTTCCTTCGTCTTATAAGAACATGAGTCTTACCAGGGCCCACTTCTATAGGACCTCACTTTACCTGCCTTTAAAGATGTTATCTGCAAATACAGCCAGATTCTGAGGTACTAGAATTGAATTGGTGGGGTGGGGAGGTAGGTGGGACACAGTTCAGCCCATATCAGTAACCCTTCATTATTGTGGCTGAGGTGATAAACCCTGCTCTTCAGCCTGTTCCCTGGGCCCCGCACTGATTGTCTGGACTGCCCTGGAATGTACATTTTTGTTTCTCCAAGTCCTTTAAATTCTTTGCAGAGAGTTCTGGGTCTTTTGTTATTAGATGCAAGGATGGTGAGATGTAGCCAGTTCTCTCTCTAAATTGTGCAGTGTTGTTTAGCACTCCTTTTTGTTTGTTTGCTAATTCCCTCCATCAGCATTGGCATTTTCTTTAGCCTGAAATGAGAGCAATTTCAGAGTTCTTTCCTGTTTGGAGTCCATCCAAACTAAAGCTGGGAACTAGAATCTACTCTCCAATTTAAGTGGATCAAAGCCTCTCCTGTGTCACTCCTGCACCCACAGTAACTGTTTAGCACAGTGACTGGGTGATCGATGCAGGCCTGACAGCTGGGGAGTTATGCAAGGTCATAGTGTTAGTACATAAGTGAATTTAATGTGAAACCCCTACCTGGAAAATCATGAGTTATAATTTCTGGAGCTAGACACTTAAATAATATTTCCTTCAAAAGAGTTTTCTTTCTGTTAACACAGTAATTCTGTTTCTGTATTAGGCTTTAAAGGCATATTCTTTTGAAAGTCTGCTATAACAAATTGAATTCCAGTTACCAAGAGCTTCTCAAGCCACAAAACTAATCCTACAAATTACTAGTGTTTACTACCTTTCCTAATTTCTTGACTAGTCATTCTAGGTTATATAACATAGATAATGAAATTCAATATAAATTTTTTAATGCATATAACTTTCATAGTGGTTAATCATTTTATAATTATGAACAAATAGATGACAATTTCATATTTTTTACAAATATTCTCAGTGATGAACAGAGTTAAAGCCATTATATTATAAATTTAATACTTTCTGTTCTAAAATACAAAATTGTGATGAATTACTGTCCTAGGTCTTCATAGCTCAATGGATCCTGTACATTCAGAAAGGATTGACACCCCTCCCCCCATATTTGCTTTGTCTTTTAACATATCTGATTAGGCACTATCTGAAGGCTGATGCTTGGGTTCCTGTTCATATGCCTACAGGGTGAGTTCAGTGCTGTTGAAGTGTTCTGAAAAGAGTACCAATTTAGAGAGTGGGATGGTGAATTTATGTGTCAATTTTGTTGGCCATGGTGCCCGGATATGTGGTCAAACGTTAATCTGGATGTTTCTGGGAGTTTTTTGATGAGATGAACATTTAAAGTGATGGGTTTTGAATAAAGCAGATCAACCTTCATAATGTGGGTGGGCCTCCACCAATCAGGTGAAGACCTCGATGGAACAAAAGCCTGGCCTCCCAAGGGAATTCTGTCAGCAAATGACCTTCAGGCAAAAACTGCTACAGCAGCTCTTCCTGGGGCTCCTGCCTTTGGCCCACCCTGCAAATTTTGGAGTTGCCAGCCTCCATAATTGCATGAGCCAGTTCCTTAAGATAAAATTTCAAATACATATACGTACACACATACTTACATATACATATACACATACAGTTTACCATGAAGAATGGTAAAGGCAAAGTGAAGGAAAAGAAAGGAAGAAAAATAAATTTTAAACAGTACAGAAAAGAAAAGGAATGTAAAGGGTAAATCTAGCCACTTATGAAACATAAATGTTTTGCATTTTGTGGAAGAAAACTTTCAAAGAGTGGCTTATTTGCAGTCAGAGAAATGTATCTAGGTCATCCTGAAACAATAACACATACTGACCGTTTATCATAAGTAGTTTGTATACTTATTTAATCCTTACCATAACCCTAAGTGGTTGATTCTCCTTTTGCTAAGTACGGAAGTAAAAATTCAGACATGTCAACTGCTACTCAAAAGCTCCAGAGTTACTAAGCGTCAGATGATGGCTCAAGATCAAATCTGTTTCTGAGACCTACATTTTTCACAGTTCATTTTTTTTCTATAAGGGTGAATTATGTCATTTGGGTACAAATAGCATGAACAACTCCACAAACTTTCCTTGGTGACATAATAGATAATAATATGGTTGGATTTCACCCCCATATCTTACCACATTTATAAGTGACCATAATGGTTGAAAATGTTTTAACAGACTTTTTTTATTAAAAATTCTTTGCATTCTGCTCCTCTTCATCTTCCAGAAAGTTGTATGGATATACCAATCTCATTGTATAAATAAATTTTCAATAATTATTTTAAGAGGGGGAAAAAAACCTGGTTAATATATTTGCTCCTGAATAATACTTGAGCATTGACTGGGAACCCAGCATGGCCCAAAGTCTTACCTAATTTTTTAAACATTATCTGGCAAAATGGAAACTTAGCATGAACTAGAAAATATCCAGCCCTGGTTCTTGCTAAGTTTCATAAGCTTAGAAAAGTTCAGAAATACTTAAGAAATACAGAGAGAATCATTCTGCTTTAAAGTTGGAAAGCACCTACTGGATAGTCTGAAACAACGTTTTCAAATGAGGAATTGAAGTCTCTGGTGAGAAGTGACTTGCCTGTGGTCCTAAGGTGCACATAAAAAATGCAGAGGAGATTGAAAAGTATATTTAAAAGTAAACCTCTATATTAATCACTATTTTTCAAAGTCACATTGATTTATATATAATCAGAAAGCAATTAGTAATCTTGAATAGCCAATCAAAACAAAACATATAAGATAACATATTCATATTGAAACCTTAAACAAATTCTTTTTTTACATAGGATGTGGGTGAAGATTTTGCACAAAGAAAAAATAGTGGCAATGTTTGTAGAGCAATATATTTTACAAAGAATAAATGTCTTAAAAATATTCCTTAACTTTTTAATAGTACTTTAAGTCTTTCTTCTAATTTAAAATTCTTTTTATTTCAATTAACTTTTTAATTATAAAAAATTTCCTTTATAAACTACATCTTTCAAGTTATGAACTTCTTTCAAACTTTAAAAAACACCCTTGTACTTAATCTCTGGACAAGTCATGAACTCAATAAGAAATTTGTAAAGGTTTATTAAAGAACATTAAATAGGAGCTCTGTAGGATCATTGCAAATCATCTGGTGGCTGTTTCTCAGCATACATAATAAAATACATTTGAACTTGAAGTTTGGACATTCAGGTCTGTGGCAACCAATACAATAATCAGTACAAAATACAAAACTATACGAGAAGTGAAAAAGATATTGTTTGCCTTTTTTTTTTTTTAAAGATTTTATTTATTTATTTGAGACAGAGAGAATGAGATACAGAGAGCATGAGAGGGAGGAGGGTCAGAGGGAGAAGCAGACTCCCTGCCGAGCAGGGAGCCCGATGTGGGACTCGATCCCGGGACTCCAGGATCATGACCTGAGCCGAAGGCAGTCGCTTAACCAACTGAGCCACCCAGGCGCCCCGATATTGTTTGCCTTTTAAAACCTCTATTCTATAATACTTCATTCTCAAACTCTTATCTTTAAATGTAACAAAAAGGCTAAAAAGCATAGATACACTTTTTGGGGTTCCTCCAAATATCCTCTCCTAACGTTGCCTCTAGAGTATTGTTCAGTTTGGCACTTATTCTGACCTTTGATTTATACCGTTAATGATCTTGGATTTGAATTTTTAAAAGTGTTCTTTGTCATTGTTGTTTTAAAGACTTATTTGAGGGGAGAGTGCATGTGTGGGAGGAGAGGGAGAAGCAGGCTCCCCACTGAGCAGGGAGCCCAATGTGGGGCTCAATCCTAGGACCCTGGGATCATGACCTGAGCTGAAGGCAGCCGCTTAACCAACTGAGCCACCCAGGTGACCCTGAAGTATTCTTTGTTTTCTTTCTCTAACTCATGGTCTCAGACTCAGCACAGGGTCCCTTCTGTTAAGAATTTCATGTTCATTCTCAAAAACCACTTTTGGACACAGAAAATGCGGTTATACCCTACATACTACTTTTAACCTTTTTTCTTAGTATCGTATTTTCTATGTCAATAAAATACAGATACATGTTAGGAACTCTTCTGTGTGCTTTATGTTAGATAATTCAGTCCCTACAGCAGTCCCCTTCCTACTTCACTGCAAGAAAACCATCAGCAGAGAACTTCACACGTTTCTTCCAACAAAACTGCCCTAACCAACAGCATTTGCCCTCATTTTTCCCCCATCTGTTATCAGATGATCTTAACCAATTTATGTAAATCCAGCTCCCCTCTGGAAGCACTAGATCCCATCATGTCTCACCCACTTAGGAACATCACTTCATGCTCTTTTAGAGTATATATTTATATATATTTTTACTCTCTACCATATCCTTCCCATAGAATAGGCTATTTGACCCATCTTTAATGAGCTTTATCAGGATCCTACTTCCCCTGCCTCTTCATTTCTTGGGTCCCTTTTGCAACAAAACTCTTCAAAAGTTCTGTTCTCCTTACTCTTGAATTCCTCTCCTCCCAGGCTCTTCACTTCAGTCAGTCCAGGAAGGCCCCGAAACTGCTCTCTCTTCCCAGTTGTCAGTGATCACCTGTTGCTGATCTAATAGTTTCACCCTCATCTTGATACGTAAGAATTAGATCATTAGATCCAATTGATATCTCCCCTAAAACTCAATATATCTTTCAGGACATCACAATCTCATGATTTTTTTTCCCTCTCCCTCATTTTATTCTCCTTTACTGGTTATCTTCTGCCCTTTAGCACTTAATGTTATGATACTTCAAAACTCGGTCCTTGTTTTCGTACATAATCTTTACACTATCAGAGGCTATGTGCATTTTTATAGTTTCAAATACCTCCATGTGCTGATGACACAAAAATTTACTCTTTACTTTCCTTAGATCTCCAGATTAAATACATAATTGTTTACACAACATTTCCCTTGGATCCTTAATAAGGGTCTTAAGCATGTCTGAAACTGACCTCTCTCATCTACTTCCCCCCTACACCTGCTCAGTCCTTCTTCCTTCCTCCTTCATCTCAGCTAATGGCAAATTCACCTTTACAGTTACAGTGTCAAAAATACTGGAGTCCTCTTTGACTCCTTTTTAAAAATCTCCTTTAAATTCATTATGTCATCAAATCCTGTTGTTTTACCTCCAAAACCTATCTAGGAGTCAAAAAGCCCTACTATCACCACTGCTACCTTCCTGAGTCAAAGTATGTCCCCATTTTCTTACCTTAGTTGATATAAATCTATAGCTTCCTAAGAGATACCTCTGCCTCTGCCCTTGTCTTATATGATCTATTTTTTTAAAGATTTTATTTATTTATTTGACATAGAGAGAGATAGCGAGAGCAGGAACACAAGCAGGGGGAGTGGGAGAGGGAGAGGCAGGCTTCCCGCCGAGCGGGGAGCCCGATGAGGGGCTCGATCCCAGGACCCCGGGATCCTGATCTGACCTGGAGGCAGACGCTTAATGACTGAGCCACCCAGGTGCCCCAATCTATTTCCATGTCATTAGCTGGAGTGATATTTTTCTTAAAGCTTTAAGGTATAATTGACACCCAAAAAACTATACTTTATATACAATTTGGATGACTATATACACCCATAATACCCTAAGTACCATCAAGATACTGGGGCTGTTAAATGGTGCAGCTGCTATGGAAAAGAATATGGCATTTCCTCAAAAAACTAAAAATAGAAATTCCATATGATCCAATAGTTTCACTGTAGGGTATTTATCCAAAAGAACGGAATTCAGGGTCTCAAAGAGCTGTCTACATTCCTGTGTTTATTACAGCATTGTTTACAATAGCCAAGAAAGCAGTCTAAATATCTCTCTATGGATAAATGGACAAAGAAAATATATATACAATGGAATTTATTTAGCCTTAAGGTGGAATCCTGATAGTCGCAAAAATGTGGATGCACCTAAAAGACATCATAATAAGTGAAATAAGTCAGTCAGAGGTGGACAGACATTTCATGTTTCCACTATATAATAGACTTACAGAGAAATTTTTCTGCAAGTTATGTGATGTCTCTTCACTGTGTAAATACCTAATATCTGTACTGCGTTTCACTTGTAGTAAAAGCCACAGGGGCCACCAAGGCCAATCGTTATCCAGCCCACTTACCTCCCTGACCTTCTCTCCAAGAACACTCTCTCTCCTCACTGTGCACCAGGCCCATGGACCAGCCTGACTTTCCTGTAATACTTCACACATGGCTCTACTATTTTCTTTATCTAGGACACTCCCTCCCCTGATATCTATCTACTATGCTAAATTTCTTCAGTCTTTCCTTATATTTCACCCTTTCAGTCAGGTTTACCCAGACCTCAGTTCCTAATTCTTCAAAGCCCCTCCTCCCACCCCAGCTCTCATGATTCCTGTGTCCTTATCTAAAATGGTAAATAATTGTTTGTAATTAGGCTTACTTTATGATCTCTCCCTAGAAATAAATTTCATAATTGGTCTATTTTGTGGTTTACTATATTCACAGATATATACTAAGTGACGATTCACTTCCTGAAACATAACAGATGTGAAATATTTGAATGATTGTTAATGATGGCAGCTATATATTTAATTTCTGAACTGTTTTCTTTGTATCATTTTTTCCCATTTTATTTAAAATGCTCTTAATTCCTAAGGCTATTTTATGTATTAGTCAAGTTCTACCTGGGGTTTATTTTTATGTAAAATAAACGAGTAGGATCTTCTATCATGGGTAGTCCATTGTTCCTCTAACATTTGTAAGTAATTAATTCTTTCCCCATCCTGGAAACCAAGTGAAGAAAGAGTACAAGGAGAAGATAAAATCAACTGAACCTAAAAATGATAGGGTGAGAAAGTGATAGTTGATAATAACTGGATTAGTGAGTTATACATAGGCTGCATATATGCACTTAGATCTATTTCTGGACTTTCTATATTCCCTTATATAATGTATTCATTCACATTCCAGAAGCTTGAGTGATTCTTCTAATGTTTGTTTTCTCCAAAACCTTCTCCTACATTTCACTCACAATAAAAATCACATATCTATTCTTTTGCTACTAACTTTAAAAGGGTTGATTTAAGATTTACCTATAAGATTTAAAAATTATAATAATATTGCTCTTGCATATAGCTTCAAGGATTTTTTCATCAGCCAACTTTCAAATTTTAAATAGCATACGTTAACTTTTTTGTGAGATCTGAAAGGACTGTACGAATAAACTAGCTCGAATTTAGCATAGGTTGACACCCAATGGGTTAGGTTGGATGATGGACCACTGGCCGCCATCACCCACTTCTCAGCAGGTCAGTGGCTGTGAACTGGCCACGCCTATCAGATGGAACATGACAATTCTATTTATCTGGAAAGGAGAAAACAGAAGTGAAGCTTGAACTAATAAATACTGTATGTGATTTCCTGAATGATTCCATATCCCTTCCTTTTAAAGACCATATCACCTTCCCGCTCCACCTCACTGCATCACGCCCAGTTTGGCTTACTTCTATAAGCAGAGGTGGTCTAGGGATAACTAGCTGAAACAGACCACTCTGACATGTGTGGAACCCCAGTACTTATGGCTGTAGATAACTTCTAAAATAATGGTTAGCTAATGTTTGTGGGTTTTTTTTAATTTTTATATTTTTAAAGAACCAGATAATTATCTTAGGCATTATGGGTCTCATACAGTCTCTTGGATCTTCTCTTCCTCTTTTCCTTTTTTCCTTACTCTTTAAGAATCACTTAGTCCAAAGGTCATATAGAAATAGAAGTTGGGTTTGGTCCACAGGCCATTGTTGGTCAACTCCTGATGAAAAGGCTATCCCCAGCATAGCTGGACAGTACCTAAAACAGATAACTTGCAGCTGACCCTCAAGAAATACTCTCCTAAGGCATCTCCACGTCCACCAGTGTGGTGGCAGCCATGGAATTGTGTTGCTCAGGGCGCCTGGGTGGCTCAGTTGGTTAAGTGACTGCCTTCGGCTCAGGTCATGATCCTGGAGTCCCGGGATCGAGTCCCACATCAGGCTCCCTGCTCGGCAGGGAGTCTGCTTCTCCCTCTGACCCTCCTCCCTCTCATGCTCTCTGTCTCTCATTCTCTCTGTCTCAAATAAATAAAATCTTTAAAAATAAATAAATAAAAAATAAAAAGAATTGTGTTGCTCAGATGTCACACCTCCACAGAGCAGAGTTAAAGGACAGCCCAGCTGCCCCCCTTCTCTGGCCCCCGCTGCATTTGTACTGGGGTCACGTTGCCCTCAGGCTGCGTTCAGTGAGCAAGCACAGCAGGGGTAGTATGAAAGCTTATGACTACAAGACATGGGACTCCCGTGACACGGAACTTAAGGTAAAAGAGTCCCCATTAGCCTCTCTTAACCTTGCTTAGAAATATGCTCAGGGTGGGGGCGCCTGGGTGGCTCAGTCGTTAAGCATCTGCCTTCGGCTCAGGTCATGATCCCAGGGTCCTGGGATCGAGCCCCGCATCGGGCTCCCTGCTCAGCGGGAGGCCTGCTTCTCCCTCTCCCACTCCCCCTGCTTGTGTTCCCTCTCTCGCTGTGTCTCTGTCAAATAAATCAATAAATAAAATCTTAAAAAAAAAAAATATGCTCAGGGTGGCCCAGTCAGTTAAGCATCCAACTCTTGGTTTCAGCTCAGATCATGATCTCAGCGTTGTGAGATCAAGCCCCACATCAGGCTCTGTGCTCAGCATGGACTCTGCTTAAGACATTCTCTCCTTCTCTCTCTGCCCCTCCCCCCATGCTTTCTTGCTCCCTCTCTTGCTTGCTCCCTCTCAAATCTTAAAAAAATAAGAAAATCTGCTCCAGTCGGAGACTCCTAGTACCCAATCCTTTCCTCCTCCTGTTTTCACAGGGGTCAGATTAGCATTGTAGCTACCTCTCCCTAACCTTGCTTTATCTTTCACAGGTGTTTCCCCCAGTAAAATCGTACATATCAAATCCCACGTGGCATCGATTTCTCAGAGGAGCCAAACTTACACACCAGGTGATTCCACCTCTGAGGAACAAATTACTTTCATGTTGTTTCTTTCTCACCAGGTTAAAAAAACAACAGTTTGCTAGGGTTGCAATAGCATAGTACCACAAACTGGATTGCTTAACGAGGAGTTCATTGTGTCACAGTTCTGGAGACTGAAAGTCCAAGATCAAATTGTGGGAGGATTGGTTCCTTTAGAGAGCTTCTGGAGAAAATCTGTTGCATGTCTCTCTTTTAGCTTCTGGTGAATTGCTGGCAATCTTGGGTGTTCTTTGCAGCTGGTATTCTTCCTATGTCTTCATATCGTCTTCTCTCTGTATATATCTCTTCACAGGACTCTAAAGACACCAGGTGCATTGGATTAGAGGCTCACCCTACTCCAAAGTGACCTCATCTTAACCATATCTGCAGTGACCCTATTTCTAAATCAGGTTACTTTTTGAGGTACCAGGGGTTAGGTCTTCAATATATGAATTTTGAGAAAATACCGTTGAATCCAAAACATCAAACATGACACCTAATCACCTCCTCATGGGCCACATGAACAAACTACCTCCTATAGAGCAATATTAGAATTACAGCATTTATCACAGAACAAATATTTAATACTGCTTGTTGATATTAAGACATTTCAGCCAATCACCTCCCAAGGAACAGATTGCCTCAATAGACAACCACCCACTTAGTATCCACCTCAAGATTTCACTGGTTTATTTTCCCCTCCCATTTTTTCCTTCTCTCTCCTCTCTTCCCTTCTCCTTTCCTTGGGAAAGAGAAACCAGTCCTTCTCATTTTCTTTCATATCTAATAACCACTGCCCTAGAGTAAAAAAATGGGACTATTGCAATAAACAGGTCTAGTCTCCTTGGATGCAAAATGCACCTTGAAATAATAGTTTACCCTCCTCCTTCAGGCAGCAGTCAAGCAATATAAAATGTTATCACAAGAGCTTATGGAGTACACAACAGAAATTTATTACTTCATAAGACTGATAGCTCTAGAATACAGTGAAACAAATGGGAGATGGCACATTTTATAGTAAGACAATTTTTCTTAAAAACATTCTTATCGTAAAGTTTTCTTCCCTTTGGGAAAATATTAGTATTGGTAGTTGGTAATAAGTGAAATAAAAATAATTTATCCTCCCATAATTTCTCATATTTTTATAACCTTCTCTGAGTGAGAGTGACTCTGGTTTTGTACATAGGGGACTATTCCCTATGTACAGCATAGCATAATTAACTGACAATTACTCCCCATCTCAAGCAGAGCTGTAATGCTCTTGGAATCCAGATTTACCAAGTTAATGCAAACCAGCAATCCCAGTGAGAGCATATCCGCTGTGGATTACATGAATTTCCTCTATCTTGTTCTGAGATTCTGTTCTCTCATAATTTCAGATAATTGTACTCCTTGAGAGAAAGAAATTAGGACATTTAAGTATGGCAGTGAGAGAATTATTTTGCTTTTATCTGACCCTTACAAAGCTCAGGATTAAGTGTTCAATTGAATTCAAGTAGAACGTAAGCATACCTGGCAGCCTGCCGCTATTAAAACTACCCTATTGCCATAGCATGGGCTCTTGTAGGTATAATGGACATCATACCAAGTTACAAACCATGTCAAAGTAATTTCCCAAACAGACTATTGCTTTCCTTCTTGGGATCTGGAACTATGTGTTAATATAGTAAACTGACATTGCTTTTTCTAATACATGCAAGGCTATCTTCCTTTCCTCCCAGTTACAGAGTTTAGAAATCCAATCCAAGAGTTGTTATAAACTCCCCACTTTCTCTCACCCTTCACCTCATCTTTATTTTTTCCAAGACCCCATCTTGACTTTTTCCACCTATTTCCTTACTGCCCATCTCTTCTCCCCACAGCTGGCATTTTTAAATGATTAAAAGGTCAGAAAGAGGGGCGCCTGGGTGGCTCAGTCGTTAAGCGTCTGCCTTCGGCTCAGGTAATGATCCCAGGGTCCTGGGATCAAGCCCCGCATCGGGCTCCCTGCTCGGCGGAGAGCCAGTTTCTCCCTCTCCCACTCCCCCTGCTTGTGTTCCCTCTCTCGCTGTCTCTCTCTCTGTCAAATAAATAAATAAAATCTTTAAAAAAAAAAAAAAAAAGGTCAGAAAGAAACTTAAATATGTACTCTTGTTACATAAGTATCCACGCTTTGTACTTCAGGTGATGAATTCAATCTCCTACCATCTCGCATCAGCATGGAAGCATTCTGGATTGTAGACACTTTCTTACTTTCTGTTCCAAATCCTTTCAAATAGTGTCCAAATTCTCAGCTTCCCCTTTGAAACAAAATCAAAAACTTTTCTGTACTTGCTGATTCCCATTTCTTTGATTCTCCACCTTTTTTTTTTTTTCTCTTAAGATACAGGATCCACATTACAGATTATGTAAGGCTAATATGTTTGTATCTGGCATAAAAATAATACAATGAATGCCATAGAGCAGAACATCAGTGGCAGTCTGAGGTCCTCTGTAACCTTTCACAATTACATTCCCAATTGTCTTCCTAGAGGTAAAATTGTATCTGTGGGCTTTCTGTTTGGAGAAACAGCAGCTTGGTTTATTTCAGATCTGTTCCTAGTAAAGGGGAGAAAAACATTTTAAAGGAATCTGTATGAGAGAATTCAAATGCTAACAAGGCAGAGTGTTTTTTTTTTCTTTTAAGTATTTAAATTCTAGCGAAATAAGTCAGAGAAAGACAAGAATCATATGATCTCACTGATATGAGGATTTTGAGAAACAAGACAGAGGATCATAGGGGAAGGGAGGGAAAAATGAAACAAGAGGAAACCAGAGAGGGAGACAAATCATAAGAAACTCTTAATCTCAGGAAACAAACTGAGGGTTGCTGGAGGGGAGGGTGGTGGGACAGATGGGGTAACTGCGTGATGGACATTGGGGAGGATATGTAGTATGGTGAGCACTGTGAATTGTAAGACTGATGAATCACAGACCTGTACCCCTGAAACAAATAATACATTGTATGTTAATTAAAAAATTAAAAAAATGTGCTGAGCTTTAAGAAAAAATTCTAGTTAACATACAATATGATATTCAGAGTGTTTCGAAAAGGTGAGCCTAATATTCTAGACCTACCTTCTAGGCGTTAATCAAGAGTCATAAGGCTAAGAAGCTGGGTGTGGTATGGAAACTAAGATTTTAGCAGCTGAAAAACTTGAGCATCTTACAGGAATGGGGTACAAAACTGGATTGCATGAGGGCAAAGAGAGGCCTTGGTAAATACTCCATTAACTTAGTTGAGGAAAAGAGTGAATTAAGAAATAGGTAAGCCCAACTACAGATGAACTTAAACATTACTCAGATTAAGGAAATCTGCCCTCTCCCCTAGATGTATATTAAAAGCAAAAAGAAATTCCCTCTAGAGAAGATGACTCAGGTCTTCAAAATTTCTCTATTTTTTTTACACATCTGGAATTCAATCAAAATTCACCTGGAATACCCCCAGGTAAAAAGTGGATAACAAAAGCCCAAAATAAAAACATAACAAAGATGCATAAAGATCAAGATGGGTTTAATAAGACACTGACTTTTAATAATTCATTAAAATGTTAAAGAGGTTAGAGAAAACAGAAAACAGTTTCAGAGAATTTTATAGAATTAAAAAGTGTTAAAAATCAAATGGGTTATACTCATAAAGCTGCAAAAATATAATAACTGAACTTGAGTATTCAATCTAAGAGGTAAAGGAAGACTTCATGTAGCTTAAAAAAAAATTAGCACACTGGAAAATAGGTCCAAATAAGATACTTAGTCTGAAGCCCAAGACAAAAGTTGCCTTGTTGTGAGAATTTTTCTAAACACCTCATAGAATAGCATCTCTGCTCATTCTGTTAACTTTTTTTTTTCTGACTTTCATTTATGGTGTCCCTTTCCTTCATCTATTTCATTTACTTTTTTGTATCTGGAAATTTGAGAATTCTTTGTGGCCACAGATGAGCGTCATTCCTATAGAAAAATTCTGCATTTGCTTCTGGATATCTGAGGACAGAAACCCTAAAAAATGTATTCAGGCATCAAAATGTGTGAACTGTGACTTGTGGTCTAAAAAACTTAGTATATATATTTTCTCTTCCACAAGATCCAAGCCTGTGACAAATGAGTGTTGTTGTTGTTTTTTTCACCCTTTCTGTGGTTTTTGTTTGTTTCTTTGCTTTTACATCACCCTTTTCACTGATGATTTAGGTCTGCAAGATTCCCAGCTTCATGTTAGGGTCTCTAATTCAGCTCCAGGCAATTGTATGGCCTAGATTTTGTTGTTGTTCCTATCCCTTTTTGGTGGTTACAAATAATGCTTTTCACAAATAAAAACTATTTTAGTCTTGGTACAAGGTTTGTTGCATGACAGCATGTCATGGAAACAGTATTCCCTTTTTGGTTTTTTTTGTTGTTGTTTGTTTTGGCCTTCAAAAATTTCCTTTATACTCTTCAGCTGTGTTTTTAAAAAGTTTTTCTCATGTTTAAGAGGTTTAGTTTTTTGTTAAATATTTTGGGTCTTTTAATAAGATCTTACAGTATGAGGAACTTTTGATAGGAAATATTTTAAGCCTACCAAATTACTACTCTTCTTCAAACTGCTCTGATTGCTTTCACCAAGAACTCCATGTTGTTCAATCTAGTAAGTTCAGAGTTTTCATCTTACTTGAGTTATTTGTTGCCTATAATTGATCATTTCTTCCTTCTTGATGTACTACTCTACCTTTCTTCTAGAATACTCAATTTTATTCCTCACTAACCATTGCTCCTCAGATGCTAATGTTGGATGCTCATTTTCTCAACACTAATGCATAAGAAAACTCAGAGGTTCTGTACCCTGTCTTATTCTCTGTTCTCTCTTTCTTCGGGACTAATCTCGTGCCCTCCCAAGCTCACATACCATCTATGCACTCACTGATGGTTCCTGATGTGTGTCTCCAACCTCAACTTTACCTTAAATTAAAGATGTGTGTAACAGTTGGCCACTGGAAATCTTGAACAAAAGTCCTGATCCTATTCCTCACCAGTTCCTCCTGCTGTATTCTGACAGCTTTCAGTAAAGGATGCGTTCAGTGAAGGACACCTTCATTTCTTTGGATGCTCAGGCCAAATAACCGTTAGTTATCCCAGACTACTTTTTCGCATCTCACATTTGGTCGGTATGAAAATACTGTGGCCTATTCCTTTCGAATAGTGCAATTCAACTACTATACTGCTGCACATTCCGTCCTCACCTAGGTTGCCCTTGCTGTCTTGTCTGCCTGGACTTTGAACGCCACACAACCAGGTGGGAACCTGACCAACAGTTTCCTCTTCAGTGAGGCCTACCCTAACAACTTAGAATAGTGGCCTCTGCCATTCTGCCATCCTACTCTGCTATGGTTCCCTTTGTGGAATTTATCTCCACATTACATACCATGGGTGAGCTTGTTTCTTAATGGCTTTGCCTCAAAAATCTAATCTTCATGTAAGCACGGATTTTTTTTTTTTTTTCTTGTTTTCACTGCTACATCACCAGCTCTAGAACAGAGCCTGGCACAGAGTAAATGATTTAAAAAACAAAACAAGCTTACCCCATAGTTTAATAGGTATAATTTTATTGTATAGGAGACGGGGAGGGTAAGACAGTTTTTTTATGTGTTTCCCAGTGCCCTAGAGCTAGAATAGCTAAAAACTAAATCCTGGTCATTTTCAAACAATAACAAAACAAAAAGTGCTATTTCCTGTTGTCCCTTGCTGTGGTCATAAAAATTTCTTCACATGGTATTCATGACTTCACAGTCTGACCCCAATCGGTCCTTTGAACCTCATCTCTTATATGAATCACTTTCTTACAGAAGAACTATGTGAACCTCAGCTCTGTTCTCGCTGCTTTTCTCCAAAGAGGTCATGCCCTGT
>NW_023270316.1:19107982-19172294 GCF_011800145.1 Mirounga leonina | reverse complement strand
CCTCAGCTCTGTTCTCGCTGCTTTTCTCCAAAGAGGTCATGCCCTGTGTACCTCTGTGCTCTGCCTCCCACCTCTCCCTTAGCCTGGAGTGACCTTGTTCCCTGTTTCTGGCTAATCAAACCTTCCACTGTCTTCAACTCAGGTCAAATGTCACTTAAATCATCAAGTCAGATCCAGTCATCTCAGTAAAAATTAATCTTTTTTCCTTCTCAGGCATTGCTGAAGCATTTAGTTTTCATAGAATTTTTGGTACTTTACACTATGTGCCCTTTGTTAAATGCAATCATATGTCTACCTGTTGCCCTCATGAGAAACTAAGCTGCTTGAGGACAGTAGTTTCTATTTAATCACCTTCACATCCTTCCTTTAGGTCTGAACGGTGTTGCGTATACATGGGCTGTGTTCAGTTAAATATTGCAGAAGTTCTTTTCACTGCCTCATCATATCCAGTTGTCCCTAGTATTTTCAGTTTCTTTTAGACAAAGGTCTTATATGAACCACAGATGAAAGATCATGCATAAACCACGTTTTTCTCTCAATGACAAAAATACAATTTCAATCATTTTTTTATTTTTCATTTTTTTTAATTTTAGGATAATCTTTTTTTTTGCATTTTTTATTTATGTTAATCACCATACATTACATCACTAGTTTTTGATATAGTGTTCCATGATTCATTGTTTGCGTATAACACCCAGTGCTCCATTCAATACGTGTCCTCTTTAATACCCATCACCAGGCTAATCCATCCCCCCACCCCCCTCCCCTCTAGAACCCTCAGTTTGCTTCTCAGAGTCCATAGTCTCTCATGGTTCATTTTTTGTTTTAATCCGTTCTTAGTGACCCACATAGCTGGGAAAATGTTGCTGGATTTTTTTATGGTCCACCACGGAACTTTCTAAGTCTGTTAGAGGGATGATGCCTATCTTGGCTATATTATTTCCCACCTTGAGAAAAGGAGCATAGATGGAGTATGTTTATTTCAGAAAATTGGCAGGAACTGGCTTTGAAGGAAAATTGGTTAAGCTGGAGATACAGCTGTAAGCTTTGTTCCCCTTCTTCTCCCCTGAGGAAGTAGACACAGAAGCACGTATTCAGGAAGTGCTGGCTCAGGGAGTCATTCATGCTTTCACCAGGCAGACCTCATGGTGACATCCGTAGGGCTTCATAGGAGGCTCATACCCAGTGTAGAAGTAGAAGTCACTCTGTCAGGTGTCTGTGTCCTCCGAGGTGGTGCAGCTGGGCCACATGAGCTACATAGTAAGCTTCCTTGACATAATCACCAAACTGCAGGGAAGAGACATTGATGCTTTCCCTGTCCTCCATCTCAATGCTGCCATCAGTAGGAACTGGGCAGGTTGTTCTGGAGCTGGTTTGGAATCTGAAACCAGACTTTGAATTTCTTCCATAGGGAGCCATCTTCACTGGGGAAACACAGCAAAAGAAATAGGAACTGTCATCCCCATGCGGATTCCCTTGTCACTGGTGCCTCCCACATACTTCACGACTTTGGGCATTTCTTCCCTTAGAGCCTCACCCACAGGCTGATCTGTCACTTTCCCTGTGGCAAACCTTCCTCCTTCACAGGTCCTTTCCTTATAGGAGACTTTTTCCTTGCCCCCTTTGCTCAGGACCTGCCAAGGCCACGTCTTTATGCTT
The DNA here is from genome assembly GCF_011800145.1 of Mirounga leonina. Classification (NCBI taxonomy): domain Eukaryota; kingdom Metazoa; phylum Chordata; class Mammalia; order Carnivora; family Phocidae; genus Mirounga; species Mirounga leonina. The sequence continues at coordinate 19,170,635 of NW_023270316.1, read as the reverse complement.
TCAAACAGCAAGTTCTTGATCATGCCCAAATGATGTGGCTGTAGCACTCTGGACGCACCAGTGGACCATCCAATTCTCTTTTTTCATGTTTTCTTGATGCATAAAATAATAAACTCAAACTTTCCTTTTTCTGACAGATTATATGTTACTATAATCATCAGTAATACAACCAGCAGCACTTAACTTACAATGTGTTTTCCAGTAAAACCACATTACTTAAAAATAATGAAAACAGAAGTTAAGAGAAAAAAAATACGCAGGGAGGCAAAACATGGGGTAATCAAACATGTGTATCTGGGAGGGAAATTCTCACTGAGACATGAAGGGAAATAAGGTCTTCCCAGTCTGTTTAATTTTTTAAATTCTGCCCCATATCAAGTCCAATGGATTTTCAGCTTCTGTTGTACATATTCTTTAACCCTTAGGAAATTGGGGTATGTATCCATGGTAAAGCAGATAATGTTGATGTAGTTAACACTGAAGCTACTTTGCTGGAGTACTATAAGTAGGTAAATAAGGCAAAGATAAGAGTTCAGACTAGCAAGTACTTTTTCTTTTTTTTAACATATAATGTATTATTTGTTTCAGATGTACAGATCTGTGATTCATCAGTCTTACACAATTCACAGCACTCACCATAGCACATACCCTCCCCAATGTCCATCACCCAGCCACCCCATCCCTCCCACCCCCACCACTCCAGCAACCCTCAGTTTGTTTCCTGAGATTAAGAATTCCTCATATTGGGGTGCCTGGGTGGCTCAGTCGTTAAGCATCTGCCTTCGGCTCAGGTCATGATCCCAGGGTCCTGGGATCGAGCCCCGCATTGGGCTCCCTGCTCCGCGGGAGGCCTGTTTCTCCCTCTCCCACTCCCCCTGCTTGTGTTCCCTCTCTCAGTATCTCTCTCTCTGTCAAATAAATAAATAAAATCTTAAAAAAAAAAAGAATTCCTCATATCAATGAGATCATATGATACGTGTCTTTCTCTGATTGATTCATTTTGCTCAGCATAATAGCCTCTAGTTCCCTCCACGTTGTTGCAAATGGCAAGATTTCATTTTTTGGGTTTTTTTTTTTTGATGGCTGCCTAATATTCCATTGTGTGTGTGTGTATATATATACACACACCACATCTTCTTTATCCATTCATTTGTTGATGGACATCTTGGCTCTTTCCATAGTTTGGCTAATGTGGACATTGCTGCTATAAACATCGGGGTGCACATACCCTTTCAGATCACTACATTTGTATCTTTGGGGTAAATACCCAGTAGTGCAATTGCTGGGTCGTACGGTAGCTCTATGTTCAACTTTTTGAGGAACCTCCATACTGTTTTCCAGAGTGGCTGCACCAGCTTGCATTCCCACCAATGGCGTAGGAGGGTTTCCCTTTCTCCGCATCCTCGTCAACATCTGTCATTTCCTGACATGTTAATTTTAGCCATTCTGACTGGTATGAGGTGGTACCTCATTGAGGTTTTGATTTGGATTTCCCTGATGCCGAGTGATGTTGAGTACTTTTTCATGTGTCTGTTGGCCATTTGGATGTCTTCTTTGGAAAAGTGTCTGTTCATGTCTTCTGCCCATTTCTTGATTGGATCATTTGTTCTTTGGGTGTTGAGTTTGATAAGTTCTTTATAGATTTTGGATACTAGCCCTCTATCTGATATGTCATTTGCAAATATCTTCTCCCTTTCTGTCAGTTGTCTTTTGGTTTTATTGACTGTTTCCTTTGCAGACTAGCAAGTACTTTACCATGCTAAGATATTTGTATCTACCCCTTATGCATATGAAGAACCAGTGAAGGATTTTGAGCAGAAAAGGAACTTAACCATATTTGACATTTGAGAATTTAACATCAGATTCAGCAGGAAATATAAAACTGTCTAGGGAAGAAATTTGAGTCATGGAGTTTGTTAGCAGAGTAAAAAATGAAGGGCTCATTCTTGGCAGCAGATCAGTAATAGTTGGGGGGGAGAAGCCCATAAACGAATTGCAAACTTAGACCATAGGCCCTGCAAAAATAATTTACTAAAGTATTTACTAATTTTAGTTTCATTAATTTTTATAGAGTGCTTACTATAAATCTTGCACCTAAGAATATAGTGCTATTAAAGTGTAAAATAGTGAAGTATTTTATCTTGTCAAGGAGATGAGGAAAGTGACTGCTGCTGAGAAAGAACAGGGAGGGTTCACTGAGGTGAAGAAGGAAAGGGAGGGTATTTCAAACTGTAGGAGCAACCTGAGCAATTCCAGTGGCAGGATAGGGCTTGGCAAGTGTGAGAAACTGGTTTAAGTCCAATAGTGAATTCAGAAGACAGAAAAGAGGGTTCAAGGGTTCATGGTGTGAGGGGAGACTGAAGACATGGCTAAGGGCTGCACTGGGAAGAATGCCATAGACCATGTGAAGAATTCCTCTTTTAATGCAATAGGATTTGGACATTCAACCACCTTTGCATTGGTTTTACTTGCTTTTCTTGAGTGCTTTTAAGAAAGATCTAGGACAAATATTTTTCCTCACAACCTTGGAATATTTGAAGTTAAAACCCTTTCTGTCTTAGAGTGGAAAAGAAAAAAAATCATATTTTGATTTGGGGGAGATGTCAAAAAATGTTTCTGGTTGTCCTTGCCTTCCTGTCCTCCCAGTGGAAAGAAAAAAGATGTGGACCTAGGGATCCTAGAATTGATGGGGGGGGGGGGGGGGGGGGACAGAGGAGGCAGGAAGTGTTAGATTGTAATGATTGGGAAACCTGAACAGCGTAATGAGAAAAACTAGAGGACCCAGAAGGAAATAAGTGAAAGGGGCTTGTGACACATATTCATTTGCATGAGGCCTTCTCAATAACTCAGGATCACTGATCAGAACTACAAATGGGCCCATCTGATTTTTATCCATGCCATGGGATGTGCATAACCATTTTTGGCTACCATTTATGGCCATCCTAGAGTGCGTACCCCCAAGATCTCTAGCATGCTTTAGGGAGGAACATTCTCTATACATTAGAGGGCTGGGATTGAGCTGAACCAGTCTGAGATTACTAGACTGGAATAGTAATTACTTCATTTTTGCTAAGAACAATGAGAAGGCAATAGATAGTCTTAATATATTTGTATTTTAAAGCAGCACTCTGGCTGCAGAATGTGGAATAATAGATTCTGGGAAGAATGCACACAGCATTTGCTGACTATTGTAATGGGCTTGTCTACAGATTGTGTACCATTGATGTAACAGTGGAAATGGAAAAAAAAAACATTTTGGATATGAAAGGATTATTAGGTCACTTAAAAAATTATAGCTTATTGATTGGATATTGAAGATGAGAAGTGAGCATTGAGCCAAAGGATTCCAAGTCATCTGAAGAGGAAAACTTATCAGTGTGGTCTTCACAAGTTGAATAGAAAGTTAAAAAAAATATCTATGCTGTCCATCAGGAAGTTGCAAATGTAGATCTGAAACAGTTAAAAGTTGGAGGTTCGTGATTTACATCATTTGCAGAGGATCATCAACAAAACATAGTAGGGGTCAGTTGATAGAATTTACAGTTTCATCTAGTATTCAAAATACTGCAGGATAGGGGTGCCTGGGTGGCTCAGTTGGTTAAGCGACTGCCCCCGTGTCAGGCTCCTTGCTCAACAGGGAGCCTGCTTCTTCCTCTCCCTCTGCCTGCTACTCCGCCTGTTTGTGCTCTCTCGTTCTCTGTCAAATAAATAAATAAAATCTTTAAAAAACATACTGCAGGATAAGTAATATCAGGGCACCAATTTATGGATGAGAAAAGCAAGGCTCAGAGTGTAATTTGCATAGGATCTGATTTCAAAATTTGCTTCCTTTAATTACTATCATTTTCTGTCTCTGAATGGATGAGCTTGCAAAACAAAGATAAGACTCTCCAGCAAAGGAGAATGAAAAAGAGGACTGAGAACCATATGAAGAAAGCTAGAAACTGAAGTACTTTTGAAGTCAATGGTGGAGATTTAATGGTTTTGAATATTGGTGTTAATGGAGTTTGTTAACCTTGTAGAGTACCCCAAAGATGTGTAGGATGAGGAATTGAAAACAAGTTATTTTCATGGTTATTCAATAAACTTTGTTGAGCAAGTAATCTGTGCCAGGTACTCCTCCAGATGCTGTGAATAGAATAGTGAACAAAACAGAAAAATCACCTTTCTAATAGTAATTAAATTCTGGTAGGACATAGACCATAAACATTCATGCAGTTTAAGACCATGATTTGACATTTAACAATGAGGCACTCACTGCAGTTACCAAAGAGAAGTAGTCTCTGGGGTGGAAGCCAAATAGCCATGAGTTGAAGAATTTAGAGGAGGTAATGCTGGAGTGGGATAAGGGGGACATGATTATTGCTGTGCCTAGTGTTAGGAGAAAGGATATATTATACAGGTTGCTGAGGTATGTTGATAGCATGTTCAAAAACCAGACTAAGATGGGACTAGATACATTTGAGGGGTTCTTGGATATGTATGACCTCCTCTTATGCAGCTTCCAACTAACAGGTTAAAGTAGAATTTTTTAAAACTAACATACAGTGTTAATTTTAGGTGTATAATGTATTGATTAAACAATTCTATACATTACTTAGTGTTCACCACAATAAGCGTAGTCACCATACTACATTACTAATTAATTCCCTATGCTGTACTTTATATCTCCATGATTTATAACTGGAGGTTTGTTCTTCTTGATCCCCTTTATTTCACCCATCCCCAACTCACCTCCCCTCTGCCAACCACCAGTTCTCAATTTGAATCTGTTGCTTTTTTCTGTCTCGTTTGTTTTGTTTTGTTTTTAGATTCCACATATAAGTGAAATCATGGTATTTGTCTTTCTCTGACTTATTTCATCTTAGCATAATAACCTCTAGCTCATCCATGCTGTTGCAAATGGCAAGATTTCATTCTTTATGGCTGAGTAATATTCCATTGTATATATACCACATCTTTATTCACTCATTTATGGATGCTTCCATATCTTGGCTATTATAAATCATGCTACAATGAACATCGGGATGCAAATATCTTTTTAAATTAAGTGTTTTCACTTTCTTTTTTTTCAGATTTATTTATTTGAGGGGGAAGGAGGGGCAGAGAGAAAGGGAGAGAAATTCTCGAGCAGACTCCCCGCTGAGTGTAGAGCTCAGTGTGCAGCTTGATCCCAGGACCCTGAGATCATGACCTGAGCCAAAATCAAGAGTCAGCCGCTTAACCGACTAAACCACCCAGGTGCCCCAGTGTTTTCATTTTCTTTGAGTGTACACCCACTAGTGGAATTACTGGATCATATGGTAGTCCTATTTTTAATTATTTTTTGAGGAATCTCTATACTGCTTTCCACGTAGCTGCACCACTTTACATCCCCACCAACAGTGCAGGAGGGTTCCTTTTTCTCCACATCCTCGCCAACACTTCCTTTTTTGATTCCAGGCATTCAGGCACATGTAAGGTGATATCTTACTATGGTTTAGATTTGCATTTCCCTGGCGATTAGTGATAGAATGGAAATTTTAAGTACTGGTTTTCTAAATTCAGTGTTCTTTGGAAGAACTTGGAAGGCTTATAAAACACAGTGCTGGATTCACTCCAGGTTTTAGATTCAGTAGATCTGGGGTGGGGCCCAAGAATTTTCATTTCTAATGGGTTCCCAGGTAATGCTGAGGCTGCTGGTTGGTGGACGACACTTTAAGAATAACTGCCTTGGGCGCCTGGGTGGCTCAGTTGGTTGAGCGACTGCCTTCGGCTCAGGTCATGATCCTGGAGTCCCTGGATCGAGTCCCGCATCGGGGTCCCTGCTCGGTGAGGAGCCTGCTTCTCCCTCTAACCCTCCCCATCTCATGTACTCTCTCTCTCTCTCATTCTCGCTGTCTCAAATAAATAAATCAAAAAAAAAAAAAAAAGAATAACTGCCTTAAGTAAGAGTAGATTTTGTAAATAATCAGAATAGTCCAGACCTTAATGACATTCCTCGTTCTTTCTCCCAGCCAGTTCTTAATCACAGGCAACCAGAAACTCTGAGCTAACCTGGGAAGTTATGTTCTTATTTAATTTTTAGAAAGCTGAATATAAATGTCCAACAGGCGGGTTTGCTCCATCCCTGAAAAAGTCCCTGTGTCTCATCATAATACAGGTTCCACACACATTGCAAAATGCCAATTTTGCTACCAAGGAGCAAGTTCTTAAAAGTGCATTTCACAGAATATAGAAAACAACCAATTAAACTTTTCTCACAGCAGGACGTCCCTTTAAAATACTCTAATCATGAAGAATCACTTGTATTCCTCCAAAAAGTTGGGTTATGACTAATATTAACTTAAGGTGTGAGATTTTAACATTTGCTTTCTTGTGAAGTTATTAGCTTTGTTCTTGTTTGTTTGTTTTTAGTAAATGTTCTCATTGCACTCACAAACTATACCTATTAGAAGCAGCTTGCTCTGTTCAGATTATTCCAATAATACACTGGCTGGTCTCCCAAGCTCCTCCTCCATTTGTGAATGCTTCCTTGACCCTTGTACCATTTTTGTACACATTTTAGTTTTTCTGTTGCCATTTAACTCTGGTTAGATTCTTCTTTCAGGTCAAAGCTTAAATGGCATTTAATTCAGTGAGCTCTGTCTTACTACTCCCTTTTGCTAGGTCCAGATTCCTTTGTTATAAGTGCACACTGGTCATTGATTTTTTTGTTTATATTGAAGGAACTATATATAAAAACTTAGAAGTGTGTATGTATAAATACAAATATATATGTGGGGATACATAAAATACACAAATTAAAGGTATACATATCGATATATTTTCTGGAAGTTACTGTACTTATATACCAGCAGCACCTACATCAAGAATTAGGATATTACCAGAACACCATCTGCCATCTTGTGTCCCATTAAAGATCTGTACAGGAAGTTTTAGTGACCTCAGTTCCATGCACCTGTAGACCTATTCTCTGCCCTTCACTAGAAGGCAGTTCTAGGCTTTCCCATTGAATGTATTTCCTGAATCATGGATGACCTTTTTAGAGATTCTAGACCCCAGCCTGGGACAGAATGAACATGGGCTGTGGAGTCAACAAGAAAAGTGCATTAAGCTCTTAGAGCCATGGTACCCTCTCAGAAGACCTGGAGTTTAAAAACTCTACTTTATGGGACTTTTGTAGAATTATGATACTGAATATGTAAAGCACCCAGCACAAAATCGGCACTATTTAAATACTAATTATTTTTTCTACTGCTTTCTGGTGTAAAGAAGATTCTCTATTCTTCCGTAATTCTGCCAGATATTTCTGTTCTTGGTCTTGAATTCTCTGCCATCTTAAGGAGATGGAAGATATTTTCTTATAGGACATATACAGGATTCTTTTTGACCATCTATTAAAATCATCCACAATTCTGTGTGGTAGGAGCCAAGTATGGCTGGTCAATTTATATTATCTCCAGTCTTCATAATCTTGCTTGAAGGTAGATATAATTATCTCAGAGATGTTAAGTGATTTTTCAAGTGGAGAGAGCTCAAACTCTCAAAAGTAGGATTCACATTTAGGTACTTGTCATTCCTCCAAGCCTCACTGTTTCTGTGTGCATTGTGTCATATGGAGGTTGGGTGCCCATGAGAAGAAACGCTGGAATGAAATCGAGAAAAACAGTCATTTATGTGATGCTCTATTACAAATTGGTAAGAATTCATGTTTTTAAAAAGATTTTGATTATAATTGTACCTTTCCATTTTAACTTGCTTATCTGTGTTGTAAAAATTTAAGCAATGCTTACATAATCTCTAACTGAAATCAAATGGTGGTATTACATTTGCTGTATGCATAGAGCAAAATACTTCACACCTAGAAGAATATTGCATTTGTCAATTCCATACTATCTCTGAAGGAATAGAATGATTATGTGAATAAGTTATGTGGGTAAAACATCTTTTCAAACATTGACTTCTAATGTCTACACTCCATTCCAGCTCTGTTGTATCATGCATCTCAGTAGAAAGATAAACTTTTAGTACAAGTAGCCATCCAGTCCACAATTTTAATAAAATTGTAGTTGATAAATATCTTCAAACAGGCATATTGCTGTGTATGTCAAGAGCACTGTGATTCAGTGTATGTGGTTTTGATGTATTGAGTTTCTGTACCTGAATGTTGTATATCGGTGAGCATAATAATTTCACAGTGGTTTTGAAACAGTACAAGACTAATACTGCAGGTCTTCCTGCTCCTTGCTGTGTGTTCAGTTTTCATGTTTAACTGAAATCTTAATAGTGCCAAAGATTCTAACTTAGTTTATTAAAATTTTGAATGAAGATAGATATTAAATATGTACAAACACTATGAAAGAGGTTTATAGTCCCCTGATTTTCTAGTTATTATGATATAAACTGGATTTTGTAAGATGAGTATTATATTAATAGAAATCTACATGAAAATAGTATTCTTGGGGCACCTGGGGGGCTCGGTCACTTAAGTGTCTGCCTTCAGCTCAGGTCATGATCCCGTGGTCCTGGGATGGAGCCACATGCCAGACTCCCTGCTAGCAGGGAGTCTGCTTCTCCCTCCCCCCACCTCCCTCATGTGTACGTGCGTTCTCTTCTCTCGAATAAATAAAATCATTTTAAAAAATAGTATTCTTTCTTTGAAAATAGTATTCTTAATTATGAAATTCTAATCCTATATTTTTAAAATGTACTATTTCAATTTTATATAATTTAGGTTTTCAAAAGGACCAACTGCTATTTTACATTTTAGATTTTCTTGGTGGGACATGAATATAAATAGGATATAACATCTGCAACTTGTGAGCAAATACCAAATGAAGTAATCTGAAATTTTCTGGAATGGTTGATTTGAATACATTATGAACTTTTTTTTTGAAAGTAAAAATTCTTAAGACGACCTCTTTTGCTTTAATTATTCTACAAATAGGTTGAAGGGAAAAACGTAAAGTCAAATGATTAAGAGTATTATTGAGAATTTTTTACCCTGATTTTTCTTATAGGTTACCTCATGTGTTTTAATAAAACATGCAATAAATGAATGCCTATTTGGTCTTGATACTAGTAATAGATAAACTTCAGATGATTCTTTTTAATCTCTAAAGTTCAAATATAGTATGAGAGATCTAACATATGACATATAGGATTCTCAGGATGAAATTGTAAGCATCTCTTGCTAATCCTCAAAGTTCAAAATAACCTCTTATATGATAGTTGATGCACTAATCTCTGATATCTGCTAGAGGTAAGGAATAACTAAAGAAAAATGCCTCTGTAATGTTGTTGTATAATTTATCCAATCCATTTCATAGAGTTTTAATTAGTATCTATTTGGCAGAGTGTGATGAAAAATAAAGACAAGGTTCTTGGCTTCATGGAATTCATAGCTGGTAGGTTATGCAAACATGCAACAGAAAATCACATAAATTATTTCAGTGCACTTGCTAAATACTACATGAAGAAAAAATAAAATAACAGGGAACCCCCTAAATAGCCTAGAGAGTCAGGCACAGATTTCTAGAATTGAAAGATGTAATCTCAGACGATCTGAAAGGTGATGCAAGATTTTCAAGGCTAGAAGGAATGGGGAAAGCTTCTTGATAGAGGGATATATATATAGGCAGTGTTCTGAGGGGAGAAATGAGGATTTATTTCAAATAAAGACATGGAGACTGAGGTAGCTAAAACAGAGTTGCAAGAGTTTATTAAATTGAAACTGAGCAGCTAGGTGGTGGTGAATACAGTGGGTTTTTGTCAGTTAGGTTAAAGATTTTAAAAGCTATCCTAAGACCAGTGGGAAGGCAAAGCATATTGAGGAGAGAACTGGCCTGATCAGATGTACAAGTCTGACTTTTTTTTTTCAAGATAATTATAGGTTCTCTGTAACCAATGGTAAAGTTAGAACAAGGAGAAGACCTAGGAAGACAGGCTTTTAGAGGCCACTGAAGTTGTATGGGTAACAGTGTTAGCTTGGCCTGATTATAATGAATTATATTGCAAAGGGAGAGAAGTAAACAGATTTGAGGTACAATCAGATAAAAAGTGGGACTCACTGATTGGCTAGAGGAGAGAATCAGTTATGAAGGTTATTGAGGATAATAGCAAGTAATGAGGCTATCAGTGGAGAAAGGAAACATTGGAGGAAGGATGGATGGGGTGGGGAAGGGAGATGATTATTCAATTTGGACAGATTGTAAGATGCCTGAGAGTTATCCAAGTGGAAATGCTGAATAAGCAGTCAGATATGTGTGCATAGGACTTAATAATGAGGTCTCACCTATAGTTAAATTTGGAGTTCATTGGCATTGTAGGGGAAGAAAAATTTTTGTCTTCTAAGTTCTTCTGAGAAAAACAGGAGTTTATTAACATGTTTATATCATGTATAGGTGGGAAGATACCCAGGGGGAAATAAGTAACTCAAAAGGGTGTTTAAGATTCAGGTTTAAATATCATCTTAACAGGGAAAAGAGGGGAGTGTTGAAGGCCTTTTAGGGGAGAGTCCATGAATTTAGGATGAACAGGTCCTTAGAATAGTTGGGAGGTGTGGTAGTTTGTGATAATTTGTGACAAATCTTATCTGGGTGTAGTGTTAATTTCTAGTCTATTCTGATGAGTCAACCTCCCTTGGTTAATAAAACTCATTCTCAGGAAGTGGACCTATGACAATTGAGCTCCATTTGGAGAATTCATTTTGAGGAAGGGGAGTTCAGAGAAAACCTCTACCATCATTTGCTGTTTTTAGGTAACTGCATCTCAAAATAGTGCCAAAGTGTCCTATTTGGGGTAGTACATTCTGCGACCCTTCAATATATAGACTACTTTTTATTCCATGGGAGGAGATGTGATTCCTTACAAGGATAGTATAGTTTTAAAAGAGAAGAGAGGATAGGATAAGGCCCCAAGGAACTCCTGTATTTAAAGTTTTAGCAGAAATGGAGAAACTAGGAAGGGTATAAAGAAGGAAGAATTGGGGTTATAAATAAACTATGAAAAGTGGAGTAACTTAGAAGCTAAACTGTCTCACAGTGGAGGGAGTAGTCAACAGAGTCCAATTACTGTTTTTGCATGTTTGATGTCATTGGTGACTTGGGCAGGAGAAGTCACACTGATTTCATTGGCCTATGAATAAGTTGAGTTGTGGAAGTTGAGTTGTGGAGTATAGGGAAGAGAATAGTAGTTACAAAGAGGAACACAGGCTTTGGAAGAAATTTTTATGGAAGGTACTAAATTATGGTTTAAATGATAACTGGAAGGATGCACACAAAAAGAGTTTAAAGATATGAGGAGGGGCCAAGCACATTTGTCATATACAGTTCCTGAGAAGGGAGCAAAGAAGGGATGAAAGTGGTATGGATGAATAGAGGAATGCATTTCGAATGAGCACCTGTTATAGGAAGGATACTTCCTGTAGGTGATAGGAGGAAAAGTGGAGATGAAAAGCTATTAATGGTGGTAGTTTTATATATTTAATGTTTCTGAGTTTTCTAATGTTTTTGCTTTGGTTCTTCGTGCAAAGACATGATCACCTTTAGTATGTCTGGACCATAAACAACATGGGTTGGTAATGAGAGGTAATGCTTAAAATGTTGGAGTATGGAAGAAAATTAAAGGAATTTATGTGGGGAATAGAATACTGATGAAATTTATGTTTCAGAAACATTCCTCTGGCAATGACAGAGAACGGATTTAAGGTGACAAATCTGGAAGTAAAGCAAACAGAATAATTTTCATAAAGATTGTTGCTGATGCCCCTATTCTTACTCTCACCTCCCTCCATATCCCACGCACATAGAGTCACTTGTGTTTCCTTCTCATTGGCCAGAAAGAATCGTTCAAGGTTTGACTAGTACTGTCTCATATCTGAGTGGTAGTGATGTTAACAGTAGTGCCTCTGATCCTCCTCTTTATGCCACCATGTACGCTCGTGTGGGGTTGGCTAGCCCAGTGCACAGTAGGAATTCTTAACACACTGTCAGGTGTTCTGCTGGCTTTGTACCAGGCACTGAGGTTGGCATAAAGTGGTGAGCCAAAATGAAAAGATGATTTAAATAACTGTTCCTTTAAGAAGTAGACATGGTCATTGTTTCAAGATGCATGGTAAGGTGTTCCTAATCACTTCAATTTTTTTAATTCTGTTCAGTATAATGAGATAGCAAGCATTTAGTAGATAATCCCCCACTACCTAGCAAAAGAACAAATGGAGTGGCATATTTTATCCGTGCACAGTTAGTGGTGAACTTGAGCTCCTCCACATGTTTGTCTTTAAGGCACCAAAGGTGAAGACTGAGAATTGTACCATTTATCTTGGACTTTGAAACAGTAGCGCATAGAATATATATCCCAACAGCAGTGCACATAAAATAGCTAACCACCCAGGACTATTCTTACATATCTATGGTAAACTTTTTTTTTTTTTTCTTTTTTGGCTGCTAAAGGAATGTGGCTAAGCAGTTTACATTATTGTGCTGGATAATTATATCAAAACTATTAAATTCCTTGCATATTCTCATTATGTATAAATTCTGCCCACTACCCAAGAAAACCTACGAAGCATTAAAGCATCTTTTTCAGAAGCCAAATTTTGTCTTCTGGGTAGTACCACTTGATCAAAATGTGTTGCCGACACTTGCTAGAAAGCTAAGAAGTTTTTAAATCACTGTCTGTATATGGGAAAACCAAACCATATCTATTAAAGCAAATAAGTAGAGCAATTTTTATTAAACTTGATTTTCTCACTGGCCTGGAAAATACCAATAACACACACATTTACAGAGAAACACTCAGAAAGAGGCTCTATCCCCAATAGTCAGTCGATGGAAAATCTCTTGTCTGCAACAATAGCCACTTTGTAAAGCCTTTTCCATATCCTTACTATTTTTTCAGGCGAACTTAATCTGGCAACATGAAACACCAGTGCACATTCTGGAGAAATACTTTAAGAACTGCCCTTGGAACAGTGGTGTGGAACGAACTCCATGCACAGCAAATGAAATATGTCTCATTTTTTTTTTAAGATTTTATTTATTTATTTGACAGAGAGAGACACAAGCAGGGGGAGGGGAGAGGGAGAAGCAGGCTTCCCTCAGAGCAGGGAGCCCGATGTGGGGCTCGATCCCAGGACCCTGAGATCATGACCTGAGCCGGAGGCAGACGCTTAACGACTGAGCCACCCAGGCGCCCCGAAATGTGTCTCATTTTACCTCCAGTAATACTTCCCTCAATAAGATTTACTGTGAAATTATAATTGCTTTTTGAATGAAATGATTGCTGCAAAACACATATAAAACTCAGAACTAATTTTGGATGTGTTGAAACTCTCCAATAATTTATTTTGGTAGATCATTGGATTTAACTTTAAGACTATCAATTATGACAATTTTGGAACGTCAATTGATTATTCCAAGTCAGGCCATCTTGGTTCAAATATTGCCTTTGCCATTTGTTAATTTTTTGACCTTCAGGATATATAAACTCCCCTTGTCTTGGTTTCCTCATCTATAAAATGAGACTAATGCTAGTAGCTAACTTATCTATCTAAGCATTAATTTGAGCATTATAAAGCTAATATGTGTCAAAGGCTTAAATCAAGGCCAAGCACATGATAAACACATGTGTTTCATTGTCACATTTATGAACCTGTTTTAGTGAAACTATTTCTGCTCTGTAATTGTAATCTAATCTTACAAGGTAAGAGTGAATATGGCTGAGTTCAGAATTTTTCCTCTATTACTAAATAAGATGAAAATTCCAATCAGTAAAAATTGTTTCTGAATAGAGTTTTAACTAAATTGAATTCTTTCTTTGCTGAAAGTTCAACTGATGTAATTCAGTTTTGAATGTCCTAATGCAATTATCTTGTTTACAAAAGGTTTACACAGGACATACAGCAGATTTGGTCAAAGTAATGGAATAGTTTCATTCTTCTGCAAGACTCTGAATATACACACAGTGAGGAAGGGAAGTGCATTAGGAATCTAGGGACAGAATTCAGTGCTAAATAGTAATTGAAAAAGATGTGTTGCTTGGAAACTGCAGAGAACACTTTTGTTTCAAGTGAAGGGTAATACAAATCATGCATTAAAATAGTAGAACCTTTTTAAAATTTCAACAATGCAATTGATGAGTTTTAATAAGCTCTGACATATAACTTAGAATAGTTAGAATAGTGCATTTCAATCATACAGATGGTTCATTAAGATAACCCACAGCATTGATAGATTTATACTGAGGTTTGGTTACATAACTTATGAGGCTTCAGGTTATGGTTGCATAAACTGGATTCAGATTAAGGGTAATGAAATATTCCTTCTAAGAATAATCACCCTTTCAGAAAAAACTGCAGCTAATCAGAGGTGTCATGCACCATTGAGTTTTGTGCGTAAGATTCGCTGTTTAATAGCTGTTTGGTGACATTTGCAATCGGATGCTGTTAATAAACAATGTAAGATGCTAATTTGTTACTTGGCAGGAGGAGTGAGTCCTTTTGCTCCATCCTAATTTCAAAACATGATGACCCTGAAAGTTAATGAAAATAAAGAGATCTACTCATTGTAAAAATCATAAGGCAGTGGCAATGACTACTCATCCTTTGTTTGGCTGTTTGAGGGATGAAATTCAAATACTTACAGACAAGGCCCCTGAATTGTGAGGTGTTCACTCCATCATTAGTTTCTCTCTCCTGAAGACTGATTATATGCAAGTCTTTTCCAATGGTCTTGAAAGTTCTTCCAGTTTGGAAACTAATTGATCTGCACATAGAACAATTTCTTAGGCCCTGATATTCTGGAAATCCATACTTTATTTGACCCAAAACTTAAGCTAATCTCTTCTTAGCAAACTACGACCCAGCACTAAGCTGCTTGTTTATGCGTTAGTCATCAGAAGTTGGTTTTAGCTCACTTTAAATAGATCATTTTATGTCAATCATAATTTAACAGAGGAAAAAACATTTATTGGATCCTATTGTACACCTTACTATATCTTAGTCTTTATTTTTTTTAATTTGAAATCAATTAACCAACAGATAGTACATCATTAGTTTTAGATGCACAATTGAATAATTCATCAGTTGCATACAACACCCAGTGCTCATCACACCATGTGCCCTCCTTATGCCCAACACCAAATTACCCCATCTCCCTACCCACCTCCCCTCCAGCAACCCTCAATCTGCTTCCTATAATTCAGAGTCTCTCATGGTTTGTCTCCCTCTCTGATGACTTCCCATGCAGTTTTCCCTCCCTTCCCCTATGATCCTCTGCGCTGTTTCTTATATTCCATGTATGAGTGAAATCGTGTGATAATTGTCTTTCTCTGATTGACTTATTTCACTCAGCATTATACCCTCCAGTTCCATCCATGTCAGTGTAAATGGTAAGTATTCATCCTTTCTGATGGCTGAGTAATATTCCATTGTATATATATATACCACATCTTCTTTATCCATTCATCTGTCAGTGGACATCTCAGCTCTTTCCGTAGTTTGGTTATTGTGGACATTGCTGCTATAAACATTTTAACCTTTAAAAGCTCACAATGAACTGTAAGTTAGACATCAATAAAATCAATTTTATGGCAATTATCTACCATTAAAATTGTAGATATGCCCAGAAATTACTTTTGATGGATTTTGTTAACAAGAGACTGTGGGACCTTTTTCTCTCTTAATAAAAATAATAGGGTTAAGAATGCATGTATAGGGCACCTGGGTGGCTCAGATGGTTAAGCGTCTGCCTTTGGCTCAGGTCACGATCCCAGAGTCCTGGGATCGAGTCCCGCATCAGGCTCCCTGCTCAGCAGGGAGCCTGCTTCTCCCTCTGCCTCTCTCTCTCTCTGATGAATAAATAAATTAAAAAAAAAAAAAGAATGCATGTATAAGGGTGGCTCAGTCAATTAAGTGTCCAACTCTTAATTTCAGCTCAGGTCATGATCTCAGGGTTGTGGGATTGGGCTCCGCACTGGGCATGGAGCCTGCTTGAGATTCTCTCTCTCCTTCTCTCTCTGCTCTCTCCCTCTCAAAAAAAAAAAAAAAAAATTAAAGAATGTGTGTATAATGGAAAGTTATAACTTTGGTATGAAATTGAGTAAGATTCAGAACTTAAGGGTAATACAAATGGTATAATTAAAACTATAAGAGTAATTATCTCTAAGACAAATTTTTATTACATATACTATACTAAAAATTTTTGAACTATCGTACCAATTTTTTTTGACCACCTATATTTCAGATTGGAAGATATTTCTGGCATTCTTCTATTAAACTTTAAATGGAAATGTTTTAACACTTGACAATAATGAAGAGTATAAACATATTTATATAGTGATTTGTGGTAAATACTGTCATATTTTTTTCACTTGTGTTTCACAATTGAATACTATAACATTTGGGATAGACAAGGTTATTCTGAGATAACTAACATCGCAAAAAACCTTCCAGACTCAGAGGAACAAAGTCTTATTTCCTGCTCAAGCTAGAATATCCTGGAGGAGGAGGGAGTTCTGGTTGTAGTGTCTCAGGGGCCAGTCTGAGGGAGAAGTGAACATCTCAAATATTGATCTGTTGGAGTGAAAAGAGAAGTGGGGAAAGGAAGTCTTACACCCACTATTAAATACTTCAAATATTAAATATTTGAAAGTTGTTAAGAGAGTAGATCTTAAAAGTTATCATAACAAGAAAAGTGAGTAACTATGTGGGGTGGTGGATATTAACTAAACTCCTTATAATCATTTCACAATATATACATATATGAAATCATTATGTTGTATACCCCAAACAAATACAAATCTTATGTGTTAATTGTATCTCAAAACTAGAAAAAAACAAACTGAGCTTTATGTGTGACATTCATCATTTCTTACGACTCGTTGGCTAGAACTGATTTAACCATAGGGATATCAAGAAGTATAACCTATCTTTGTTCCTAGAAGGTAGAAGAACCAGAAATAAAGGTTGAATAACTCTGATAACCACCACTGCTGATAGGTTTTATTTTTAGCATTGTCTCACAGATAGAGACAAAAAAAGATGCTTAGGGAATTTATTTTATTTTTTTAAAGACTTTATTTATTTATTTGAGAGAGAGAGAGAGCATGAGAAGGGGGAGGGTCAGAGGGAGAAGCAGACTCCCTGCCGAGCAGGGAGCCTGATGCGGGACTCGATCCCGAGACTCCAGGATCATGACCTGAGCCGAAGGCAGTCGCTTAACCATCTGAGCCACCCAGGCACCCAATGCTTAGGAAATTTAAAAGGCTTGTTCAAGATCACCTAGTAATTAAACTTGGGAACCTGAATTCAAATACATATTTGTAAACTCCAAATTCAGTGTTCTTTCCATTAAAATTTTGGCTATAACTGTATTCAATCGACATCTACTTCAAAAGTGTGTAGTGAATTTGTAACCATTAGTTTCTATATAACCAGACATACTTTTTTCTCTTGTTGCAGACCATTGTTTCAATGGCAACCATTAGTACATACTATAGAAATCTGATATGTAGCAAGCCTTTAAATGAACTTCTAAAAAAAAAAAAGTCTACTCCAGTCTTCTCTTCTAGTTCAGGCACTTGGTATGATTTTCTACTTAACTACATACTTCAGGATTATCCTCAACTTTTCCCCTAAGGATCGCATTTCAGAAACGTGACTTCATCCATGCAGTTCTTTTCAGAGCTAGTGCTTTCTTTCAGGTGTAAAAGAAAAGTTGGACCACATACTTGTTTAAAACTTCAAGAAAGACTTTATTCAAGACTATTGCATTAGGGATCAAGCCTATTGAAATAGAGGAGAAGATTGATCTCTACTGAAACAAAAAGGTGGGAGAGTTTTAAGTGGGGGGTGGTGAGGATAA
The DNA here is from genome assembly GCF_011800145.1 of Mirounga leonina. Lineage (NCBI taxonomy): Eukaryota > Metazoa > Chordata > Mammalia > Carnivora > Phocidae > Mirounga > Mirounga leonina. The sequence goes on along the minus strand of NW_023270316.1, from coordinate 19,152,789 downwards.
GCTGGTGGGGAAGTATGGGAGGACATGAGTGGGGAGGGTTGGTCAATGTGATCAAGCCCTTTGTGTTTGGTAATTGGTGCTTACTGAAGTAGGGCTCCCACCCTCCCATTAAGACTGGGAGGTAAGGACCCTCCCTTTGTTGATGATTGTGTTTGGAAAGGGTGGCTCTCAGGTCTTTGAGAAAGATATTCATGAGTTATAAAACTGGAAAGAGGGTGGGAGAAGATTCACATCTCAAATGGCAGAGAATTTATAATTTCAAATTTTCTACAGAAAATGCTCTAAGAAAAGGGAAGTGAGGGGCATAGAGTTCAGAAGAAACCTGTCTAACATTTAGTCATGCTCAGGGGAATGTTAAAGCCTTCTTGGTCACTTGTTCTTATCTCCCTTCCCTGCCTCTGTTGTCTCCCCAGTCCCATCTATGTTTTTCCCTAGCTTCTGAGATGTGTCCTCCTCCAGTAATGCAAGTTAGATCACATCACTCTTTTCTATAAAAGAATAATTCTTGACCCTACCCATGCTTAAAATACTTTAGGCTTCTACCATTCCAGTTGCCCGATATGTACATTTCCTATCCCACCATACTGTTCTTCTCATTGTTCTTTAAAAATAGTTTCATTATCTTTGCACATCCCATTCACTCCTTCTGAAATGGTCTTTCTTCAGTTCTCTTACCAGTATTTTAGCAGACCAGCTCAAATTTCACCTTCTTGATCTTTCTCTTCTAGGCAGGGTTAGTCTCACCACTATCTGACCTCAATACACAAAACTGTGTCTCAATAGAAATCACCAGATTGTTCTATTTGTCTATTTGTAGTCCTGCCTGCTTCTCTGGTACCAAGCACCCCTAGGACAAGGGCTTTGTATAATTTAGCTTTGTATTTTCAGTACTTACCAATTGTCTTAGTACGTGGTTATTGCTCAGTAAACATTTTTAGAATGTTCTTTGATATCAAAAATTTTGTATATAATGGTAAATTGATTTTATAACTTTTTTTTTTAAATACGGTCAGCACATCCATTATGTAAGTATATTCAAAAAAAGATGTTAACTAAGTTCATATCCTTGAGATCATATCCTTGATAAGCTTCAAGCTTCTTGAAGAGCATACTATTTAATGGTAAACTAGGCAGATGTGCATGACTCATTTATGAGAATGAATAAGTTTGGTGTGAACATTGCCAGAGACCCCAGTCCTCAGAGATCACCTCAGCTTCTTGAAGGAGCATTGCACAGTAGGCTGAAAGTGAAGGGAACTAGTTCAGGCCAACTCCTGGGATGGAAGCATTCTGCACAGACAGAGCAGTGCATATGAAGGCATGAGAAATAGAACATTTTGGGGGAACTATGAGTATTCTTGAAGCATAACATGAATAATGGGGGGAGGGGGGAGGAGAGGGGGTGCATAGGAAGTCTAAATTAAGGAAAGCACACGAGGACCTATAATGCCATCCAAGGCAATTTAGAATTTGTCCTGTCAAAATGACCAAACTGAAGCGCCCCAAGCCTTTATATGATTTGTTCAAGCTCACACTGAGCTCCTGAGTGAGGGATAAGATAGAACCTTGCCCACAGCTTGATACTTAATGAGTGTTTGTTTCTTCAGAATATGTTGTAATCAGTAATAAACATCAAATCCTGAAATCCCTATGAGATAGAGCTAAGTTTATTTCACTTTTCAAGATGAGGCTGATTAACAGAACCAATGAGTCAAGGCCATGATACAATCATTTTGAATTATCATCATTTTGGATTAACATTAGGCAAATTTTACTGCTCAGTTTTATTCCTATCGTTTCCCTCTTTGTAAATGATATGTTTACATCTTTGAATCAAGACCCCAATACTCCATTTAATCTGATTTTTAAAATTCATATCATTGGGCGCCTGGTGGCTCAGTCATTAAGTGTCTGCCTTCGGCTCAGGTCATGATCCCAGGGTCCTGGGATCGAGTCCCACATTGGGCTCCCTGCTTGGCAAGAAGCCTGCTTCTCCCTCTCCCATTCCCCCTGCTTGTGTTCCTGCTCTCGCTATCTCTCTCTGTCAAATAAATAAATAAATAAATCTTTTAAATAAATAAATAAATAAAATTCATATCATTTTCTGACCTAAAATTACCTGACAGATTTGTTGCCCAATTGAGAACCTAACAATGAAATAAATACCTGATAAATATGTTGAGAAAATAAAACACACAATATAGGAAAAAGCAATACTTTTCTCCATATCTATGTATTAACCTGGTAGGAGAAAAATGTGATGGCGTAGCCCTACTATTAACTAGTAAGGATTACTATTAATAGTAACGAATAAAAGTAATAGCAACCTTTTCAGGTGAGAACTACTTTTTAGTGACATGGTATGCTTCCCAGGTGGACTGTACACATTGCAAATGAAAATCTGGCCTTTAAGAATACATATTTCCTGGGGCACCTGGGTGGCTCAGATGGTTAAGTGTCTGCCTTCAGCTCAGGTCATGATCCCAGGGTCCTGGGTCAAGCCCCATATTGGGCTCCTGGCTCAGAGGGGAGCCTGCTTCTCCTTCTCCCTCTGCCTCTCCCCCCTGCTCATGCTCTCTCTCTCTCTCTCTGTATCTCTGTGTCTCAAATGAATAAATAAAATCTTAAAAAAAAAAAAAAGAATACATATTTCCTGAAAAGATTTTTTTAAATCTATATAAAGTAATCCTAAGGGTAAATTGCTTAAATGAAATTATTAAAATGCTATCTGGAAGTGGTTGGTGTTCAGAGAATTTACAGTACTCCTGTCTTACTGTATCATCAGGATGATCAGCTTGCCTCAAAGCTTTTGAAATGATTTTTATTTCTTTGTCCTTAGGACATGAGGAGATGCGGGAGAGTAGGAGATAATTGTAATGGGATATTTCCCCTCTTAGGATATGAATTCACTTTAGAATAATCTCTGTCCCCTTCAGTGATAAACAACAGATATTTTGATCACAATAATATGAATAATACACAACATGAAGCCTCCTCCCTTTAAAAATACACTTTCTTTTATTAGACTGAAAGCTTTATGTTATAGAAGATGCTCATGAACATTGAGCTAGTCTTTGAAGGAAACAAAACTTTCTGGTTGACTTTGGCAAGGTTCTTCTAACCAATTTAACATACTCACACAGTCACAGGGGATTGTTCAAAACTATTTTTTACTCCACATTATTTTACTGAGCGCCAACATGTTCATAACATTCCATCAGCTGAAATAAAGTTAATTTAAATATTTTAGTTATTTCCACTTTATTAAATCATTTAAAAATTTTTAATCACACTATTTGAAATATGCCTATATTAGAATAGTGAATGTATATAAATTATTAATGGTTTTACTTATATGAGCAGCAGGCTCTATTTTTGTTAAATAACTGTCTTCAAAGTTTGAAGCCCTGTTGTCTATAAAATCCTAGTTCTGGAGATTAGCTTTCAATTTTACAATATTTCTAGGCACATTTCATCTCTTACCTAGTAACATTTATGGACTAAGGATACTGAGTGGTATTCATGAATGAAATGGCATCTTTCCATTGCTTTTTCCGCTTGGCATTTAATATTGACACTATTCACTGTTTCACTCTTTATAAAACACTACTAAAACTTGGCTGCTTGGATAAGTCTTTGTTGATTTCCCCCTTATGCTCTGTATTTTCTTTCCTCTCATTCTCCTGAGCTTTGGTTCTCCACCTAAAGGCAACTTTTCCGAGACTCTCACGTTCAGTTGTCTTCCTGTCTGTCCCCTGGGCGACCACAACCACACTCATTATTTCACCATGTAAGTAACAAGAACTCTCAACTCCACCTGCTAGTTGTTTTCACACACTCATTTCAAGCTTCACATATTCAGAACTCCAAATCCGCCCTTCTCAAATGTGTTTTTTTCCTACTCCCTGAGAAAATGAAACAATCACCCACTAGTTACCCAAGCCAAAAATGTGACTATAACTCTAGATTCTTCATTCTTTCTCACCACCCATCAAATCAGTAGTAAGGTCTATACAATTCTAGTTCCTAATCATTTTTTTTTTAAATCTTTATTTTCCTCTCCATCCTAATGCTAATTTTGATCTGGCCCTAGAATGTTTTTCATGCGGATTAGAACTAAGTTCCTTTCCTTTTCCCATCTTGCCCCAATTAGTCCTTCCTCGCTGCTCGGATCTGCTTTCAGTGATGAATCTAATTATATTGCCCTTTTGCTTAAAAATATTACCTCTGGATTAGCATTGACTAAATGATTAAAATATGACCTTATCAACACACTTAGGACTTTTCAGGATCTCTCTAAACTCTACTTTTTAAGTCTTGTTTCTACCTTTTCTGCACAATACAACCCAAATTAATACCTGCATCAATTATGTATAAGGTCTCAAGATGTTCAGTTAATAAATGAAAATTCAATTCAAAGTACTTTTCACTATTGTCTTGAAAAACAGCATTAGTTGAATATAAGAAACAACGTTTACCGATTTAGGCAATATCTAATGTATGTTATCAAGTCAACCAACTATGCCATCAGTTACTGGTTTTTAATTCTAGGACTAAGCAGAAATTGGATTATCTCAAAATGTCACATTGACCATCATTGAACATGACTATAAAGCTGCATTTTGGGGAAGACATTGTGTTATTTTATCCCTTTTAGTCCTCAGAAGATATGCCATTATATAACTTTGACCTGCATTTTATCATTCCAGTAATACAATTGTAAATTATTATAGTTTCTAATGATGTTTTAATATTCTTGAAAAGGAAGAAAATCTTCATATACTTTAGCTATTTGCTCTTCAATCTTTCTAACCCAAGAGGTAACAAACCCAGGGTTTACTTTCAAAATAATGGCACTGAATCTAAACCGCCACTTTTTTTTTTTTTACACGTTATCCTAGTTACAATATATTCAGTGTTTTGAAAGCTATTTAGGAACTGAAAAAAATAGAGTAATTCATATGAAATACATGGGTTCTCATAGTGTTTTAAATGGACTTTCCATTTTTGGTAGAATTGACTGTCATTTAGGACAAGTTCACACCAAGGCTTGTGGAATTTTTTTCTTAATTCAGGTGTTCTAATAATTGAGATTCATTTCACAAGAAACACTGTTTAAAAAATGACAACTGTGTAAAATTTAAAGATCTTATTGGCATTAGTCAATGATTCATGAATCTGGTAGCATCCCATCTAGCAGATAGAAAAGAGCTCTGAAGAGCTATACAAGAAGACTTTCACAGGTAGAAAAGGGTAGGAAAAGGTAGTTTTTACCGAAGAGTGGATTGTTTCGGGCAAGGACACTCTACTGTGGGAGAAAGAAGGGGTCTTTTTTTAAGATGTATTTATTTATTTTAGGGAGAGAGGCCAAGAGCATGAGCAGGAGGGACAGAGGGAGTGGGGGACCAAATCTCAAGCAGACTCAGTGCTGAGTGCAGAGCCCAATGTGGGGCTCCATCTCAGGACCCTGAGATCACGACCTGAGACGAGACCAAGAGTTGGCCGCTTAACCAACTCTGCCACTAGGCACCCCCAGAAAGGGTATTTGAGGCGGATTTCCTCACTATGCTGGTCAGGTAATTCCAGATTGACTCCTGGGAGAGACTGTGAAACTCATATAGTTATTACGTTTTGGTTTGCTGAAGTGGGGCTTATCTCAAGTGACTTTATTTTGGGCTTGCTGTCTCTTTTTTAATAGATACAGATTTAAATTCTCTGAAGTTATTTGGTAACTTCTACAATAGTAATCTTAATATTTTAATACACACTCTCTTTGGTATAATTTGGTTTTCACATATGATGCATTTGAGTCCTCTACATGATTTGAGATTCTGCTTAACTGTATCCTTTACTGACTCGCCCATCTTGAGCCAACATCCTTTTGTTTATAAACTTTTTCTGTATACCAATCTTTATCTAAAATTTCTAAGAAGAAAAAAAACAGAAAATTTCATCCCTTTTCTGCAAAAGATCTTTTAATCAAGATCAGGCATACCAGACTTTATTGCAAGGATGATACTTAAGGATTTAGTTGAGGGCCATTTGGTCCTTTATGTACAGTTGTAACCAGGTTTTGTAGAAAACGAAGCTGCGAATCAATGCTTTTCTGCAGCTGGGGATTTTACTTCGGGAGCACTAGCTAACTCGCAAGTTTTTAGCATGATTACATTTATCTATATTTAAAGTACAAAGGAATCCACACGCTGGAAAGTAATTGCTCTGTTGCCATAGGGAAAGAGATTAGGAAAGCTGTGAGTTTAAGGAAGAAACTGCAGGCGTAGTAATCCCTTTTATTATCTACTCTAAGCCAGAAATAATTCTATCCCTAGCCTAATAAATAATTATGTCATGAACTCTAAGGTCAGAGGACTTGGGCAAGATTGTTAGGAACTACAATGATTAGAAACTTGCCATATTCCTAAGGTCATATTGTCTCTTTAAAAATATGTATTTGACAGCACTGAATGCAATGCAGATGCTAATGCACACAGCAGGGGAGGACAATTACCCAAACCATTCATTTACTGGGTGATCTCTAAGTCCCCTTCTAACTTTAAAATTCTATGCCTACGTCTAAATGAGAGTCATTTTCATTTAAATTGACAAAGCTAATCATATGTTTTAATTAAGATATGTTCCTTTCATTAAATGACTGTGTGTCAGATCAGGGAATTATGTTAATGGGGAACCCAAAATTTGTCTGGAAAGCCAGGGTCGTAGAGCAGGCAGAATTTAGACAATGACAGATCTCACAAGACAAGTTTACCGGCAGAGCCTGTGCTAAGGTGTTTGTCAGTTGGACAGGGGGAATAGACAAACCTATAGATGAGGATGGGAATGAATCGGTGGAGATCAACCTGGAGTAAATAGATAAGGCCAGCCTGGGTTTCATGAAAAGGCAATCAAAGCAAGCTCTAGAGGTGTGACTCTACACCCATTCTTTTGGGTCTCTGATGTTCCCCTGCCAGTTTTGCTTCCAAGATACACTCTCTTAAGCTTCCTTTCTCCTAGTACCCTGAAAGTGGTCTTGGATCCATTTTGCCACTTAAAAAAATCTTTAATATGGTACAGAACCAAATGTAGATACTGTTGTTAGAGGCAGTTCATTAGATTCCAACAGGATACCTGGAGGCCAGCAAAGAGGAAGGCATGGTCAACTGCAGGGAAAGGCAGAGGCCTGTCCTGGCAGTGCCCCAAAAAGCACAAGAAGCCAGACGAAACCAGACAGGTCCAAGATGGCAGGTGGGATGACGGGAAACCCCTGACCAAATAAGGAAGAAAAGGTGCAAAACCCTGCTTCCAAGAAATCCCTGCCCCAAGTAATGAATATTCCACCCACTTATTAAAAACTGTCAATAAAAGATAGAAACCCAAGCCCCGCAGAGTGCAGTTTTCTCTCTTGACCTTGCCCATTCTCACATTTCAAGAGTGTGCTTTTGCTTTACTACACTTTCCCACTTGTGTCCCTCGTCCACTGGATTGTCTCTGTCCTTGAATTCTTTCTTGGGATGAGACCGAGAGACTTTGGTTGACATCTTTGGGACAGGCTGGGTGGGGGCCTTGGGGCCTGGGGTTTCCCCAGTTCACCAGGCAATAATATGGACAAATCATAAGCATATCGTAAAAGCTGGGTCTGGGGTAGGGTGGGTTTTTGGATCCCCTGTGGGCTGGCTAGGTAGTTGCTAATAATTTAGTGACTTTTTTTTTTTATAAAGATTTTATTTATTTATTTGAGACAGAGAGAATGAGATACAGAGAGCATGAGAGGGAGGAGGGTCAGAGGGAGAAGCAGACTCCCCGCCGAGCAGGGAGCCCGATGCGGGACTCGATCCCGGGACTCCAGGATCATGACCTGAGCCGAAGGCAGTCGCTTAACCAACTGAGCCACCCAGGTGCCCAATTTAGTGACTTTCAAGTCTTCTTTATTGCCATTTGCTACTTTCAGTACCCAGACCTCCACTGTGAGGTTGAGATGGAGTCTCAACTGTCAGGCATTTGATCAGAAATAAAAAAAAAAAAATCAGCTTCAATGAGTAGATAATAAATTCGGCTCCGTTTCTCTGGAATGCCCTATTTCCTCCTTACCTGTATAGGGCTCACCACCTCCCAAACCCCACTCCTAGTATGAAAGCTTAAGTGGTCATTCCTGACCAAGGTGGCCACCTCTAAGTCTAAATTCCTCTTTCCTTCTCATTGGAGTCACTGGTGGCCTTATAGTGGTTCTTATATTGTTTCCTTGAATGACTTAACTGTTTAGTGCAACTGAATACTTCAGATGTTTCTGATTACGACTCACCAGGACGATTACCTCCTTGGGGAAATTAACCGGGAAGTATAAAATACAATAACATAGTTCTGATGGGGTGGTGATTGTGTCTGTCGTGTTCAATGATATATCACTAAAGAATGCACCCAATAAATAAATACTTGTTAAAAACATGAATAAAAGTGAGGGCAAGGAGTGGACAATCCCCAGTTCCGAATGGAGCAAATAAGTAGATATTTCCATTATTGAAAACAAGAAACAAAGTCAGTGTAAGGGAAAAAGATAAATCTTATGTCAAGAATATTAAACACGCTATGTCCATGTGGTGGTCAGCTGTTGGTACACACATTTCTTCTCACGGATATGTAATGTGTATTTTTTCCCCTGGGTGCTAAGTTTCATGATGGAAGAAATAGACTTGTATTCGTTCCTATATAGCCAATACTGGGATAGGACCCATCACACATCAGGTACTGAATAAACCTGATTAATAACTGAGTTAATTTAGTTAATATCCTATGCGTTTCCCCTTTTATGAGTGTTCAGAAGTCATTTTTTATAGTTAACACAGTGTCTTTTCGTGTGGCATTTACATTAACTAGTTCAATTCTCAGAGCAACACTATGAAATAGTCATTATTGGGCTCCCTATTCTATATATGAAGACAAGCACAGACAGCTTAGGTAAATCATCCGAAGTCACCAAGCTAGTACATATTGGGACTGAAACCTGAATGCGGACAGTCTTTCTGGAGGCCATGCTGTTCTCTGTCATCTTTTTCTTCTGTTACTTTCATAATGGAAGTAATGCTTTATAATCTTATATTGGCTAGAGTTTAAGCAAAACGTGTGGCAAATGAAAGAATTAAAAGGAGTTTTTATACCCATATATTTGGGGGAAAAAAGATATGGAAAAATGAGAAAGTACTCCACAGTAAAACCAAGAAGCATTAGGACCACCTGTGAGAAGCTCTAACACTAGCAAGAGGACAAAGGAGAAACATAAAAATGTTTTCTATTTTAAATACCTCACCCTGGCAAAATATAAATGTTCATTATTTCAAAAAGATTTCATTTATTTGACAGAGCAAGAGAGCGTAAGCAGAGGGAGAGGGAGAAGCAGGCTTCCTCAGAGCAGGGAACCCGATGCGGGGCTTGATCCCAGGACTCTGGGATCATGACCTGAACCGAAGGCAGACGCTTAACTGACTGAGCCACCCAGGTGCCCCATAAATGTTCATTTTAATGCTGCCACTGAGGAAAGCATTTGAATTAGGCTATTGCAGTTCCCCAGGGAAGAGAGCACTTGGGGAAGTGAGGAATGGAATAAGGTGAGGCTGAGGAAACTGAAAAAGTATAATTGGACCAACACGGTGATCGAAGAGTCATGAACAATGAAAAAAATATGAGGAGTAAATGTGACTCTCACACTTCTGACTTTGATAAGATGAATGTTAGGCCTGTGATCATAAGGAAGTAAGGGAATCTAGATCTTATTGATGTAGGAAAGATGTTGGGGTTGTGGGAGCCAAGAAAGAATTCTTGAGATGTTTTTGGGCAAAAAGTGGTTTTATTAAAGCACAGGGACAGGACCTGCGGACAGAAAGTGCTGCACCAGTCGTGAGGAGTGGCCTACTATATACTTTCAAGTTGGGAGGAGGGTTAGGGACAGCACAAGCCTCCAAGGGATTTTGAAAACAAGGTTTCCAGGACCTTGAGGGGGCCTAGCTATTGTTAGGAAATGGTCATTTAGTACTGCTTAGTAAAAACTCAGTCATGAGACCCTTCAGATGTATATCAGTGAGCCATAGGCTTGGGGGATGATGGCCAACATGTATCTTGGGGGGTTGAGATAAAGGAAGTTTCCAAAGGAATTTTTATGTGTTAAAGGAGACTTACAGGATCCTGGGGGTTGGGCTAAGATTGCCTTTTGCCCTTAGCAAAGTGTCAACATTGAGGCTGCTGAGCTCCCAGTAGAAGGGCACTGTGTCAAGGACTTGTCAATGGGCTGTAAGTAGTAAAAAAAATTTAATTTTTCTTTTGCCTTTGTTTCCCCCATCAATATTTTGTTGCAATGATGAATTCACTTGAGGATATTTTAAATTTAAGAAACTTACATGTATCTTTAGCCTCTTTTCTGGGACAATGTATATTTAATTGCCTGCTTACTACCCTCACCAGTTTATCTCTAGAACCCCTTAAAATGAACACATGTAAAACTGGATTCATGAGCTCTCTCCAAACTCACTTCTATGCCAGCGTTCTCTGTCTTCGTAAAGGGTACCGTCACCTACCTGGTAGCCCAGCCTGAAGGTGGGGGCTTCAGCTTTACCCTCTCCCTGAACTTCGTACCTTCACATGCATACCATCACCCAATTTATCAAATCTTAATGCAATTGAATACTTCCCTTTTCTGCCCCCAAATTTAGATCCTCATTATTTCTCATCTAGATTTAGTGCTATTTTGCTAGATTAATAGATGTTAACTGAAAGGTGGGAAAGTGGAACTTGCTTTTCTCCTATTAAACAAAAATGTCCTTATCCTTACTTCACAAATCAACTCTTTACTTAACACTTAGAACTCAGCTGAAAATGGCTTCCACTTGGCAACTTTTTCTAACTTCTAAACTAGGATAGGTCACTCAGTTATGTGTTCCCTTTTTTCTAACATTTCACAGCTCTGTAATTACTTGTTCAGTGTCTGTCCTTCAAACTAAATCGTGAGTACCATGAGGATGTGGTCTGTCTCTGTCTTATGGACCTGTTTCTCTAGTACCTTATAACAGGAGATATTCAGTAATTCCTTAAATGAATGACTGAAAAGAGGTAAAGCAGTAGAACAAAAAAAAAAAAAAAAAAAAAAAATCCATTTGCTCTCATAACATGAAAACTTGCTGATTTACACAGGAGCAACTTTAAAGTGGAAGGTGTACCAGGAGTCATAAAAGGTAAATAAAAGGAAAATAGTTCAAATACATTTCCGGGGAGTGCTGCTGACATTTTAGAGGAGTTGAAAGAGAAAATTGAAACAATGGGTAAAATAAAAGTACCTTTACTCATTGATAGTTACCCAGTGACTTGAATGATTGGGAGCAGATATACTAGCAACCTTGTAAGCAACGGAATCAGCACTAAGTACTATGGCAGTAATGCTTTGTTAAATTTCTTTAAAAATGCCACCCACAGATCTTTCTGATTCTTAGCTGGGGCAAAATGGGAAATACAAAATCATTACCTATTATCACAATGTATTTGATAATTCTGTAGTCCAAAAAGTAAGTGTCAGACATAGAGCAGTCATATTCAGAGGAAAAACTGCCAGGGCCTTAACCCTCAAAAGACCCAGAACAATCTGACAGCCGCTCAGGTAGCTAATGCGGCAGAAAAACTTGGCAGGTTGAATCTGACCTGCTTTTCTCCCTCGGGAACCTCATATTCAACTTGGCCCCAAGATTCCCCCTAGCTAATCCTGTCTCAGGGCTCAAGAGAATAGCAAAAAGGTATAACTGATCTTTTCACTTAAAATCCTTCTAGGAACAAAGATGAGGTCTAAAAAAGCAGTTCTTAATAAATATTGTTCTCCTTTGTGTAAAAAATTTTTCTTTGTGACCTTTTTTATTTCCCACGTGATTTTTTTTGAAAGATTATTTATTTATTTAATTCACACAGAGAGAGAGAGAGAGAGAGAGAGAGACAGCGAGAGAGGGAACACAAGCAGAGGGAGTGGGAGATGGAGAAGCAGGCTTCCCGCGGAGCAGGGAGCCCGATGCGGGGCTTGATCCCAGGACCCTGGGATCATGACCTGAGATGAAGGCAGTCGCTTAACCGACTGAGCCACCCAGGCGCCCTCCCAGGTAATTTTTAAGCCTAACCATTGCCTTTTTATTCCAACAAAATAGTGGTGAATATAGATTAGCATAAGTCACTCAGAAATTTAAAATCTAAACAGAAAAAGATAATTTAGAGGTGCCTGGGTGGCTCAGTCATTAAGCTTCTGCCTTCGGCTCAGGTCATGATCCCAGGGTCCTGAGATTGAGCCCCACATCAGGCTCCCTGCTCAGTGGGAAACCTGCTTATCCCTCTTCCACTCCCCCTGCCTGTGTTACCTCTCTCGCTGTGTCTCTCACTGTGTCTCTGTCAAATAAATAAATAAAATCTTAAAAAAAAAAAAAGATAATTTAAAAATGAAATGTTAACTCATTTTCAACTTTGGTTATTCTGGAGATCTGGGTTAGATAGACACTCCCTTTTAAGTGGATCCATCATGACAGATGCCCTTTTACTTAAAAAAAATTTTTTTTAATTGTAGATAATAAGGGATTTCAATTTTATTCAATATTGACTATCTCAAAGGAAAAATTAAAAATGTACCAGATTACTAACTATATTGGAATGAGCATAATAGCTTTACTCAGTAAAGAGTCAGTGGGGCTAAGATTTCTGCATAATGAACATTTTTAACAATTAAGCTAGTGAAAATGAATTAAGTGATATCATTTAATAAGGCATAAGTGTGACAACAAGATTTTTAGTTCCTACATCTAATATTCAAAACCTGAGGCTGGTGTGGGGGGCAGTGGAGGAAGGGCCTTTGAAAACAGTTTAAAGTGGGCACTGTTCCAACGATGAGGACAATCAATATTCAAGTTCGTCCTTTTGTGTCCACCAGTTACCTTTATAATTTGTCTCATTAAGATATTTTTATTTAATACACAAATGTAGATTAATGCCTATTTTTTTTTCACAGTATGTATTAAAGCCAACCACTAGGTTCTTTCCAGGCTTTAGCCATGCAAAAATGGGTTCTCTTGTTGGAAATGATGAGGATAATTCCACTAACTATAAGGATTCTTCACCTAAGAAGTTGGCAATCAATGAGTCTATGTGTATATTTATATTAAATAACTTCTGGAGCCCAATATGCTGACCTGTATATAAAAGGAATTCTTTGAGCAATTCTCTAGAGAATTTGTATATTGGAAGACTCCTCCCTCCACCCCTCCCCATATGGTTTTCAAGTTGCTCTGAGTTCTTTCAATCTTGCAGAGCACTATTTTTTTTTTTTTTAAGGGAAATAAGCTCAAAGAATGTTATTGTGAAGACACATGTAGAAAAGATGAGGAAGTCATCCAAAACCAGTAGGATTTTGCTCTGGTGTGGCATCAGTGTTCTCGCCCATGGCATAGCTGAGCCTTACAACATACCTCTCTCTACCAACAATGTGTATCTGCTGAGAGTTAAGTCCTTTTCTCCGTAACTTCAAATCGAGCATTTTTCATTGTGTGTTTTTTTAATCCAACCCTTTCCTTGTGACCATTCATCTGACATTCTCATAAGATGAACTTTCTCAGATTTAATTAGTTCATATTTCATTGAGTTATTCGTTAGATCTTTTATTTCAACAACCCCTGACTAAGCTGCAGAATCATTGCCCCTGGATAAAGTATTTGCTCTGGATTAGTCAGCTGTAACTAAAGTGATCAAGGGCAATGTATGATGGTTAAGAAAAAAGCAAAAATCATGGCCACCAAGAGAATTGTGCATAAGATAGTTTAGCACTCTTTTAGGGATAGTCATCTGAATAAATTTAACATAAGAAATGGACTTATTAATTACTGTCCATTAAATAAATTGCAAATATTCTTATTGGGATGACATAAATGGCAACAGTGGGGAAAAACAGAATAAATGCACAGCTTCTAGTATAATAGAGCTCTGTGTTTTTCTAAAAAGAGTGGAAATTCATATTTTGTACATAAAAGTTTGAGGTATGATTATTTCCTTCATAATTCCACTTCCTTCCATTATTATGAAATAATAACTTTACTGAAGTGTTTTCAACACTTCATAACATGGATGCTAAGTTAATTTTTGCTCCAGACCAAGTCAGATACAAACCCTTAATAAAAACATTTTCAGGTGTCACTAATGACACTTTAAGAAATACATAACCGTAAGCAGATGTGATTGACTTTTCTACACCAGCCATTGTCAATGAAATGTACCAGTTCTTTCTTTCATCATATCCTTTAATTGCAGATCACTTTAATACTAATCTCAGTATTTTGCATTTTGTTTTCATAAAGTTGCTCCTTTATTTCTTGAAATATTCAGTTTTGAAATAAAATACGCATTTAACTCATGAATTTTGACCCACTTATTTTTTAAATTTTATAAGCTACTTCTTCATGAAGATAGGTCATACCTGCTTTTATGTAACTCACATGGCATTTGCCTTCAGTACGTCAGGTCTGAATCTTAGACGTATTGTTTTACGTACCTTTATTGCTCTGATTACTATGCTGCACGTATTTTTCCAAAATGACACTCCAGTGTACTAAATATTTTTGATATACCTAAAATTATCATTTTTCCTCTTTTCATTTCCCCTCAATGCCTTTTTTAGTAATATTCTCTCAAAAAGAATCCTCAAGAGCAAATAACTTTAAAGGTAGGAAACAGTGTTTTAAATGAATTATAAAATGGCATTCAAAATGTTGTATCTTTGAATGTGAGCATATATGGAAAAGTTAGATGTAGTTGATGAGGAAAGAGCAAAATAAATTGTTCCAGTCAAGGCACCTTTTTATTAATTCATTCTGTATGTTGTTGTAATTCACTCATGAAATGTATGGATTGTGTAATATTAATATCTGGCTTGTCTCTAAATTCTTTTTTATTCCCTTTGAAAATCTCCAACAGAGGACAAATGAGTTGGTGGATTACAAATAATATCTTAATACTTCATTGTAATAACATCATATTAAAATATAGTTATTAAGTTCTAAATCCACCTTATAAAAGTAAAATATTGGGGAATGTAATATTAATTTAGAAAATAAAAATAGGCTACCTAAAACTTTAAATTTTAAAAATTACTCTAAAAAATAAAAATTACTAACTTTAAAAATCCCCATTGCTAATAAAATTCTTGACCTATTGTGCTCTTTCAATAAATATTTGTTGAATAAATGAATACCCATGGTTAAAAAAAATTAGTAACCTTCTTCTAATAAAGGTGGTTATCCACCATTGAATGGCTTGCAGGATTCCCTTTCAGATGTATAATGAAACAATCTCCAAGAGCATATACTTTACAAAATACACATTAGTGGCTTTTTTTTTTTTTAAGATATATTTATTTGAGAGAGGGAGGGCAGCAGGAAGCCTAGAGGGAGAGAGAGAATCTTAAGCAAACTCTGTGCTAAGCACAGAGTTTGACCCAGGGCTTGATCTCACAATCCTGAGATCAGGACCTGAACTGAACCCAAGAGTCTATCAGACAAAATAGCCTTTAAAGAGACTGTAACAAGAGACAAAGATGGGCATTATATAATGATAAAGGGATCAATCCAACAAGAAGATGTAACACATTTGTAAAGACCTATGCAGCCAACAGTGGAGCACCTAAATACACAAAGCAAATATTAATGGACATAAAGAGAGAAATTAATGGTACTACAATAATAGTAGGGGACTTTAACACTGTATTTACATCGATGGATAGATCATCCAGACAGAAAATCAAAAAGGAAGCAGTATCTTTGAATGACACACTGGACCAGATGGACATAACAGACACATACAGAACATTCCATCTCAGAACAACAGAATATGCACTTTTTAAGTGCCCATGGAACATTCTCCAGAAGAGATCACATATTAGGTCATAAAACAAGCCTCAATAAATTTAAGAAGACTGAAATCATACCATCTCCTTTTCCTTTCACCATGGCATGAAACTAGAAATAAATCCAAAGGAAAAAATCTGGAAAAAAAACACAAACATGTGGAGACCAAACAACATGATAGTAAACAACCAATGGGTCAATGAAGCAATCAAAGAAGAAATCAAAAATTACATGGAGACACATGAAAATGAAAACAAAACAGCCCAAAATATTTGGGACATAGAAAAAGCAGTTCTAAGAGGGAAGTATATAGCAATACAGTCCTACCTCAATAAATAAGAAAAAAATCAATCTAACTCTAATCCAAGGAAACAAGAAAAAAAAAAAGCCCTAGGTAAATAGAAGAATGGAAATAATTAAGAGAGCAGAAATAAATGAGGTACAGACACAACAGAAAAAAATCAATGAAACCAAGAGCTGGTTCTTTGGAAAACCAAAACAAACAAATCCTCAGCCAGATTCACTAAAAAAAAAAAAAAAGAAAGAAAAAGAAATGACCCAGACAAATAAAATCAGAAACAAGAGGAAAAGTAACAACTGACACCACAGAAATACAAAGGATTTTAAGAGAATACTATAAAAAATTATATGACAACAAACTGGACAACCTAGAAGAAATGGATAAATTCCTAGAAACAACAGTCTTCCAAATTGAACGAGGAAGAAATAGAAAATCTGATCAAACTGATTGCAAGTTACGAAACTGAATTGGTACTAAAAAAAAAAAAAAAAAAAACCTACCAAAAAATAAAAGTCCAGGATGAAATGGATACACAGGTGAATTCTACCAGACATTTAAAGAGAGTTAATGCTTATTCTCCTCAAACTATTCCAAAAAAATAGAAGAGGAAAGAGAGCTTCCAAATACATTCTAGGAGGCCATCATTATCCTGATACCAAAACCATAAAGAGAAACCACAAAAAGAGAAAACTACAGGCCAATATCCCTGATGAACATAGATGCAAAAATCTTCAAAAAAAATATTAGCAAACTGCATTATAATACTAGATTAAAAAGATCATTCACCATAATCAGGTGTGATTACCAAGATGCAAGATGGTTTAATAGTCACAAAATCAATGTCATACACCATATCAAGAAAAGGAAGGATAAAAATCATGTGGTCATTTCACTAGATGCAGAAGAAGCATTTGACAAGATTCAACATCCATTTATAATAAAAACTCTCAACTCTCAAAAATGAAGTAAGATTATAAATGAAAAGCACACAGCAAACATCATACTCAGAGATAAAGACAGCTTCCGGGGTGCCTGGGTGGCTCAGTCAGTTATGTGTCCAACTCTTGGTTTCAGCTCAGGTCATGATCTCAGCGTTGTGGTATTGAGCCCCATTTCAGGTTCCGTGCTCGGCACAGAGTCTGCTTGAGATTCTCCCTCTCCCTCACCCTCTGCCCCTCCCTCTGCTTGTGTGCACTTGCACTCTCTCTCTCAAATAAATCAAAAAAAAAAAAAAAAGAAATCTTTCTTCTAAGGTCAGAACAAGAAAAGGATGTACACTCTCACCACTTTTATTCAACATAAAACTGGAAGTCCTAGCCTCAGCAATCAGACAAGAAACAAGAAGCATCCATACTGATAAAGAAAAGTAACACTGTCACTGTTTGCAGAGAACATGATATTATACATAGAAAATCCTAAAGACTCTACCAAAAAACTACTGAAACAGATTCAGCAAAGCGGCAGGATACAAAATTAATACCCAGATATTGGTAGTGTTTCTATATACTAACAACGAAGTCACAGAGCATATTCCTCTGCCCATTTTGCTTGACGTTGTGTTTGTTTCTCTGGATTAGGCAAAATGGCTACTTCTTCTAAAGTTGAAGAAGTGGTGTTGTGTGTGCTTGTTGAGCCTTGCTGGCTGGCTGGAGGAACTGCGGCTGTATATGCCAATTACTCTTTTAAACCATGGCTTTTTACAGAAAGAATAAAGAAAAAAAATACTAATAAAATAAAAAAGGAAAAAGAAAAAACTGAAATGAAAAATGAAAATAATGGAAGAAAGGAAAAAATTTTAAAAAATAAAAAGAAAAAAGAATAGGAAAAAAACAAATTTTAAAAAGTAAAAAAATAAAATTTAAAAGAAATAACACACCAGGGCGCCTGGGTGGCTCAGCTGGTTAAGCAACTGCCTTTGGCTCAGGTCATGATCCTGGAGTCTCAGGATTGAGTCCGCATCGGGCTCCCTGCTCAGCAGGGAGTCTGCTTCTCCCTCTGACCCTCCCCCCTCTCATGTGCTCTCTCTCTCTCTCATTCTCGCTCTCTCAAATGAATAAATAAAAAAACAAACAAAAAAACACCAGAATTGTTCTCTGTGCCCCAGCATCACAGAGTGGCTGGTGTGGGTTTGCAAACCTTGGGCTCCCTGAGGTTGCAAGCTCATTGTGAGCCAGATCCTCCTTCAGTCTGGGCTTTTAAGGTGGAGGGGAAAGAGTATCCTCATAGCTCCTCAGCCCCTTTTCAACCCTGGCTTCTTATCTGTGCCCTAGCAAGACCAAGGGTAGTGTGGCCTTATGGACTGTGGGCTCACCGAGGTTGCAAGCTCACTGAGATAATGAGACCTCCCTGTTTTGGTGTCCACACCCTGGCTTTTCAGTGGAGTGGGAATGTAAATTGTTTCAATCTCTAGCCCCGCTGACCCAAGAGCTTTCCCTGCAGCTCCTCAGTGGGGTTCTAGCATTCTCTTTTATATGCTAGTTGCTCTTTTAAACTGTGGCTTTATTTTTTTCTGTTGCCAAGGGCAGAGGGATCTATTCCTGGTCCCTCAGTACTATCCCTCCCCTCTGCCCTTCCTGGCATTGAGGGTGGGAGTTCCCTTTGTTACCGTGTCTCCATCTCTCTTGCCCTTCTCTCTGTCTTTGGTGATTCAGTAGCTCTTCAGTCAGCTCTCAGTTATTCTTCAGGAGGAATTTTTCCATTCAGAGGTATAATTTGGTATGTTCCAAGGAGGATGTTACCATCTTGAACCAGAACCCTAGCTAAGGAGCTTTCTTTTCTTTTTTAAAAGATTGATTGATTAAGAGAGAGAGAGAGCCCATGAGCAGGTGGAGGGGCAGAGGGAGAGGGAGACAAGCAGACTCCCCCCTGAGCGGGGAGCCCCATATGGGGCTTGATCATGGGGACCATGAGATCATGACTTGAGCTGAAATCAGGAGTTGGACATTGAACTGACTGAGCCACCCAGCCACCCCAACCCGAGGAGATTTCTAAGCCAAGTGTTGAAGGAGCAGCTTATTTTCTCCTGACTGCTTGCAGTAAAATGCAAGAAGAGAAAAATAAATTGAAGGATTTGTTAAGCAATGAGCAAGAAGGAACTAGAACTTAGAGATCTGAAAATTTTCAGCCTATTTGCCAAAAAAAAAAAAAAAAGAGAGAGAGAGAGAGAAAGCATGTTCCAAAGAGAATACTCAGAGTGTGACTGACTGCCTATATTAATAAGGAAACTATGGTGGGTATAAACCATGGACCCAATCAGCCATCTAATAGAAGCCAGGAATAGAGATGGGATTAAACCAGCAAGAATCCTGCCAGCTGGGACTAAAGAGAACACAGCTAGATGGGATGGAAGTAGCAAGGCTGCTGGACTTCTTCGGTTCTATAGGCCAAAATGGTAAAGTTTATTTGGTTGTGAACTTGTGCTGTTCTTCAAGAAAAGGGGAGAATGGCCCTGAACTTGATGCAGGTATCATTGGGGCCACCACCTCAGGTCAGCCTGACACTGAAGCCATAAGAGCAGAGTTCCCAGAGCCTTACGGGGTGCATCCCCTTCCCAGCAGAATATTATAATTTATATCAATATTGATAAGATATTTTCCTGGCAACAGTGTTCACAATCTATTTTTTCACATTTACATAGAACTACAGAAGTAAAACTAAATAAATATTAAATATTACCAAGTGCTTTATATCATTACCAATATAAAAACTTGGCAGAGAATGAAATTATTTTGATTATTATCTTTCTCTTGATTATCAATTTATCTTAATCATTAAGTATGTGATTTTTGGCTGGGCCCTGTCATTCTCTCTGCTTGCGAATTTTCATGAAGACAATAATACTTAATCTACACACTTCCTAGGGTTCTTGTGAGCAAAATAACTCTGGTAATGCTGTAATTTGGAAATGTGAATGATAAAATATAAGATCTATTATTGCTGGTGTAATTTTAGCAGTTAAAATAAATTTTATTATTTGAGGAATGATAGTTAACAAATATAGCTGCTTCTCTGCTGGATATGCAACTAAATTTGTTAGTGTATGAATGTTTTTGCCTTCTTGGTACATTAGTGTTCATTGTACATCTTAAAATATTTAGAACGGAAAATGCTCTTTAAATTATTACCACTGGGGTGCCTGGGTGGCTCAGTCGGTTAAGCGTCTGCCTTCGGCTCAGGTCATGATCCCAGGGTGCTGGGATCGAGCCCCGCATCGGGCTCCCTGCTCAGAGGGGAGCCTGCTTCTCCCTCTGCCTCTGCCTGCAGCTCTCTCTGCTTGTGCTCTCTCTCTGACAAATAAATAAAAAAAATAAATAAAAAATAAATAAATTATGACCACTAACATAAGAATTTAAGTTCTAAAAGTAAAGGTGTTGTAGCTTAACCTTAGGAAAACCTACTTACAATTGTTTGTGTCCCTCCTGCTAATGTCACTTAAATGTAAAGAATGATTTTATATTAATCCTGAAACATCACTTTGACATTTAAAGGGAAAGAAAACATTTATGAGGTTGCAAATGAGCACTTAAGATACTGAAGTGTCTCTCTGATGAAAAAGCAAAATGTTCTTTTGTTTCTTAAAAATGCCAACTTTCCTCTCCAAAGTAACATATGCCAGAATATCCTACCTAGATCTGGGGTGAAGAAGCCAGTTTGTAATTCTTCAAATTATCATTGGGTTTTGCTGTAAAGGAACGCCATTTTTTTTTTTAATCTTGAAAGATAGACCTATTTAGGAAGTAACTTTCAAAATGTCTGCTTTGGGGATGAGGAAATTATGCTTTGAGGAAAAACAGTAGACAAATCAACCGTCTTTTAAGTGGCATTTGTTTATTTAATGGGATTGTACATTTTGGGGGTGACTGACAGATGCATTTATCCTCTTCAAACAGGTTCCTAATGTGTGAGAACCACAGGGGGCTCAAGTGGGAGATGACACTGAGGCTTCAGAATATTGAAGAGGGTCTAGGAATCCACATGTATGATGACAGACTGAAGAGCACATTGTTCAAGTGTAGGCTGATATTTATATGGCTTTGCCAATATATACACTAAAATTCATTTGCCGCTTGCCATTACCAATTAATCTGTGGGTACTAAAATTACAACTGCCATCAGTTGAATACCTACATATTATTTTTAGAAAAATTTAATTATACTGAGGTGTCCCTGATGCCATGGTGGCCTACATAAACCAAACTCTAAGCTCCTAGGTGCCTTCAGTTTACAAAATTGAAACCTAAGAACAACTAATCACAAACCGCCAGTAATGCTTTAAGCTATAGCCAATCAAAAAAAGCTATAGCTAATCAATAATTTCCTCACTTTGCTTCTGCCTATTCTGTGTAAAAGCCTCTCACCCAGGTTCCTGTCATGGAGTGCTCTTAACCACTTCCAGTTTGGAGCTGTCTGATTTGAATGGCATTTTGCTCAAATAAGTTATTAAAATTTTTAATATGTCTTAGTTTTTCAACACCACTGTCTAAACCTAATACAGAAGTTAACAACTGAGAGATTACATGGTGCGCCTGGGTGGCTCAGTTGGTTCAGCATCCAACTCTTGATTTCTGCTCAGGTCATGATCTCAGAGTCAAGGAATTTAGCCAGGGAGCCCAAACTGGGCTCCACACTTAGCGGGGAGTCTGCTGGAGATTTTCTCTACTTCTCCCTCTGCCCCTCCCCTCCCAGCCTATATATGCATGTTCTTTCTCTCTCAAATGAATAAATCTTAAAAAAATAAAATAATAAAATAAAATAATTGAAACGTTACAAAGCTTGGGGAAACAGTTGTCAAAAGAAATTTGTAGGGGCACCTGGGTGGCTCAGATGGTTAAGTGTCTGCCTTCGGCTCAGGTCATGATCTCAGGGTCCTGGGATCGAGTCCCATATCGGGCTCCCTGCTCCTTGGGAGCCTGCTTCTCCCTCTGCCTCTCTCTCTCTCTGTCTCTCATGAATAAATAAATAAAATCTTAAAAAAAAATTTGTAAACAAAATATAGTCAGATGAAACAATCCTTCTTGGCATATATTATGAAGGTTACTCACTTCAGTTCCCAAATCAGTGATATACTTAGTTTTAAAAAGGAAAATAGTTTACATGTTCAGTATGTTCACAGCTACATAAAAATGTAAACATAATGCAAATTATATCCACAGAGAAAAGGAGAGATTTTTAAAAATCAATAATTATGTTGGGATTTTGAAACCATTCAGCCTTTTTCAGTTCCTTTTAAATTTCCAGTAACTTACATGAAAAGTATAAATTCTTCTTACATTTGAAAAGAAAATTTTAAGCTAAATCACTCTACATAGCAAAAATTGAATCTTTATTTTTTGTGTGTTTTACTTCTTTTAGCTTTCCATAGGTTGCTATAGGAATTAGATTAAGGCAATCAAAGCTTCCAGGACTTGAAAGTGTTCAAACATTTACTGATTCAACAATATCATTTATTGAGTAACAAATATAGCCATCATTTTAAAGCACTTGAGATAAACTAAAGAATAAAACAACCACGGTTCATATACTTGCAGAACTTAGTCTAAAAGGATTATGGAAATTACAATAAGCAACACAATCAAGTAAAATCTAAAACTAAAGGAAATAATGAGTTGTAATAAATAGGACAAAGATTTTTAATGTATAAAGAGCTCATAAAAGCTGATAACAAAAGCACAAAAACACCAGCCTTAAAACTTGTCAGAGTCAGGAATAGACAAAAATGTGAATAATGAACCTGGGAGGAGGCCAATGTTCAACTCATTCTTATGTAAATACAATAAAGGGCACCTCTCTCAATACCTCTTTCTCTGTTAGTTGGCCAAGATAAGATTGGTAAGGAGTTCAGTGTGACTCACACAAACTTTCTGTAATTCAGTATAACTTTTTTTTTAATATTACAAAGGTCACTACAATATGGACAAAGTTTTTCTTAAAAATGAAAGTAGTAAAATTCAAACCAATATTAATAGCAAAGGCATTTAATAAGGAATTACCTACATATATGTAAAAAAGGTAATATGAAAAATATTAGTATATTCCTTCCTTGTGTAGTTTTATATACAGCTCTCCACTGTTTCCTGAGACATTGATCTGCGGAGAGAAGGAAAGAAGAGGTGAAGGAACAGGTTGAAGGACAGGGCATAAGGATTGTTGGAGCAAAGCATTTATTCTCTAACCTCTGGCATCCAAAATGGGGTTTTTGCGTGTGTATCAGGAAAGTTCTTAAATTGCCAGGATTTGTGAAGAAAAACATATTTTTCTGAATTCCTAAGGACCTATCAAAAGGCAGGCTTCAGGGAAAACAAACTATGGAGATTTTCCCACTAGAAAAGACCTCTCCTCTGTTCCTGATCTAGGACATGAGGCAGCAGGAGACATGAGGGCTCCAGAATGATGATGGTCACATCATGTGGTCCTCAGGTAGCCCTCAGCCTCTCCCTGTTCTCTGTGAGGTGATGCAGAGTTGCTAGCAGGCAAAGTCTGAAAGCCAGGAAAATAGGCAGATGGCTGGGACTTGGGTTCCAAAAACAGGTACCAGCTCTTCACTCCAAAATGCCAGTGAGACCCCATCATGCTTTAGTTGTCGCCAGTCAGGACCCAGGCCAAACCAAGGACCCAAAGATACCAGATCTATCTGAAGAGTCCTTTCGCACTTTGATAAAGCAACCGTAAACCCTGATTGTGAAGTCCTATGCCAGTCAGAAGCCTCTTGAAATGGACACTCATGACTGAAGATTTAATTTTATTCCCAGAGAGCAGGTAACACATTTCACATTTTGTGTCTCTCTTAGGCCACTCCCACCACTGGTTTTGGTCTTATTCTTGATTACAATTGAATTCATTACAGTTAGACCTATTATGGATTATATCTTCACCTAGTGAGTTCTTTTTATTTAAGGCTCTGGTACATAGGTTTCCTTTTTTTTTTTTTTTTTTTTTTTTAACAATAGTATCAATGAATAAATTGTTTTATAATAGAATTTAAACCTCCTCACCCTGTTATTTTAGGTCACTATTGACTGAGGCATGGAATCATTAAAACCTGATTTGGGATGCAACTTTTCCTGTCACAGCAAGACCAGGATTCAGACACTTCACATTACCTCCTCTGACAAAGGTGTTAGAAATAGTTAACTTTATATTTAAATGCCAGGACTTTAATATATGATGCTACATGACTCTTTAATCATGAATGTTTATGATGCTGGTAAAGGACAATAACCCACTTCTGTATTTGATTTCACAAGTTCATGACTCAATAAGATATACCAAACCAGTGTGCTTCCATATAAATAATTATAGTGTATCCTACTGAGTACTTGAACTTATTAAAATTCACCCCAAATTGCAATATCATGAATTGATCAGAGTAACAATGGTGGAAAATCCATTTTAACTTCTTCTATATCAACACTGATACAGAAAATATTTCTTACATTACTAAGTACTCTATTTTCATCTTGGTTCACAGGTTCTCTATTTTCATGGATTTTCATTATTGGTCGGTATCTTGGTTAATTTGCAGTATTTGTATACAAAGGAACAAATGAACACTGGCAAAATATGAGATCTGATAAATACTGGAGTTACTAGATATAGAATTTCATCTATCCAGAAGGTAAACTAAAGATATATCTTTAAAAGATGAATTTTCTCCATTTTAGGAAAGATGTGGACAATAGATTCTGTTCTACCATAGATTAATATCTAGTGACTACAGAGCCCTTAGCCTTCTGTCTTGAAGGATGGACCTCATCTTCTCAAATGCAGGCTTTGATTAAAAGAAAGATAAATGAAAACTATTTTCTTGGTTCTTTCCTGCCCATTTCTGAACTGACATACCCATTTAAATTCCATTTATTTCTCTTTCTTAAGTGCTCATACCTCCCATCCCCACAACATATTGTCACCTTTCTTTTAGTCTCTGCGGTAGCTCAGACCCAGTGAAAAGAATGCACAAGATCATTCTGTTTGAAAACTAATTAGGAAAATAAGGGGCAAAAACTTTCATGGAAGAACAAGCCAGAAAAACTCGGATAAGAGAGAGATCTCAGGGGAGTCCTAATTGGGACTAGTTGGGCAGGGTCAAAAATAGCTTGCTCTGTTTTTACATATGAGAACTTCTGCATTGGTAGAAGAGCCCAGAGACTTTGAATCAAGATTTGTGGCTTTTCATTCCAGCTCTGACACTTAGCTGTATGTCACTTCCACAGGACTTGTAACCTCTCATTAAAGAGATAATACCTATCTCACAGGTTTAGAGGACTATTTCAGATAATTAGTATAATAGGACTTTTTGAAAAAGATTATAGTATGTTAGCGTAAGTTATTAAGTTAGAAAGGTAGGGGCTCAGTATTATTAAATGGTTAATTTACTCAGGTCAGTACTTTTGGAAATAACTATGGGCCCTTGTTAGCATTTTATTCTGGATAAATGTTTTCCAATATGTGTACTTCCTCTCTGGGTTCATGAGGAAAAATGATCATACAGGTCAGTTCACTTAATGTTATTGAGTGCTTACTGTACATCAGGCATTGTGCTAGGAAATTTGAATGCATTATTTTCCTATGTAATCCTTCCAATAATTTTATAAGGATGTCCTTTTCTCTACAGAGGAAACAGTGGCCTGAACTAGTAAATCAGGGTAATATTTTTATATATGAAACTATTGTTTTTCCACTATATATTTTTTTGTTCCTCATTCATCCATTGTTAGGATATTTTATGAACAATGCCTCAGTCACCACAGAATTTTATAATGTTAGTAAAAAAACTTCATTTCTTTCAAAACCATAGTTCGAGTAACTAATAATAGTAGTTAACTTTGATTTCTTACTCTATAATATCAAGTTTTTAAAATATCTTACATTAGGGGCTCTTAGGTGGCTCAGTTGGTTAAGCATCTGACTCTTGATTTCGGCTTGGGTCAGGATCTCAGGGCTCTGGGATCTAGCTGCACTCAGCAAGGAGTCTGCTGGAGATTCTCCTCTCCCCCCCCCCCCCACACTCATGCTCGCTCTCTATCTAAAATAAATCTTTTTAAAAAAACTTAAATTATTTCATTTAGGAGATACATGCTATTATCATACACATTTTTATAAAGCTGTTATCTGCAGTTTTATAAAAACCTTACACAAACCTGAAACAAGGTATCTTTTCCAGGTTACATAGAAATTAAGAAGTAGAATGAGGTTTAAAAAGTCTAAGCTTTAACCCCAAGGAAAGGCCTGAGAGACTGGAGAAATTCTAATGCCCTGTAATTTTCTGATTTTTAGATGAGCCCAACTAAAGAGGAGATGATTTAAGAAAGTACAAGTTGGAGGTCCAAAGATCTAGTGCACCTTTGTAATGCAGTTAGACACTGGAGAAATTGCAAGAGCCGAGAGTTCCTCTAAGCTCACCATCAAACCAGAGTAGAAGAAATGTTAGCATGGTATGTCTAGGTAGATGGCCAAATGTCCCTTGTTGACCTTATACCATATTCATATGTCTTCAGCATTGCATGTGAAGTATTACAATTTTTCCTGATCTGTAGAAAATACAGAGATGGAGGGTGTTGCAACCCTGTTAAATTTCTTAGAGCTCCAGAAGAGCACAAGACCAGCCAAATCTTCATGGGGTGGGGAGGGGAGGAGAAGAGGTGGAAGTTGCAGAACTAACCGAGAAAGCTGCCCAGACCTGAAATGTCCGCACCAGTGACTGCGTGGACAGAAACTGGTGGACAAAGTGGAATAACTACCAAGACAGGTTTTTCATGAAGATTAAGTCTCAGGGCTCCTGACTTGTAGGAGTTCCTCTGAAGACATGGAATGTATTGAAATTACCTTATTATTTTCAAATACTCTAATTGAAGATTAAATTACAAAAATGTACAGATTTAAAATGTGTTCAGTTGGGCGCCTGGGTGGCTCAGTTGGTTAAGCGACTGCCTTTGGCTCAGGTCATGATCCTGGAGTCCCTGGATCGAGTCCCACATCAGGCTCCCTGCTCGGCAGGGAGTCTGCTTCTCCCTCTGACCCTCCCCCCTCTCATGTGCTCTCTCTCTCATTCTCTCTCTCTCAAATAAATAAAAAATAAAAAATGTGTTCAATGAATTTAGAAAAATATGTACCATCATGTAACCATCAGTCATATCAAGATACATAACATTCTTATCACACCAAAAAGTTCTATTGTGCCCCCAAGTATTCTATCCCACACTTAGAGGCAAATGCTCTTCCTATGTAGTTTTTTTTTCCCCCTAGTTTGTTTTGGCTATCCTCAGTGTATACATTTTCACATAATTTTAGAATCCCCTTATAAGTCTTCAAAAAGGCTTTGGGCAGACATTAAACTCTAAATTCTGTTTCCTTAGTACTCAGTGCCTGTTGATACTCTGTTCTCTCAGCTTTCCGACTATTGCTTTTTCTGAGCAGCTTGGGGTCTCACCCAGTGTGTGCATAGTTCAAGAAATAGCCAAGGGTCTGGGGAAGCTTGAATGCAGGTTTTGGAAGCTTCCATTTATGACTCATGTTAAATAGCATTTTTCCCCTCACTTTCCAGCTGCTTTTGATCTTCAGCCGTGACCTCTGACTTCTCAGTCTATTGGGACTTCACTGTATGAGAATCTATTTCATGGGCATGGTTTAGCAGAAAGAAAGCTGAACAGATCTAGCTTTTACCTAGTCTCTTTCTCTTCTTTCAAGGAGAGATAACATAACCTCTGGTTTCTGATTAGTTTTGTTCGCTCTCCAGCATCTTGACGGTTAACTCAAAAAAAAAAAAAAAATTGTCTAGTCAGAAAGCATCTTTGAAAGATGTTTTAATATCCTATATGAGAGTCTAGTATTTGCAGAAGCTGGACCTATCCTCTCTTTTTAAAAATTCATGGAAATAATGTATTTTTAACTGCATTCTGTTAAGAGCACTGCCTCTTTCTATAGTAACTTGCACTCGAGCGCACTTTATTCATTCAGCGTGACAGAGTAGTTGCAGGCATTTTAGGGATCTGTTAAAGGAGAAACAGTTGGCAGTACATAGAGTTTGAATTTATTGGGATATTAGGTGATTCTCAAACAGATTATTGCTAACATTCTGTAAGTGGATGGCTTCCAGAAATATTCCTATTGCCCATTGCACTTTCTCAGCTGCTATAAAAACCTAAGTATGTAGTGCCAGAGGTAAAACCTAACACAAGAAATATATGGGGGGTGGTTGAGAGCAAGATGTGACATGTTCAAAGCCAGAAAACTTTTTTGCATTTAATATACTTTATTTTTAAAACAGCTTTAGATGTGTAGAAAAATTGTGAAGATAGTACAGAGGGTTTCCTTATGTTCCACACTTAGCTTACCTGATAGGCTTTATATATTAGTATGCAAACATTTCTTATACTTAATGACTCAATACTGATATATTGTGATTAATCAAAGCCCATACTTCACTGATATTTCCTTAGCTTTTGTCTAATGTACTTTCTCAATTCCAAAATCCCATCTAGGATACCAGATTACATTTAGTTGTCTCTTAGACTCCACGTGGCTGTGACTATTTCTGTTTGCCTCGTGTTTTGATGATCTCAACAGTTTTGAGGAGTGCTAGTTGGGCATTTTGTAGAATGCCCCTCAACTGGATTTTGTCTGATGGTTTCCTTATTAGGCTGGGGTTCTGGGTTTGATGACCCAGGAGGCCCACAGAGTTGCCTCTGTGTAGCCATTGTCATCATTTCATGTCTGGGTAATGGCTATCAAGATGACTTCTCATTACTGATGTTTGTCAGGGTGCTGAGGTAAGCTTTATCAGGTTTCTCCTCTGGGAAATCATTCTCCACCTTTCTAAACTGTACTCTTTGTAAGGAAGTCACTCTGCACTGCCTACTCTAGGAATGAAGGACTGTGTTCCATGTCCTTAAGGGTAGAGTGTCTACGTAAATTGTTTGGAGTTCCACTTGGAAGATTTGGATTATCTTTATTTATTTATTTATTTATTTAGGTATGGACTCATGATTTATACACACACACACACACACACTTTGAGTTTAATCTGATATTACTTTATTGTTTTTGCTCAGATTATTCTACGTTTGACTGTTGGGAGCTCTTTCAGTTGGCTCCTGTGTCCCTTTGATTTACTCCATTCCCATCTTGAAAACCAGAAGATAATCTGTGAAAGTTTTCTGGTCCTCTCTGTCAGGAAGCTGTAACTGCCAGGAATGTATAATTATTATAGTCATATATAAAGATAACGTAAGAATCACACCATATAGAATTTACCAAAGACCCTTTATTTGCAGGTCATATCCCTCTAGTAGAACTATAAACAATGAGTTTGTCTTCATGTGAAATCATATTTTATGAACCCAGTTATCAAAAATAAAACTTGATCAAGAAGGAAACAAATTATTTATTTCCTCTCCCATAATTAAAAAATCCTTGTCATTGGAAGAGGGACATAAAATGTAGTCAAAATGTAGGAAAAAGGATTATAAAAGTGTGAGTTGTTATTTCTCTGGAGTTTGATAGGTATAGTGGTGATGAGCATTGTTACCTTTGTAAATTGCTATGTGTTTTTTCATTCTAAGTAAATGCTTGTTTTTGTACCTAATTCAGTGTCTGTAATTTTGTGGTTTCATTAAAGCCTCCCCTGCCCACCACCAAATGCACACATTTCAGTACATACAAAACCTGGATTCACTGCCGGGTAACATAGAGCTCAGTCTGTCTGTGTGTGCAGCTTATGGCTGAAGACCATCTCTGTGCAGGACCCTTAGCAAGACACTGCAGTGCACTCCAGCGCTCAGATGCAACTGAAGAACAAAGGTGGCAAAGAACTTGAATTCATGGAAGGTTGGGTTTTGTTGTTTTGTTTTGTTTTGTTTTTTAACATCCCATGGAATGGATCTTGTAAAAGAAATTAAGTTCAGCTATAGAAAATTAAACTTACTATTGGGCCCTTTTGGAGGTTAAATAAATTCCTGAAGCCCACAAAACTGGTAAATGGTGAAGGAGTTCCAATACATGTCCATCAGTTTCAAAATAGAGCCTTTCATATGGGAATAATGAACATGTAGATGTGCCAGCTACATTTTAAACTCCTATGTATTTTTGAGGTCCCTTTGAATATAAGGATATGTACATGTGAGTCCTAGGAGTCGTGTGAGAGAAGATACTTGTGAGAAATGAAATTGCATCCTTTATTTAATTAAGGTTTTTTGTTTATGGACTCTGTACAAGTTGCCTTTTAGAGGTTTTTACAAATGTTAGTGACATAAACTTCCTAACTGATGAGATGAGATGAGTGGCATGTTTTTATAGTATCAGGAACTGTGAAGGGTTGGAGATGGTACCTATTTCTAGCTAATTGGTTAACCTGATACAGTTTGATAGATGCTGACAGAAAACAACCTTAGAGACAAAGGACTTCATTTCTAATGGTGTAGCACACCATGAACTTCATATCAGCTCCCCTGGTCTCTCCAATTCCCATAGTGGGAGATGCCCAGGCAGGCCAGGTGGATGCTGTGTACCCACCTGTGTGTTTGTGTCACAAGTAAGAAACAATAACTTAGTAAAAACCCCGGCCTATAAAGGAGTCTGCTAGTGATCTTGCCCAACTTCTGACTTGGAGAGATCTATGTATATCTTCTCTGTATGATCCAAATCAGAAAAGAAACCTGCCATGTGACCCACAGGGAGACCCTATCTTTATCTTTCAAGACTGTTTGGTACCCAGGGTTTTGTGAAAAGTTAGGATCAGGACAAGATCTGTCACAAGACATGTGGAAGTATCATGGAGAATGGTCCCATAGCATATAGATGAGGAAACAGGTTGAGTAATTGGTCCATGCTTGCTCAGTTAGTGGGTTTTCTGGTGGGGATTGCAAAGCTGGAAGGTCAGACTTCCAGAGTTCTTAACCACTACTAGATTTTTCTTAGTAGTCTCCAAGTGTAGGGAGGAACATCACCAAAAGCTTACTGATTAGTAAAAATCTGTGTTTCTGTTACATGGCTTCTTCTGTTCCCAGAGGGAGATAGTCTGATTCCTTTTTGTAAATCCTTAGGAATCTCTTCCTTAAATGGGCCTCTAGGAAATTT
The DNA here is from genome assembly GCF_011800145.1 of Mirounga leonina. Lineage (NCBI taxonomy): Eukaryota > Metazoa > Chordata > Mammalia > Carnivora > Phocidae > Mirounga > Mirounga leonina. The sequence goes on along the minus strand of NW_023270316.1, from coordinate 19,121,523 downwards.
CTCTTTTATTCTTCAGGACCCCATCAGGAATGGTGGCATCTGATTTACCTTCTTCTCTACTTAGGAGAACAGTCTTCTGAAAGTCCTCACACAAACGGTGTTGGTTCTGCAAATAACACAAAGTGACAGAATAATAAAATGTTGCCCTAAAAAGGATCTCTTGTCAATCTAAAAATGACCAAATGAGAGAAGGCTCAGAGTAGTTAAATGCTCATACATGAAGTTAGCATGAGAGAACATCTGCTTTCTGACTTTGATTCTGGGAGCTTTCTACCATATAGCATGGTAAGTAAGATCAGCCTCACAGTTTCCAATTTTGTGCTGGAGTTTTCTGTCCCTGAATTGTTTGAAGAGACAATATGATAATTCTTGCGGAGACTAAGGAGAACCACAAGCCAAAATGGACACTTGATAGATTTTTTTCAGCCTAAGGACAGTGACTATAAAGATCCAAATGTAATTAACATTAAAAAAAAAAAATCCTTAACTTTTCACCGAACTCAAATTACTCACCAATGATGTAACATTATCTGGGCATTAAAGCAATTACAGAAACATATACTTTCTTTTCAGTAAAATGAAGTAGACCCAGGTGGAAGACCTATTTATATCTACCTCCCCCCACCCTTTTTTTTCTGGACTAAGTTTCAAGGAGAAATGAAATTTTGGAACTGGGTGACTCAATTATGTAAACGCATTAATTATATATGGAACAGATCCTATTTATGTTTTTTTTTAATACTTCTCCTTATGACTAGGAGAATTGTTTTTAGATACATGCATTTTCCAGGGTTCTGAGAAGGTAAATGTTCCATAAATGTGCACCACTTAGAAATACAGTTCAATTAACCGTGTCCTCTATCCCTCCTCCAGGTATGATTATTTTGTAATGGGTAATACAATTTTAGTATCTGTGAGATACATTGCTAAAAGTTTCCACAAACCTTCCACCTAATTTGGAGACACTACACTATTATGGCCTCATAAGTAGGTTATTAGGCTTAAGTTTACACTGGAGGAAGTTTAAAATGTGATCTCCTTCTGCAAGACCACAACCTGTTATTGTTCTTTAAAAACACAAGTGTGTTTTTCCTTGCTGGCAGATATTGTTTGCACCATCACTTTTTTTAATCATGATGCCTTTTTTTTTTTTTTTTCTTTGTATACGTATACATTACCTACAACAAGGCAGAGCACTAATGCTACCATATGGTTAGTCTGGAAATAGTTTATACCAAAATAATGAACAGGAAAGGGCTTCTGAAAGAACATTTGAAAAACCCCTAGGACTCATTGCAAACATGATTGCCAAGTAGAAGAAATAGATATACATGGATGTCCATCTCTGTTCTCTGCTCTTCCATCAGTGATCCTCTGCTTTTACATGATTTCTCTTTTCCTAAGTGGAAACCTCCTCTCAGATTCTGGATTGATTCCAATGATAGAGTCAACTCCCACTTCAAGACTATCCAGGGGTGCCTGGGTGGCTCAGTCATTAAGCATCTGCCTTTGGCTCAGGTCATGATCCCAGGGTCCTGGGATCGAGCCCACATCAGGCTCCCTGCTCCGCGGGAAGCCTGCTTCTCCCTCTCCCACCCTCCCTGCTTGTGTTCCCTCTCTTGCTGTCTCTCTCTTTCTGTCAAATAAATAAACAAAAAATATTAAAAAAAAAAAAAAAGACTATCCACGGTAGGACACCTTCTATTTATTTTTTTAAAGATTTTATTTATTCATTTGAGACACAGAGATAGCATAAGCAGGGGGAGAGGCAGAGGCAGAGGGAGAAGCAGGCTCTCCGTTGAGCCAGGAGCCCGATGTGGGGCTCGATCCCAGGACCCTGGGATCACGACCTGAGCCGAAGGCAGACGCTTAACCATCGGAGCCACCCAGGTGCCCCAGACACCTTTTATTTTAAAGGAATAATAAAAACATTTAAATTGAAGGGATTAAGGTGCAGTATTTGTCTAACAGGCCAGGACTCATTGCAAACATGATTTCTTTTACATGATTTCTCTTTTACATGATTCCAGTTTCTCTGGAATCCTGCCATGTGTATCCACTTGGAATTAAGGCTTTCATAAGCACCTGGCACAAGGCTTGTCCCTTTCCACAGGACTCTGTGCTCTAGCCACCCCCTTTCCAGGCCCTTCCTCGTCTGTACAAAGTCTAGATCATGTGGGGAATTTAAAATTTTTACTTCAGTTTTGATATACTGCTAGTTAATACACTAAAAATGCACCATTAAGTATATTTTTAACCCTGCATTGGTGGTTGTCACCTTAGCACCATCAAGAACTTCTTCAATAACTGCCAACTCCATTTCTCAGAATTCCTTTCCTGTGCTGCTCAGGGCTATTTGCTGGGGAGAGGAAGCAATGAGAGATTTGCAAGGTGGAAGTGAAGCAGAAGCCAGGATGTCCCGAGTGTCACACCTCTCACTGCTGCGGCATGTTGCCAGAGGGCTGCCGGCCGTGCAGTTTGCAGGCTTCCCTGAGCTGTGGGCCTGCCTGGCTTCCTCTGCTCCAGCACCTCATGCTGTTGAAGCAAGTTAGTGGTTGTAGTATCCGATTGCTGGCTGCCCCCTTCCTAATCTTCAGAATTCCGTTCAGCTCCTTCTACATGAGTAGAAATGCTGACTCCTACATGAAACTCCTTATCCCATAATAATTGTAGTGGTTTTGTTTTCTTAACCAAACCCAGTCTGATACAACTTTCTGAGAAAATTTTAAACATTTTTTTTTTTTTTGTAGTAGAGAAAATTTCTTTCGTATTTGTAGGTGAAAATGATGGCTGAGGCATGCTCTGCCAAAAACATAAGTAATTTTCAAAAGTATGTTTAACTTTAACATGATTTTGATTTGTAATAAGGGGCAAAACTCAAGACTCTCTTATTTAGATGTTTTTCATAAGCATCTAAAATTGAGGGGGCACAAACATGTTAATAGATATAGCCAATACTGTAAGATTTTCTTAATTTCACACACTGGATTGAGATTTCTTTTTAGATTTCAATATAATGTTATTCTATAAAAACAATATTATGGGGTTTTTTAAATGTAACTTATAGATGCTTTCTAATATATTTCCTTTTGTTAAAATAACTTTTAAATTTAAATTCAATTAGCCAACATATAGTACATCATTATATTTCCATAGAAAATACAGAAAGATACTTACATTTACATAATTTCTAGGTATTTTTTAATATAGTTCTGTATAAAACATATAAATACTATTGAATGTGTCAATATCTTCCATTAAACCAAAGCCAGCAAAAACATTATTACCTCACTAAATGCTTTCAAACAAGAATTCTAATTTTAAACAAGACCATCTCTCTTCATTTTGCTGGAAGTCAATGGTGCATGAAGAAATCATTACATTGGTGACTAAGATCATTCTCATCAGTCAGGTTGAAGAGCAGCATGGAGGGTGTTAAGATGGCAGAGTAGTAGGGTACCCTGGGCTTGCCTTGTCCCTGGAACGCAGCTGGATTAACATCAAACCATTGTGAACACCTAGGAAATAGATCTGAGGATTAGACAACAATCTGAACAGTTAGAGAACATGACAGGTATGAGGTACGGAGACATGAATTGGAGAGAAGAGCCATGGCACCATGGAGGGAAGGAAGCCCTTTCAGTGGAGATAGGAGAGAAAGAGAGAGGGGGAGAGAGAGCAGCGTATCTAGTTCATGCAAGAAAAGCACTTCCTTCAAACTGTTGACTGAGGAGTCAAGAACTCTTGCAAGTTTTTGCAAGCAGTGGAGCTTAAATTCTGAGGTTTTGGAAGTCCACTCCATTGGCCTGAGATGAGCCAGGTGGGAGTGGTGGTGGTCTTGGGGAGGAGGATGGCAGAGGCCTGGGAGTGGACAGTGTGGTGTAGGGATCCCCTGGGTTGTACTGGGTGAGAACGTTCCCCTTTTTGGAGTACATTTGAAAGAGTACATTGCCTCTCCAAAGACAAAAGACCCAGGAGTCGCCATTGACCAGCTGTTCATTGTCAGGGGACAGAGATGTGTGCAGAGGGAAGATAACCTGGTTGTTGCTTTTTTGCTGTGCTTTGCCATAAACTCCAAGCACTTCGTGGCCGTGTGACTACTTTTCTGGGATGGGGTGGCACCAGACATAGTGTGGCGAGTCTCTCTGGAGGAGGAGAGCAAGTCCACACTATGCTGGGTCCTGTAAGATTTGGAGTTCTGAATCCCAGGCATATGCCAGAGATAAAACACAGACCTGTGGCACCAAGCATGCCAATAGCCCCAGGCACAGACAGGGTGAGGGTGGGATCTGACGGAACCCTGGGACACAAGAGGGGAAATCGTTCACTTTTCTGTGAGGACTTCCTGAATAGCAGCGGGTGCATGCTTCCCCTCTCGCGGGACAAGAGAGCAGAGTGATGCCATTTCCCTCCCACCCACCAGCATGGTCAGACTTCAGTGACCAACACTGTGTCCCCAGGGGAGGCTGAAGCTGCTTAGACCCCCTACTCCGCACAGGAGCATCTTTACTAGGGCAGGTCTGTGAGCCAGTGCAGCAGGCCTCTCCCCCAGAAGAGCCGCACAGGGCCCCTGCATGCACCGAGTCTACTGATCACAGAGTGCTCCAAAGCATCAGCTTCAGTTCTGGTGGAAACAGAAGCAGGGTTTAATTTTTTTTTCCTTTTTCATTGGAATCAGACATAGTTTTTTGTTTGTCTGTTTAGAGTTTTTTTTTGTTCCTTTTCCTTTTCTCAGATCAGGCTCCCTCTGCCCCGGCTTATTTTAACAAATCAAAGCACACCTAGTTAAAGGTCCAAACAGTTTTTACTGCAAGCACGGAAGAACTCTGCAGAGGACTATGAGCAGGAACCATAGCAAACTTTCATAATACGCAAAAGACAGAAACCTAGACAAAATGACAAGATGGATGAATTCTCCCCAAAAGAAAGATCAGGAAGATGGGGCACCTGGGTGGCTCAGTCGTTAAGCATCTGCCTTCGGCTCAGGTCATGATCCCAGAGTCCTGGGATCGAGTCCCGCATCGGGCTCCCTGCTCCGAGGGAAGCCTGCTTCTCCCTCTCCCACTCCCCCTGCTTGTATTCCCTCTCTCACTGTGTCTCTTTCTGTCAAATAAATAAATAAAATCTTAAAAAAAAAAAAAAAAAAAAAGATCAAGAAGAAACTACTGCCAGGGATTTACTCAGAACAGATATAAGCAATATATCTGAACAAGAATTTAGAACAGTCATAAGAATACTAGTTGGGCTTGAAAAAAGCATAGAAGAAACCAAGAAACCCTGGCTTCAGAGATAAAAGGACTAAAAACTCATCAGACCGAAATAAATGCTATAACGGAGATGCAAAACTGGATGTAATCATAATGAGGATGGAAGAAGGAGACGAATAAATAAGTGATATAGAAGATAAAATTATGGAAAAGAAGAGGGTAAGAAAACTTATTAGATCATGAATATAGACTTAGGGAACTCAGCAGAATAATGTCCATATCATAAGAGCCCACAAGAAGAAGAGTGGAGAAAAGGGGCAGATTTATTTGAACAAATTATAGGTGAGAACTTCCTTAATCTGGGGAAGGAACCAGGCATTCAATTCCAAGAGACACAGAGAACTGCTGAAAGCAACTAGGGAGAGAAGGTCCTTAACCTAGGGTTAAGGGCAAATACATGAGGTTAGCAGTAGATCTGTCCACAGAAACTTGGCAGGCCAGAAGAGACTGACATGATATATTCAGCTTGCTGAATGGGAAAAATATGCGCCAAGAATATTTCATGCAGCAAGGCTGTCATTTAGAATAGAAAGGGGGCACCTGGGTGGCTCAGTTGGTTGAGTGACTGCCTTCGGCTCAGGTCATGATCCCGGGGTCCTGGGATCAAGCCCCGCATCAGGCTCCCTGCTCGGCCAGAAGCCTGCTTCTCCCTCTCCCCTCCCCCCTGCTTGTGTTCCTGCTCTCACTCTGTGTGTGTCTCTCTCTGTCAATTAAATAAATAAAATCTTAAAAAAAAAAAGAGAGAGAAATAGTTTCCAAGACAAGCAAAATCTAAAGGAGTTCGTGAACACTAAACCAGCTCTGAAAGAATTATTAAAGGGGACCCTTGAGCAGGAAAGACAGACTAGAAGCAACAGAGTAGAAAGGAACAAAGACAGTCTACAGGAATAGTGACTTTACAGGTAATCCAATGGCAGTAAATTCATATCTATCAATAATTACTCTTGGGCGCCTGGGTGGCTCAGTCGTTAAGCGTCTGCCTTCAGCTCAGGTCATGATCCCAGGGTCCTGGGATCGAGCCTTGCATCAGGCTCCCTGCTCTGCGGGAAGCCTGCTTCTCCCTCTCCCACTCCCCCTGCTTGCGTTCCCTTTCTCACTGTGTCTCTCTCTGTCAAATAAATAAATAAAATCTTTAAAAAATAATAATAATAATTACTCTGAATGTAAGTGAACAAAATGCTCCAATCAAAAGACATAGGGTATCAGAATGGATTTAAAAAAAAAAAAAAAAAAAACAAGACCCATCAATATGCTACTTACAGGAGACTCATTTAGACCCAAAGACACCTCCAGTTTGAAAGTGAGGTGGTGGAGAACCACCTATCATGCCAATGGACATAAAAAGATAGCTGGAGTAGCCATACTTGTATCAGACAAAATAGATTTTATTTTATATTTTTAAAGATAGACAAACTAGATTTTAAACCAAAGACTGTAATAAGAGATGAAGAAGGGTGGTACTATATCATAATAAAGGGGTCTATCCAACAAGATCTAACAATTGTAAATATTTATGCCCCCAACTTGGAAGCAGCCAAATATATAAATCAATAACAAACTTAAACTCATTGATAATAATACAATAACAGTAGGGGACTTTAACACCCACTCACAACAATAGACAGATCATCCAAGCAGAAGATCAACAAGGAAACAATGGCTTGGAATGACACACTGGACCAGATGGACTTAACAGATATATTCAGAGCATTTCATCCTAAAGCAGCAGAACATGCATTTTTTTGAGTGCACATGGAACATTCTCCAGAATAGATCACATACTGGGTCACAAATCAGGCCTCAACTGGTATAAAAAGATAGAGATCATACCATGCATATTTTCAGACCACAACACTATGAAACGTGAAGTCAACCACAAGAAAAAATTTGGAAAGACCAAAAATACATGGTGGTTAAAGAACATCCCACTAAAGAATGAATGGGTTAACCAGGAAATTAAAGAAGAAATAAAAAAAAAAATACATGGAAGCAAAAGAAAATGAAAACATGATAGCTCAAAACCTTTGGGATGCAGCAAAGGCAGTCCTAAGGGGGAAGTACATAGCAATATAGGCCTTCCTCAAGAAGCAAGAAAAGTTTTATATACACAACCTAACCTAATACTTAATGGAGCTGGAAAAAGAACAGCAAATAAATCCTAAAACCAGCAGAAGAAGGGAAATAATAAAGACTAGAGCAGAAATAAATGATACAGGAATAAAAAAAAAAAAGTAGAAAAGATCAACAAAACTAGGAGCTGGTTGTTTGAAAGAATTAACAAAATTGATAAACCCCTAGCCAGACCTATCAAAAAGAAGAGAAAGAACCCAAATAAATAAAATCACAAATGAAAGAGGAGAGATCACAATCAACACCACAGAAATACAGATAATTGTAAGAGAATATTATGAGCAATTACATGCCAACAAATTGGTGTATCTAGAAGAAGTGGATAAATTCCTAGGAATATACAAACTACCAAAACTGAAACAGGAAGAAATAGACAATTTGAATAGACCTATAACCAGCAAAGAAATTGAATCAGTAATCAAAAATCTCACAACAAATAAGAGTCCAGGGCTGGATGGCTTTCTGGGTGAATTCTACTAAACACTTAAAGTTAAGAGTTAATACTTATTGGGGCACCTGGGTGGCTCAGTCATTAAGCGGCTGCCTTCGGCTCAGGTCATGATCCCAGGGTCCTGGGATCAAGCCCCACATCAGGGTCCCTGCTCAGCGGAGGCCTGCTTCTACCTCTCCCACTCCCCTTGCTTGTGTTCCCACTCTCGCTGTGTCTCTCTCTGTCAAATAAATAAAATCTTAAAAAAAAAAAAAAACGTTAATACTTATTCTCCTGAAATGGTTCCAAAATATATAAACAAAAGGAAAATTTCCAAACTCCTTCTATGAGGCTAGTGTTGATTCCAAGGCCAGACAAACACCCCACTAAAAAAGGAGAATTACAGGCCAATATCCCTGATGAACTTGGATGCAAAAGTTCTCAACAAGATACTAGGAAATCGAATCCAACAGTACATTAAAAGAGTTATTCACCACGATCAGGTGGGATTTACTTCTGGGCTGCAGGGGTGGTTCAATATCCACAAATCAATTAATATGATATACCACATTAATAAAAGAAGGGATAAGAATCATGATCCTTTCAACAGATGCAGAAAAAGCACTTGACAAATACAGCATCCTTTCTTGATAAAAACCTTCAAGAAAGTAAGGATAGAAGGAAGATACCTCAACATTTATAAAGGTCATATATGAAAGACCCACAGCAATATCATCCAGATTGGGAAAAAGTAAGAGTTTTTCCCCTAAGGTCAGGAACATGACAGGGATGTCCACTCTCACCACTGTTGTTCAGCATGGTACTAGAAGTCGTAGCCTCAGCAATCAGACAACAGAAAGAAAGAAAAGGCATCCAAATCCACAAGGAAGAAGTCAAACTTTTACTCCTCACAGATGACATGATATTCTATTTAGAAAACCCAAAAGATTCCACCAAAAAAATTGCTAGAACTGATACATTAATTCAGCAAAGTCTCAGGATATAAAGTCAATGTACAGAAATTTGTTGTATTTCTATACACCAATAATGAAGCAATAGAGAAATCAAGAAATCAATGTCATTTACAATTGCAGCAAAAAACATAAGCTACTTAGGAATAGACTAACCAAAGAGGTAAAAGATCTGTACTCTGAAAACTATAGAACACTTAGGAAAGAAATTGAAGAGGACACAAAGAAATGGAAAAACATTCAATGCTCATGGGTTAGAAAAACAAATATTGTTACAATGTCTATATACTACCCACAGCAATCTACACATTCAATGCAATCCCTATGAAAATACCACCAGCATTTTTCACAGAGCTAGAACAAGCAATTCTAAAATTTGTATGGAACCAGAAATGACCCCAAATAGCTAAAGTAATGTTAAAAAAAAAAAAAGCTGGGGGCATTACAGTTCTGGACTTCACACTGTATTACAAAGCTGAGTCATCAAGACAGTATGGTACTAGCACAAAAACAGACACATAGATCAGTGGAACAGAATAGAGAACCCAGAAAGGGACCCTCAACTCTGTAGTCAACTAATCTTGGACAAAGCAGGAAAGAATATCTAATGGAAAAAAGTCTCTTAAACGGTGTTGGGAAAATTGGATAACAACATGCAGAAGAATGAAATTGGACCACACTCTTACACCATATACAAAAATCACCTCAAAATGGAGGAAAGACTTAATGTGAGACAGGAAACCAACAAAATCATAGAGGAGAACACAGACAGCAACCTCTTTGACCTCGGCTACAGGAACTTCTTCCTAGACACATCACCAGAGGCAAGAGAAATAAAAGCAAACATGAACTATCGGGACTTCATCAAGATAAAAAGTTTCTGCATCCTGGAGGGAACAATCAAAAAAACTAAATGGCAGTCTATGGAATGGGAGAAGATATTTGCAAATGACATATGTCATAAATGGCTAGTATCCAAAATCTATAAAGAACTTATCAAATTCAATATCCAAAAAACAAATAATCTAGTTAAGAAATGGGTAGAAGACATGAACAGACATTTCTCCAAAGAAGAAACACAAATGGCTAACAGACACATGAAAAAATGCTCAACATCATTCATCATCAGGGAAATACAAAACAAAATCACAATGAGATACCACCTCACACCTGTCAGAAGGCTAAAATTAACAACACAGGAAACAACAGATGTTGGTGAGGATGCAGGGAAAAAGAGAAACTCTTACACTGTTGGTGGGAATGCAAACTGGTGCAGCCACTCTGGAAAACAGTCTGGAGTTTCCTCAAAAAGTTAAAAATAGAGCTACCCTACAGCTCAGCAATTGCACTACTTGGTGTTTATCCAAAAGATACAAAAATACTGATTCAAAGGGGCAAATGAACCCCAATGTTTATAGCAGCACTATCAACAATAGCAAATTATGGAAAGAGCCCAGATGTCCATCAACAGATGAATGGATAAAGAAGAGGTAGGGTGTGTGTGTGTGTGTGTGTGTGTGTATACAATGAAATATTAGTCATCAAAAAGAATGAAATCTTGCCATTTGCAATGATCTGTATGGAGCTGGAGTGTATTCTAAGTGAAATAAGTCAGTCAGGGAAAGACAAATACCATATGATTTCACTCATGTGGAGTTTAAAAAACAAAACAGATGAACATGGGGAAGGGAAGGAAAAATGAAAACAGAGGGAGGCAAACCATAAGAAACTCTTAACTATAAAGAACAAATTGAACGCTGCTGGAGGGGGAGGTGTGTGGGGGGTGGGCTAAATGGGTGATGGGTGTTAAGGAGGGCACTTGTTGTGATGAGCACTGGGTGTTACATGTAAGTGATGAATCACTAAATTCTATTCCTGAAACTAATATTACACTATATGTTAACTAACTGGAATTTAAATAAAAGCTTGGAAGAAGAAAAAAGAAAAGAGAAGCATGACCAAGAGAAAGCTAAGCAAAATTTATTTACTTGATAAAGTGCTAATTTCAATGTTCTCTCATGCAAATTTTCTATCCTTAAAACGTTTACGCTCACCATTCATCATAGTATGTATGAAAATGAGTCAAGATTGCACTTTTTGAAACCTGTGCTCTTATGAAAGAAGCTGTACCATTTTCAAAGGCCATTTCGTAGTACATTTATATAAAACAACGCAGTATCTAAGATTTTCTTATTGTGACAATAACATGGGTCAAGCTAATGCTTTGAAAAGTACACTCAGGGTTGTAGTTGAGCTGGCATGACTTTTACTGCAATAAAGAATCATAAAGCATTGTTAAATAAATAAATTCCATGTGCTACTCCTCACCACGAATCCCTCCAGAGTCGTCCTGGTGGGAGGCCACATTATCAAAGTTCAGTATAAAATTCAGAGCATCTGCATTGTGTTAAGAACTGAGAGCGCAAGCATGAAAGTCCTCTTTGTGTTTTGTATCACACAACAGTGGTTTACCCAATAGACATTTTGCTGAAAGATGAATGTTTGTCTTAAAATCAATCAATATATTTATTAACATACACATTAAAGAAAGAACATGTGTGAGAAAGAATTTAAAACTATCAGCACATTTTAAGTCCAGTTTTACTCTTTGAGATTTTAGTAAAATCTTAAAAGTTTGAGGATACGTAATGCAGGAATTAAGTGCTTAACACTGGCAGCCCCTAGCTCACTCTTGCTGTCTCTTCTTTTCACAGCTGGGCATCCCAATGCATGCTTATTTGCAACTGGCTCACTAAGTATCACTAACCATATTTTACAGAAGAAATTGTGTAGAAGAAAAATGTTTTTCAACAAGGTATTTTTTTTTTTTTTTAAGAAAACAAGTTGTTTCTCTCACTTGTACCTTGGGTAGTTCTCCTTAATTACTCAAAATATTTGGTGTTCCAGCACAATTATTTCAGCAAATTTGATTAAAGCTTTAGCCTCCATAAACTCAGCACTCTAAGGAATTGCCTTGTTTTACAACAAGTTTACTTTTGTTGTTGTTAAGCATACTTTATACTTAATGCATTTTTGAAAGCCTGTTATTATGAAGTCTGATTTGTGGAAACAGAACATGTTGTTGGTACCTCATTTACTTGAACACTTCATTTTTTTTGTACTTTTATGTTCTTTTTCAGACCAGATGAGAGGTGATTTATTATAGATGTCATAAGTGATTTTGGAGATTTTCCTCCCCTGGGAAATTTGAGGTGGCAAAGTTACTGTTTTAACTTTATTTCATTCTCAAATATATGAAGAATTTTCAGTAGGACTTTTCTTGAAACAAGTATGGTCTACGTGGAAGTAAATAATTATATAGTTAAATTATTTTTAATTTTGTATCTAGTATAATCTCTGAACTTTTTATAAACACAAGTTTGCATAAAAGGGCTAAGTGAAATTACTGAAATTATCCATAACAAATTGCTTAGGCAATTTAGTCTCTTTTTTATTGAAGTATAATTGACAATCAGTATTCTATTTCAGGTGTATGTCATAGAGATTTGATCTTTTTATACATTACAAGATGATCCCTACAATAAGTCTAGTTACCCTCTGTCACCATACAAAGTTATTACAATATTATTAACTGCTAATCTACTTTGCTAATTATTAAAATACTTGAAAGTCTTTAATTGCTTTATTACAGTTAATGACCATCACATCAGTCATTGAATATTGTACTATTTTCATCAGAATATGCTTTTTAACTGGCAGAATTTTAAAACATGAAACACAAAAGATGAATTTTTTTTTTACTGTAAGTTGCATCTCTAATTCTTACCTTTTTAAAAAAGTAAATATTTTGTTATTCATTCCACGTCTCTATTCCTGATGTTGTGTTACTGATGAGATATGATGGTAGCCTGTGTGGTAACATAATCATTGATCACCTACTAGGTCAGGGATGTCAGAAATGACAATGAGGTTGACATTTCCCTGTTTTGTCTTTGAAAGGCTAAGGCTGGAATAGAAGCTAAATGACAGATTTTGCTAGCAACTGCAGCCAGAATCAAACAGGGAGTATTTATTCATCCATGTACACCTTTCACAAGAGATCTGAGGTGCTTGCTTCCTGTATAAGTTGTTAGTCTCTGCTGGAGATACAGTGGTAAGCAAAACACATAACAAAACCTGCCCTCCTGGATCTGGGGAAAGAGAGGCAGGCAATAAAAAAGTAAAGAAGTCAATACAGGACTTGGCCAGATAGTGATAAGAGCTGTGAAGAAAGATAAAGGAGGTTGAGATGCTAGAGTGAGGGGTGGTGGTTTACAAATCATGGTCAGGAAGACCTATGAGGCAATCCTTGTTGAGAGAGAGACATCTTACTTAGCAAGGTGTATCATCATGGTCTCTCCTATCCCATAGTGTTAGCTTTGCTGAAGAATGTCTGCCTCTGTCTTTGGGGGAATCCTAAGGGCACCAAAAGATATTTTTATGTACCTGCTCTCTGAATTCAGTGAAAAATAAAAACATAAATAAATAAGTTCAATGAAAATCTGTCCAGCCATTTTACAAAATGTAGTAACAGACTAAATATTGATAGGTTTTCATGGCTGATTCACTGTGCTTTCTATATTGTGCTTTTTATATGTCCATTTAAATAAGCATCCAGCTATTGACTTTTTATATGTTAAAATCGCTCTACTTAGGCAACTTTATTCATCTAAAGAAGCAAATTACAACCTGTCCATTTATTTATTTATTTATTTATTTATTTATTTATTTATTTATTTATTT
>NW_023270316.1:18851087-19107972 GCF_011800145.1 Mirounga leonina | reverse complement strand
TTTATTTATTTATTTATTTATTTATTTATTTATTTATTTATTTATTTTTATGTTATGTTGATCACCATACATTACATCATTAGTTTTTGATGTGGTGTTCCATGATTCATTGTTTGCATAAAACATCCAGTGCTCCATGAAGAACGTGCCTATTTAATACCCATCACCAGACTAACCCATCCCCCCACCCCCTCCCCTCTAGAACCATCAGTTTGTTTTTCAGAGTCCATAGTCTCTGTTCGTCTCCCCCTCCGATTTCCCCCCCTTCATTCTTCCCCTCATGCTATCTCCTTTTTTTTTTTTTTTTAAACATATAATGTATTACTTGTTTCAGAGGTACAGGTCTGTGATTCAACAGTCTTACACAATTCACAGCACTCACCATAGCACATACCCTCCCCAGTGTCTATCACCCAGCCACCCCATCCCTCCCACTCCCCACCACTCCAGCAACCCTCAGTTTGTTTCCTGAGATTAAGAATTCCCCTCATATTAGTGAGGTCATATGATACATGTCTTTCTCTGGTTGACTTATTTCGCTCAGCATAATACCCTCCACTTCCATCCTCGTTGCGAATGGCAAGATTTAATTCCTTTTGATGGCTGCATAATATTCCATTGTATATATATACCACATCTTCTTTATTCACTCATCTGTCAATGGACATCTTGGCTCTTTCCACAGATTGGCTATTGTGGACATTGCTGCTATAAACATCGGGGTGCACGTACCCCTTCGGATCCCTACTTTTGTATCTTTGGGGTAAATACCCAGTAGTGCAATTGCTGGATTGTATGGTAGCTCTATTTACAAGTTTTTGAGTAACCTCCGTACTGTTTTCCAGAGTGGCTGCACCAGCCTGCATTCCCACCAACAGTGTAGGAGGGTTCCCCTTTCTCCACATCCCCGCCAACATCTGTCGTTTCCTGACTTGTTAATTTTAGCCATTCTGCCTGGTGTGAGGTGGTATCTCACTGAGGTTTTGATTTGGATTTCCCTGATGCCGAGCGATGTTGAGCACCTTTTCATGTGTCTGTTGGCCATTTGGATGTCTTCTTTGGAAAAATGTCTGTTCATGCCTTCTGCCCATTTCTTGATTGGATCATTTGTTCTTTGGGTGTTGAGTTTAAGAAGTTCTTTATAGATTTTGGATACTAGCCCTTTATCTGATACGTCATTTGCAAATATCTTCTCCCATTCTTCGGTTGTCTTTTGGTTTTGTTGACTGTTTCTTTTGCTGTGCAAAAGCTTTTTATCCTGATGAAGTCCCAAGTTGCCCTTGGTTCCCTTGCCTTTGGCAATGTTTCTAGGAAGAAGTTGCTGGTTGAGGTCGAAGAGGTTGCTGCCTGTGTTCTCCTCAAGGATTTTGATGGACTCCTGTCTCACATTGAAGTCTTTCAACCATTTTGAGTCTATTTTTGTGTGTGGTGTAAGAAAATGGTCCAGTTTCATTCTTCTGCATGTGGCTGTCCAATTTCCCCAACACCATTTGTTGAAGAGACTGTCTTTTTTCCATTGGACATTCTTTCCTACTTTGTCGAAGATGAGTTGACCATAGAGTTGAGGGTCCATTTCTAGGCTTTCTATTCTGTTCCACTGATCTATGTGTCTGTTTTTGTGCCAATACCATACTGTCTCGATGATTACAGCTTTGTAATAGAGCTTGAGGTCCGGAAATGTGATGCTGCCAGCTTCGCTTTTCTTTTTCAACATTCCTCTGACTATTCGGGGTCTTTTCTGGTTCCATACAAATTTTAGGATTATTTGTTCCATTTCTTTAAAAAAAGTGGATGGTATTTTGATAGGGATTGCATTGAATGTGTAGATTGCTCTAGGTAGCATTGACATCGTCACAATATTTGTTCTTCCAATCCATGAGCATGGAACGTTTTTCCATTTGTGTCTTCCTCAAATTCTTTCATGAGTATTTTATAGTTTTCTGAGTACAGAGTCTTTGCCTCTTCGGTTAGACTTATTCCTAGGTATCTTATGGTTTTGGGTGCAATTATAAATGGGACCAGCGCCTTAATTTCTCTTTCTCCTGTCTTGTTGTTGGTGTATAGGAATGCCACTGATTTGTGTGCATTGATTTTATATCCTGCCACTATACTGAATTCCTGTATGAGTTCTAGCAGTTTTGGGGTGGAGTCTTGGGTTTTCCACATAAAGAGATGAGGAAGGACACTGTATCCTACATAAAGGGTTTATCCAACAAGAAGATCTAACAATTGTAAATATCTATGCCCCTAACATGGGAGCAGCCAGTCATATAAGCCAATTAATAACAAAAGCAAAGAAACACATTGATAACAATACAATAATAGTAGGGGACTTTAACACCCCCCTCACTGAAATGGACAGATCATCTAAGCAAAAGATCAACAAGGAAATAAAGACTTGAAATGACACACTGGACCAAATGGACTTCACAGATATATTCAGAACATTCCATCCCAAAGCAACAGAATACACATTCTTCTCTAGTGCCCGTGGAACATTCTCCAGAAGAGATCACATCCTGGGTCACAAATCAGGTCTCAAACAGTACCAAAAGATTGGGATCATTCCCTGTATATTTTCAGACCACAATGCTTTGAAACTAGAACTCAATCACAAAAGGAAAGTCGGAAAGAACTCAAATACATGGAGGCTAAAGAGCATCCTACTAAAGAATGAATGGGTCAACCAGGAAATTAAAGAATTAAAAAAAAATTCATCAAAACAAATGAAAATGAAAACACAACTGTTCAAAATCTTTGGGATGCAGCAAAGGCAGTCCTAAGAGGAAAGTATATACCAATACAAGCCTTTCTCAAGTACCAAGAAATGTCTCAAATACACAACTAACCCTCCACCTAAAGGAGCTGGAGAAAGAACAGCAAATAAAGCCTAAACCCAGCAGAAGAGAAATAATAAAGATCAGAACAGAAATCAACGAAATAGAAACCAAAAGAACAGTAGGACAGATCAACGAAACTAGGAGCTGGTTCTTTGAAAGAATTAACAAGACTGATAAACCCCTGGCCAGACTTATCAAAAAGAAAAGAGAAAGGACCCAAATAAATAAAATCATGAATGAAAGAGGAGAGATCACAACCAATACCAAAGGGATACAAACAATTATAAGAACATATTATGAGCAACTATATGCCAGCAAATTAGATAATCTGGAAGAAATGGATGCATTCCTAGACATGTATCAACTACCAAAACTGAACCAGGAAGAAATAGAAAACCTGAACAGACCTATAACCACTAAGGAAATTGAAGCAGTCATCAAAAATCTCCCAACAAACAAAAGCCCAGGGCCAGATGGCTTCCCATGGAAATTCTACCAAACATTTAAAGAAGAATTAATACCTCTTCTTCTGAAACGGTTTTCCAAAAAATAGAAATGGAAGGAAAACTTCCAAACTCGTTTTACGAGGCCACCATTACTTTGATCCCAAAACCAGACAAAGACCCCATCAAAAAGGAGAATTACAGACCAATATCCTTGATGAACATGGATGCAAGAATTCTCACCAAAACACTAGCCAATAGGATCCAACAGTACATTAAAAGGATTATTCACCATGACCAAGTGGGATTTATCCCTGGGTTGCAAGGTTGGTTCAACATCCTCAAATCAATCAATGTGATACAATACATTAATCAAAGAAAGAACAAGAACCATATGATCCTTTCAATAGATGCAAAAAAAGCATTTGACAAAGTACAGCATCCTTTCTTGATCAAAACTCTTCAGAGTGCAGGGATAGAGGGTACATACCTCAATATCATAAAAGCCATCTACGAAAAACCCACAGCGAATATCATTCTCAATGGGGAATAACTGAGA
Source organism: Mirounga leonina (assembly GCF_011800145.1). Classification (NCBI taxonomy): domain Eukaryota; kingdom Metazoa; phylum Chordata; class Mammalia; order Carnivora; family Phocidae; genus Mirounga; species Mirounga leonina. The sequence goes on along the minus strand of NW_023270316.1, from coordinate 19,104,130 downwards.
GCTTTCCTCCTAAGGTCAGGAACACGGCAGGGTGTCCACTATCACCACTGCTATTCAACGTAGTATTAGAAGTCCTAGCACAGCAATCAGACAACAAAAATAAAAGGCATCCGAATTGGCAAAGAAGTCAAACTCTCACTCTTTACAGATGATACGATACAACCTGTCCATTTAAACAAGAATTATTATGGTTTAACTGTTTGGGCTTTTAAGGGAATAGAATAACCATGAAGAGGTGGGTAATGAATGGTGCATTTCCTTCCATCCCTTAATGAGCCTGTACAGTTTTAGGGAAAAACTGGAATAGCTGTGCACTAACTGGGGGGGAGAGAGGGTTTCCAGATTTTCAAAACTGGGAAATGAGCTTTTCTTGACTTCCCACACCCATTCCATCAGAGAGTTGTGTGCTAACCTCATCTGCTACCACCTCAACATCCAATCCATCAGTAAATCCAGTATTCACTGAAAAACACATCCCAAATCTTTCTAGTTCTCCATTATAGAAACACAGAAACACACATGTGTTTGAGCCACCATCATCTCCCTCCTGTACTACTAAATCAATGTAGTGAGTAAAGGAAGACTTATTGGCCGTATCTGGGATGTGTTGGACTCAAGGCTGAGGTTGCAAATCAAGGAAGAGCATGGAAGAAGTAACCACTGACAACTAATGTGTACCGTATTCTCATCACATCTCTCTTACTGCCATGCATACCGTGTGTTTCATGATCACATGTAGAACCCAGGCTGGATTTCATATGATCTGGTGAGTTGAGGGAGGAAATGGCCTATGGCTTGGAGGGAATGTATATCTACAGGAGCATGCAGTTGATTTCAGGGGCCTGTAGGGTTCTGCAGGAACAATTCTAAAGGAGGTCAGAAATCACCTGGGCAGTTTTGTGGAGCATGCAAGCATTGTTCAATAACATGTTGACATTTTTTAGGAAGGGAAACCTAGTAGAAAAACAGACTTTGGACTTTATATCATTCAAAAGGTAGGAACTCTGAGACTGTTGGAAATTGTGTATTTCTGTAAGACAGAAGGCTACTGAAATTTGGGCACAGATTCATTACACAATATACTCCATTTAGCATCACTGTTAAGAGTAATCTGGGAATGTTTACAAGTTACAGTATTATTGACAGAGATAGGCCACAATGAGAAAGACATATTTAAATAGGAGAATAAGGAAATTCAAGTATTCTATCAGGGCATCTTTCATCTCCACCCATGAGTCTATTTCTTCAACAATTATATTTCAGATAAAATATCACCAGGCTCATTTGCAGCCCTCTTGATTAAGCTAAAAAATGACTCAATAAGGCAGCTGGATTGAATTCTTTTCTACCATTTGGACTGAGTAGCTTCAATTGGTCTCTCAGAGACCCATCAGCTAAATGAACTGCCTTAGTGTCCTTGCCATAGGGCAATGGAGTCTAAAGTTTAAACACAATTACAGAAGTTATGCTTCAGATGTACATAATATCCTAAAGAATTAGAATAATTTTACTTTTAGGTATTTGGGAAATCTGGTTTGTTTTATTTTGGTTTGTGATTTGTGGTTAAATTTGCTTCCAAAAATTGCTCATTAAAAAAAAATCTATGTTATCATTGAACTAGAGTACCATGGAAATAAACAATGGTTACCTTAGCTATAGATTTTCAACCAGGAATGATGAATCACAGTTTTAAAAATGGTAAAGTTAAATTTCAGTTGGTGATTAAGCATGTCTCTTCAACATTTATGCCAGTGACTCACTGTTTTAAAATCCCTGAAATAGAAATATCCTCTTTAGCTTGATAAAACAGAATGCATTCCTTCTATAAATATTTGTTAAAAGATACATGAAAGTAATAGAAATATTGCTATTTGTATCAGATAGCAAAGGTATAATAAATCGATTGATGTGGTAGAGTCTTTTTTTTCTATGAACTTCAACAAGTTTTAAAAGCTAGGCCAGCACATTCAATATTTAAAGTTTGTTTAAAGAAAGTGAACTTAGATTACCTTTGAAGTTCAAGTATATAGATTTTTTTTAATAGGACAAGATGTTAGAAATTACCCAGTGCAGATTTTATGTGCTTATAATAGCATTGCTTCAATTTTGTTGACAAGCCTGAGTTTACCTTGCATAAAAGAGGAGCATTTGACTTTATGTATATATCACAACCCTAATAAAATATGTAAAATGTTCTACTTCAGTTAACGAGAAAACAGGCAAGTTTAGAAGAAAAAACAATTCCCAAGTATTCTAAGCTAGGCAGTCTGATTTTGTGGGAAAACAATAAAAAATTTAAAACAAAGCCAGACTAAGAGTAGCACAGCTTCTCAGAGCGTGTTTTAGAGATTGTTGTTTAGTAAAAAAAAATTATTACTGGAACAGCTGCAGAGAAGTCTGGCACAAAGATAGGGCTCTGGTGATAATATGCTCTATTGCTTACTGAAACAGAAGGAATCACAGCGGCATAAACGTACAAAGGATGAGAGGGTAAAGCCCCTATACAACAGTCAATAACGTAAAATGTCAATTCTTACTCAACCCTATTCAAACAACCATGCATGATTTCTCCTGAAATTACTACTCCAGGCTCGATGGTTTCTTCATTAGATTTCTTATTGCCACCTCTACATGGTGTTAAACCAGGGGTGAATAATGGTGGCCCCGCAGCATCATAAAGCAGAACCCTTGCTAACAGTCTCGCTGTAACTACAGAGCGAGAACCCTAATTAGCTGTGGCGGGTTACTTCGAGGGAACTCAACTGGCAAACAATTTCTCTTCCATTATCTCAGGTGATTAGAAGTCAAAAGCAATGTAATTTGCAGACTGATTTTGTTATTTAAAACATACATGAAACTAGGGTGGCCTTAAAGTTTACGGAAATATAAATACTCTTCTGGGAAGCAAACCACCAAGACAGTCTTTCAAAGGAAAGCCAAGATTGATTTTGACCTTTAGCTAAAAACTATTTCTCAAAAGCAATATTTTGGGAATGGGAAAGAAAATAATGATGATACTCTTGAGTTTTAGTTTTTGCTTCTGTTCAATTGTATTACGGTAGCTATGTACAACTATGTAGAAAGTTACCCCCTGATCTCAAGGTTTAAAACAACAAACTTATTATGTCATTGTTTCTGTGTATGAGGAATGTGGGCACAGCTTAGCTGGGTGCTGGGGCTGAGTATCTCATAGAGTTTCAGGCAAGCTGTTGGCCTGGACATCAAGCAACTGGAGACTAATTTGTGGCAGAATAATACTCCTCTAAGCTCACATACATGGCTACTGGGAGGCCTTGGCTTCTTACCGCATAGGCCTCTCTCTAGACTGCCTGAGTGACCTCAAAACATGGCTGCTGTAGATGAGAGACAGGAAGAACAAGTCTTTTGGGGACCTAATCTTGGAAGTAGATATCCCATCACTTCTGCATTCGCCTTGTTAGAAGTTAGTCAATAAGTGCAGTCCACACTCAACTGGAGGCAATTACACAAGGGTAAGAATACCAGAAGGCCAGGATCATTGGGGACCATCTTAGAGATTGCTTACATCTGTGCATCTTTGTTTTTTGCCTTTCACATTTACTACTTCTAGTTTAGGAGGAAGCAGACCTTATTCTATCTAATGACAGGCATTGAAATGAAATCTTCTTCCTGAAAATACAATATTATGAATATAATCTTATATTTAGGAGTACATGGCATAAAACTTAAAAACAGTCTTTAAGAACTATCACCTTAATGTTCTGTAGAAAATAGTGTTATATTTCTTAACATATATGAGTACTGACTGTTTCAAGAAAACAATACATTTTTACATACACATGCAGGTTTTATCCTAGGTTTTAAAGGGAAATTTGTTTTTTGTTTTTTTTTTTTGAAGATTTTATTTATTTATTTGACAGAAACACAGTGAGAGAGGGAACACAAGTAGGGGAGAGGGAGAAGCAGGCTTCCCTCTGAGCAGGGAGCCGGATGTGGGACTCTATCCCAGGACCCCGGGATCATGACCTGAGCCAAAGGCAGACACTTGACCGACTGAGCCACCCAGGTGCCCGAAATTTGTTTTACCACCCATTTGCCATATTCTATTTGAACACTGGCCATTGCTTCTCTATGTATAACAGTGTTGTTAATTGGGATGGAAAAGTTTAATATGCCTGACTGGGAAAATGCAATGAACTTCTTTTAAAAGTTCGATATAGGGATGCCTGGGCGGCTCAGTTGTTAAGCGTCTGCCTTGAGCTCAGGTCATGATCTCAGGGTCCTGGGATTGAGCCCCACATCAGGATCCGTGCTCGGCGGGGAGCCTGCTTCTTCCTCTCCCACTCCCCCTGCTTGTGTTCCCTCTCTCGCTGTGTCTCTCTCTGTCAAATAAATAAATAAAATCTTTTTAAAAAATAAATAAATAAAAGTTCAATATAAATTAGAAAGGTGAGGTATTGGAACTAGCTCTACATAGACCTAATCCCAGTCTCCTATCTACCACTTCCCATCTATGACCACAGGCAAATTACATTGCATCATTAGGTTAGGGTCTTAGGTTAGCAGCACTCAGGCTGCTATAATACAATACCACAGACTGGATGGTTTAGAAACAACAGAATTCTCACCATTCTGCAGGCTGGAATTCCTAAATCAGAGTTCCAGCATGGTCAAGTTCTGTGGAAGACCCTTTCCAGCCGCAGATTGTCAGTTTTTCACTGTGTCCTCTTATTGTGGAAGAAGGGACAAGCTGGCTCTCTGGGGTCCCTTTTATAAGGGCACTGGTCCCATCATAGGATTCAGTCCTCATGACCTAAATCACCTCCTAAAGACCTAACCCCTCAATACCATCACCTTGGGCATTAGGTTTTCAGCGTATAAATTTGGGGGGAACATCCACCCATAGCAGTTACCTCATTTCTAAAAAGGAGTGGCTTAGAGCATTAATTGTTAAGTTTTCTTTCCATTGTAAAATACTGTCATTTTAAGTGAAACATACCATTAGGTAAAAAAGAAGGCAATGAGAAAATAATATTCTTTCATATGTAAGAATAGTCTGAATTTTAATTAATGCTAATATCTTAGCCCTATAGCTACTAATTTAGTGTATTTGCAATGTGTACTGCTGACCTTAAGTAGAATCATTTTTACTGCATTTCAGTTTATTGAAAGTATGAAAGAAACATTAAAGAAGTCTCTATATACTAATATGTATTATTAAATTCTCATTTTAAAAATGAGAATAATAAATTGCTCTTAAAATCATTTTTATTTAAATATACCCTATTTTCCATCTGCTTTTCAAATATTTGTGGTGATATATATCACTTGCAATAAACCTAAATGGTAAATGATGGGAGGGCAGACTGACTAACTGCTTGTTTACAACAACATCGTTGTTAGCATTTAGTCATTGAGTTATTTGAGATAGAAGAAGAATATTGAACATGAGCACACACTCAGTGTTTAACTGATTTGTCAAAAAAAAAAAATGGAGAAAAGCTGCCCATTCATGAGAAATTAACATTGAAGGCTGATTGTTTTTACCAAATTTCATACTTTGTTAATGTATGTTAAAAAGAAAATTTAAGGTTAAGTTATGCTGAATGTTGCCTATTAGAGAGTATTAGAATCAGACATAATTATTCATCAGCTTTTATTAAATGACTTATACTATTAAATATTTTTGCTTCTCACTGTTTAATACTAATTTAACTCTGTCCCTTTTGATCAAAAAGAAAATCAGCTGAAAGTTTCACCATTAAGTAAATCTGTGAATTTATTTAAGTAATGGCTTTACATTCAATATGAAATGTCAAGATTATTTAGTTCATGATACATAATGGAAATATATTTTAATGAAATACAATAATGGAAAGTAACTATAAAAACTTAAAGTATATCTTCTATACTCATAAATAATAAAATATCTAAATTTAAAAAATGGATAGCCTTAACAGCCAATGGGAGATTGCAGAGAAAAATATCAGTAAACTAAACACCAGAGAAATTAAATTTGAAGATCAAACAAAGGATAAAATCAATAGATCTAAGCAGGAGAGAAGTTAGAACCGTAAAACATGCGATAATATCAGTTATTTTATCATGTGTATAATTTGAATCTTAAAAATAGAGAATGGAGTATGAAATGTTAGAAAAATACTAGCTGGAAATTTCCCAAATTCAGAAATTAAGAAACATGGTAAATCCATAGCAAGATAAATCCCTGAGCTATAAGAAATTCTAATAAGCATTTTGGGGTGAAGGAAAATGATATCAGAAAGCAGGAATGAAGTGACAGAAGAAATACACAATTTTCCTTTATTAATAAATTCCAAAGATATAAACTATTTAAATATAAAGTTATAATATTGTGGAGCTTATAACATGCAGATATAGTTTTGGGGCACTTGTGATGAGTCCTGGGTGTTATCTACTCCTGAAACCAATGTTACACTATATTTAGTTAACAGAATTTAAATAAAAAGTTGAAACAAACAGAAATAATAAGTATAAAATCATAGGAAAACAATGAGAGAAATGGTACTTAACTATTAACTATTTTCTATGAAGTGGCACAATGGTAACTCTTAGCAGACAAGTGGAGGATATGTGTAGCAATCCCTTGAGTCACCACACATGCAGAAATGCAAAGAGGTATGGCTAAAATGCCAATAAAGGAATTAAAATGGGGTAGTAAATAACATACACTTAATCCAAAAGTTAAAAAAAAAAAAAAACAGGGCATACAAATAGACTATGGCAAAAATAGCAGACCTAAATTCAAATATATTAAAAATTATATTAAATGTAAACTAAACATTCCAATAAGAAGGCAGAGATCATTAGGGAGTGTTCTAAACTGAACTGTGTCCTCCCAGAATTCATATATTGAAGTGTTAACCATCAGTACATGAGAATGTAACCTTCTTTGGAGATAAAATTCTTAAAGACGTAGTTAAAATGAGGTCTCAATGGTCCTAATAGATTATGACTAATGTATTTATAAGAGGAAATTTGGACACAGGTGCACACAGTGTGGGTAGGTCATGTGAGGATATAGTGAGAAGGCAGGCATCTCAAGCCAAAGAGGGAGGGCTCAGAAGAAACCAAATCTGACAATATCTTGATCTTGAAATTCTAGCCTCCAGAATCATGAGAGAATAAATTTCTGTTAAGTCATTCATTCTGTGGTATTTTGTTTTGACAGTTCTCACAAATAAATACAGTATGAAAAAGCAAAACTCTATGCTATCTAAAAGAGAAGCACTTTAAATATAAAGCACATGAAATCAGTATTAAAAACAATAAAGGAAAGTGAAGTTGGTTAATATTTGTAAATCAATGTCCTAGGAATGACAGAAAATAAATGAGAAAATACATATAATCCCAAAAGATGTAGAAAAAAACACAAGAAAACATCTGGAAAGACATTCAGAACTGAAAAATAAGTTTACCTTCAAAAAAGGAACAGGAAATTGGGTAGTTAGTCAAGAAGGACTTATAATTATTAGGGTAGGCTTTTTTTTTTTTCCAAGTTTTCCTGATTTAATAATTATTTCAGGGGCACCTGGGAGGCTCAGTCAGTTGAGCAGCCGATTCTTGATTTTGGCTCAGGTCCTAATCTGAGAGTCAGAAGATCGAGCCCCGCATAGGGTTCCACATTCAGTGGGAGTCTGCTTGAGATTCTCTCCCTATCCCACCTCCACTCCATGCTTGCTCATGCTCTTTCTCTCTAAAATAAATCTTTAAAAAAAATAATTTCAAAATAATATTGGAAGAATACCTCTTATATACTAATGTCTGATTCTGATGGCAAGAATTCAAAAAGCATTTTGTGGTGAATGAAATAATAAACACATAAAGGAAGGAATAATATTTTTAAAAATTCTTAGTACCATTTTTGACATACATTTATGAGCTAATAATAGCTATCTCTTATTAAAAAGCATTATTTCTATTAAATTTTTTGGCCCAGTGGTTATATAGGAAATTACATTTCAATTTTGAAGAATTTATTTTTTCTTTAAATCATTATCCATTTGTTTTGAAACTGATGTTATGTGTGGCTTACCATATCTCTGCTATGAAGAATAAAAATGTGCTTTTATACATGGTAATATATGCATGCTTGAAAAAATGTGTAGGGCCACTTGGGTGGCTCAGTAGGTTAAGTGGCCTCAGCTCAGGTCATGATCTCGTGTGTCATGAGATTGCACCCTGCATGGGGTGCCCGTGATGAGCAGGGAGTCTGCTTGGGATTCTCTCCCTTTTCCTCTGCCCCTCCCCCCACCCACATATGTACTCTCTCTCTCTCTCTCAAATAAGATCTTTTTACAAATGTAATTCAAATGCTATAAACTCAATATATATGTGGAATAGTTTGGCCTTATTCACTGTTTAATTCTAGCTTTTGTAATTCTTTTTCCTCAATTATTTGTAATAAGTTTTAAATAGTATTTTCTAAATAATAGATGATTAAATCTTGTCACATAATAGAGAAAAATATGTCATTTTCTCAAGCTACAGTTAACAATTCTGTATGCTCTGCTTTAAGAAGTTTTTTTTTTTTTTTTTTTTTTTTTTACAGACTATACCTTCCAGCTTTGATTAAAATATCTTGGTCTACATACTTGCCATGTCCTATGTGCCCCAACAGTCAAGACCTTAATACTTTGGTTTCTCTTCAGATCATATAAATCTTTCACCTTTTACATCAACATACCAGTTCAAGTTTCCCAGACTGTTTTTGCTTTTCTGGGAGAAAAGATAGAAATAAAACTTCAGAAGACCTAGAATACATTATTGATAAATATGCAGAATTTTCTGTAGTGTCCCCCATGCCTACCAAGGTCCTCTCCTTGGGGATGTGGAAAGCCTCCATCCAGACAAGATTTATGCTTATCTGTTTTCTAAAGCAAATAGATCCAACCACAACCAACAATTCATATTACTTGTGCTTTAAGTCATCAACTGAGGATAAAACAATAACCCTCTACTGCTTAATTCCTATCATAAAGTTTTTTGAGAGACGCGAAGTTGGCTGAACATTGTCTAAAGAGCAGTGCTTAATTTTGAAACTTAAGAGAAAGAGCTATAGACTGTGCTGCATTAGGTCAACTCTTTATAAATAATAGCTTACTCATAAAAAACATCATTATCCATAGATTCCTATTTTTAAAAAAGAAATCGTATGTTTCCTGAGTACCGTCATCACCTATATTTTCCTAAGTGGAGGCAAGTTTGGAGCAAACTGGGAAAAAAATATGCAGGTAGCATTTGCTTGGAACAAGTAGTACATTTAACCTAAAATGAAAAGATAGACTCAGAAAATGTAAATTCAAAACTATTTATTCAATTTTGAGTCTTATTTATAGGGTCTGTCATAGAACTGTGTAGTCCCATGTAGAAGGGACCTTAAGTCACACGTGATGCTATAAACATGCTTAGTATACATGATTGTGTTGATAAATATACAGTAAAGAGATTACACAAGAATGAGGATAAGAGCAAGAGAAAGATGGATGGGCACATGAGTCCCTTCCTCTTGTTCTACTGAGTGTAAAGTTTCATACGTTTTGGTTAACAGGTTGAAGAACATCCCCAACTTGGTGATAAGAGAACATGCAGAGCATCATTTAATTTCAGTGGTCTCTGAACTCGGGGCTAGAGCCACCAACTGGTTTAGGATTGCCTTTCCCATAAGTTGCCTTTGATTTCATCTTATTTCATGTTTAAAAAACTAATTCACTGTAATGTGTTTTTATGGAATCGAAATGTAATGCATATATATGTCTACCAGTTATGTTAGTTTTAAAGAAAGATCTGAATGGAGTGGTGAAAGGAATGTGGTCCCATATTCGAGGCAAGATATTAAATGCCCCTTATTAAAAAAAAGATAAAGAGATATGAGGTATTCTGCACAGAAACTTGATCAATATCATGTCTAAAATTGTACAGTAGAATAGTGTTTTGCCTTAACAACTTAAAATATGTCTACTGATGAATGTGCTCCTGTTTAAAAAATAATGTGTCATGGGGCACAAACATCCCTTTCTCAGCACTCACCATATTATGTAAATTGATGGATGGTTCTCTTAGTACCTGAGGTCTCATGGGCAAGATAGCAGTAATCATTATTTCAAATGATTCACTGCATAGCATCTTGATAGCAAAATTTATGTCTACTTTTTATTTTATCAATTAAGTCTCTGGTTATTTCAGTATTTTAGTAGTTTTATTCTGTTCTGAGTAAATTTGCTCTAAGGTAAATTTTGTAAGGTAACAGTGAATAAGAAATGCAGACACTGTTTAAATACTTTAAATATCTGTGGCCAATTATTTCCTGCTTTTACATATATATTTGTTTATTTTTTTTCCTGGTAAGATCTGGATTCTTGCAAGAGCTGAATGTAGGACAAAAGGTTATTTTCTTTTTCTAACTATTGAACCAAGCTAAAATGTTCCATATTCCCATAAACTGTGAATCAAAACTTAAAACAAGGATCACTCTCAGAAACCAAACACTGCATTTTTATACATGGCTGCCAAATACTTGTCAAATCTATGAGTTCCTAAACCATTCTCCCTGTTTCACTGTCATTTATAAAGGGAAAAATGAGTATATGTGCTGTTTCCTTGAATACATTTGAAAATACATTGTTGCTTGAGGGAGAGTATTTTTTATATGTTGACATTTATTTCTTCTTTTGCCATTTTGTATTTATAACTTGTCTTCTCTTATTTTTATTGTCTCACTAATCTTTCCCCTTAGCAGATCTTTTATATTTTATTAGAAATAACCAGCTTTCTCGGAGAAATACTTTTTATGTCCCTGTAGAACTAAATTGGCCTCAGTTGTTCGTTTAGCACATCAGCTTTCTGGGGATGAATTGGAGGCCTTACAAGTGTTTCTTAAAATAATGCTGATGCTTAAAAGAAATCTCTAGAAGATGTTCTAGTTAGAAACAATCATGTTTAAACATTCAAGTCCTAAAATCTTTCCAGCCATTTTATTTCAGTTCATATACAAGCTGAATTTTTATTTCTTTGCAGTTAAGCTTTTTTTTAATACAGTATTCCAAATCACATCCTTTTAAGATAACATGCAAATAGTTATTCTTTTATACTCTTGGACATTTGAACATAGCTGTAGTTGCTGTTGGAATAAAGATGGCATTGCTTTATGTAAAAAAGATACGTTAGCCCTTTTTTCCTCCAATGTGTCTTATATTTGTAGGAAATACTTCTTGAATACATAGATCATATTATGTAATAAAATATTCATTGACATTCTAGTTATCTGAATATAATGTTGTAAGTATAGTCTTTCTGAGGCTGTGCATGCTTAGCTAACCTGCCTTCATTTCTTTGCAAGCTTCAGGAAATCTGCCTATAATAAGCTCACTTTTACATTTATTCTCATCAGGGAATGTTTCATCTCTTATAAATCCTTTTTAGAAATGCGTAACAAACACTCATATTGGTTGGTGATAGTAGGTTTTATACTAAATTTCCTTAAGAGTTTAATCGTCTTTTCCTTTAACCATTCTAATATGTTACATACACTGTGAGGATGAGAATGTGTTTGATTCTCTTTGGCTAGTAGAGCCTCTTCATGTCCTCCTGGGATGGCACTTTTTGTGGAATTAAACATCTTAGACAACTTTTTCTCATTATGTTGCTGCTTAATATTCTCATCTTCAGTGTCATGTGGATTAGAGTCCCCTTTCATCTAGAGAATGAATAATACTGAATCTCAGGTATTGCAGACAACCTACAATCTGTATCCAAAGCATCTTTCCATCCTGCATTATTTTTGTTTCTCTTTCTACATCCTCATAGCTCACATAGAGTTGGGAAAAAAAAAAAAAACTGGTTTAATAAATGAGTCAATTCAGATAATGTAGGCCACCATGTTGTTAGAATATTTGTCCCTAACAAAATGTATTCTTACATTTCATAATCAATCAGTTCAAGAGTAAATAAATTAAACTCATACTTTTTCAAGCCAAGTACTGTCACTCCAGAAAAATGAATTTACCTGACAGCTCCTAAAAGAGCCTTTTTCTTCCATCTCCCTCTTTTTGATCTTGCCTTTTTCCCTCCATTTCTACGTGTTAAGATGCTACTTATTTACAGACACAGCTCAATCCCAACTCATTAAACCTTTTTCTGATCCATTTTATCAGGAGCCATCTCCCCATTTTCTGAATTTCACAGACCCTGCCTATCTCCCAAGAGCTAGTATTATGCCTCTTTACATTAAAGCTAGCTAAAAATTGTTTATTAGTTTTCATAACTGTTCTTTGTTCATTTTTTATCTCCTGTAACCTTTAAAATTTACCCCCCAAAATATTTTAAGGATGAAGAAACTGAGGTACAGAACATTTGTAGGTCATAGGACTTGGATTCCAACCTGGGGAACCTGATCCCAGAGGCTATGTTACTAACAATATGCTGAATGTTTTAGAGTAAAAATGTAGTATCATGATTACCTCTAAGTTTTAAATAATTCCTCATCTGTGTGTGTTCAAGAAATATTTTTAGGTAGAATTGAACCAACTCTATGATTTGAATTTGACCTGTGTGCTTCTCATGTTCTAGCCCATCCATAACTATCCCAAATCAAGTACCCACCTCTTAGTTTTTCAACATTTATCATGTTCTCCAAACCCAGACTATATCTAATTATATAATACCATTAGACTGATCTTGCTTCCTGTTTCTGAATAATTATCATTTTTTCATGACCTTTAATCTTTCTGAAATGAATAAAGCTATCTGCAACTAAATTTAGCTAAGTACATTCATAAGAGGCAATTTGTAGGATGAATTAATTATAAACAAGTTGAAATAATGACAAATAATAAGCTTAATTATATTACAACAGCATTCTAGAAGATTATATTGCACATTTTATCTGTTTTTTTCCAAAACTCATTTCAAAAAGCTAATACAGACAGATGGACAACTGGGCCTCTTGCACTGATAGAATTTATTGTTTCCTTGTCTATAATTCCAATCATGCCACTTATGAAATTTCATTATGCTATTTTATTTTCATGTATTTTTTCCATATTGTTTGTTTCTTGAGGACAGAGAAAATATTTTTTAACTCCATGCCAACAGCTATTTTATATATAGATATATTGACCTAGTGTGGCTTTTTCTGATTACCTCACCAGCAGGAGAAACTTCCCCATTTTACTCCTTTAGTTCATATTACTCTGCTGTACTTTCTTAATAGCCCAAAATAACCTCCGTCATTTATTTGTTTATCCTTGAACATTTTCTGTCTCTAATCTTTTACCTTAAGGGCCTGCCTCCCGGTACACATGGGTGGCCCAGTTTGTTAAGCTTCTGCCTTCAGCTCAGGTCATGATCCCATGGTCCTGGGATCAATGTCCAAGTTGGGGTAGGGGGATGCCTCAGAGGGGGTGCTCAGTAGGGAGTCTGCTTCTCCCTCTGCCCCTCCTCCTGCTCATGCACATGCTCTCTCTCTCAAATAAATAAAATCTTAAAAAAAAAAAAAAAAAAAAAAGAACCTGCCTCCCATAGAAAGAGAAGCTTGTCTTACCACTGAATTCCCTGGGGGGGAAAAAGTATACCTACCTTTCGGTAAATACTCAATAAATACTTAATGAATAATTACTATGTCTTCAGTAAATTTGGAAACTCATTTTGTGAAATTAGTGATGATTCTAAAATTATAGCAGGGGTTATGATAGGTATAATAAAAATCACATTTATGAGGGAAAAAACAGCCCCTGATTCACTTTTTGCATCTCACACCTGATTTTAGTGTCCAACAGGACGTTTCTCAGAAATGCTTGTTGGAATTTGACTTAGTTAAGTAACTAATATCTAATTTTCTAGTTAGAAATTCACTAACATGGGTGAATCTATATCCTCATGAATTAGAATTATGTTAGAAAATTTTCCTAAGATAAAACATTTGGTTTTTTGTTTTGTCTTATGTTGTAGTTACAGTATCACTTGTTCCTTTGTTTGAATGGCATCTTCTGTAACAGTGGGATTTTTGTTGTTGTTGTTTTGTTGTTTTTAAAGATTTTGTTTGAGAGAGAGAGCCTGAGCAGGGGGGTGGAGCAGGGGAAGAGGGGCAGGTGAACTCCCCACTGAGTGTGAACTCCGAGATCATGACCTGAGCTGAAGTCAGCACTCAACCGACTGAGCCACCCAGGCACCCCAGTTTTGTTTTATTAAATTTTGGGTTACAGACCACTTAGATGAAGGGAACGGCATTTCTCTTCTGAAAAATAGAGATGTAATGATATACCCATAATTTTTTATGCAATTTCATGTAGTCTCTGAGATAGACCATAGCCAGACTTGCCAAAGTATCTTGTATCTTCTGATGGAGGAGAAATGAAATATGTATATATATGTAACATAGCAAGAAATGGTTACTGTTGTAAGACGATGGACCATGGATTAAAGTTGGGCCCTAGTGGAAAAAGAACCCAACAAGTCCAAGTCTCTGGGCTTTTTTCCTCAGGGTGACTCCTCACTCTCTACTGAGAGTACCTAGACCTCTGAACCCGAGGTGCACCATGGGCAGAAGCCTGAAAAGTATAGGAAGGGGTTGCCTTGACCAGGTGTGTATTTTATTTCTTATTTCCTGGTTGAGTAGTAAAACTAAGGGGAAATAACCTCAGTTGGATCCAATGATTCCTTGTTTGTCCTAAGCCCACATTAACCCTTTGAGCCTACCCTAGCTCATTTGGCATACTCCTAAGAGTTTGTCACATTGGTGTGGTTTATATGAGAGTGAGTGGGGACAATGGTAAGAATGAAACCTGAAATTGCCTGTAAGAATTCTTGATGTCTGATGGTCTGTGCATTTTTAGGAAATGACAATGGAAGGTTGAGCTGTGGTTGAGGGTTTTGGCTCCTGGCTACCCCTTACCAACCAAAGGCTGACTGCTTCCATAAACCCACCATGATAAATGAGGAATGGGCTTTTAAGGGTACATGTTCAAAGTTAATGATTTTTAGTTAAAGAGGATTCTTGTGAGTATTCAGGATGATTCTATTCGGTCTTTCCCAGCCCTTGCTTAGACTGTACCTGCAATTGTACTGATTGTGAGGAAGTGTAGACTATCTAGAAGTAAATTCTAGAAGGATGGGAGATGTATAGGATGCAAAACCCAATTACCTTCCAAAAGCCCCATCTCCAAATATCATCACATTGGGGGTTAGAGCTTAAACATCAATTTTGGGAGACACATGCAGCCATAGCAGGATTGTAGTCCCTGATCTGGGTGACCACAGTTTTAGGTAAAAATAATTATACAGAGAATGAAACACTGAGGGACATTCTATACTGTTAGAAGCTGAAAAAATGAGCTATACTAATTCTGGAAGCACTGGCTTTCAAATACCAGATGGTTGACGTCCTAACTGTTACATCTGTGTCATATTCTAAGAGTCGTTCATCTAGTGTCAGTGGTTCCCCACCACAGGGGTTAGGAAGCTATGGCCTGTGGCCAAATATGGCACACTGCCTACTTTTGTAAATATAGTTTTATTGAAACAGAGTCATGCTCGTGTGTCCACGGCTGCTTTTGTGCTATAGTAACAGAGTTGAGTACTGCAGCTAATACCATCTGGCCCACAAACAAGGGTATTATCTAGCCTTTTGCAGAAAGATTTGCGCACCACATCTTTAAAGCACCCATAAAGTCACTTTATGGGTTTGTGAACACTGAAGTGGCAAACAAAACGATGTACATGTGGGTGTTTATTGTGCAGTGGGGCTAAAATGTTTACCAACTTTTCAACATACATGTGATCTGAAAAAGTACATAAACTTTCTGTAAACCTTGAGGGGGAATCCTTGATAAGGGATTCACTTACTTGAAGGAACATGCTGATGTGTCCATAAAATGACAACTCATGTGCAAATTGGCCCAGGGTTCAGAGTTCTTTAGATTAGTGCCATAAAAGAAACTGTTACAAAATCATCTCGTCAGAATGCCTTTTGAAACACCAATAGAATTTGGACTTCATAGAGACATTTTACACCCTTGTAAAATTATTTGTAAATATTGACATTTTGAGATTAACTAAAGCTGCAAGAAAACTCATTAGCAACTTGAATTCTGTGAGCATATTCAATTGCTTTTGGATCACTTCACCAGTTTGAGTATTCATTGAAAAAGAGATTATGATACTGTAAAAATATTACTTTTCTTTATAGCTACAGTTATTTTATTATTATTTTTTAAAGATTTTATTTATTTATTTGACAGCGAGAGAGGGAGCACAAGCATGGGGGAGTGGGAGAGGGAGAAGCAGTCTTCCTGCTGAGCAGGGAGCCCGATGCAGGACTTGATCCCAGGACCCCGGGATCATGACCTGAGCCAAAGTCAGACGCTTAACGACTGAGCCACCTAGGCACCCCGCTACAATTATTTTAAATAATTCTTAATGAAGACTATTGTCAATCCTCATTCTTTTCCTTTTGTCTTTGGGGTTTTTTTTTTAATAAGATAAAGCTTTATTCACTAGACATTTTACTTGAATTTAGATGGCTTCCTTTCCTATTAGCCCAAGACTCATAAGGCTATTATTTTCTCCTTTAACAAGTAGATTAAACTATTGAAATGAGAGCTGCCAATACTTCCACTTGTTAGAAAATGTGTCTGATAGCCTGGTTATTTCAAAATAACATCAGTCGGCTCTATCCTATAAAGGCATGTAGCACGATAACCTTAAAGTTCAAGAAAGAAAGGTAGCACAAGGTCAAGGTTACATTTTTTAATTAT
Source organism: Mirounga leonina (assembly GCF_011800145.1). NCBI lineage: Eukaryota > Metazoa > Chordata > Mammalia > Carnivora > Phocidae > Mirounga > Mirounga leonina. The sequence continues at coordinate 19,087,361 of NW_023270316.1, read as the reverse complement.
ATAAGTCTTATTAAATTTATTTTAGGCTGGCATGAAGAAAGGCATTAATGGGTCAGAAAGATTATACCTCTGCCTGCTAAGCATCTAAAGATCATTTACATAAAACTCACATTAAAATTTATCATTTCTGTGGATTGTAGGCCAATCTTTCATTTTTATACAACAATCTCTTAACACCTTGGATTTGCATATCTTACAAAAATGTTTTTAAAAGTGGTTTCACATCTATTAATTCACAGCCACCCTGTAAGTAGGGCAATTATGCTCTCTTTTTATGGATTAAAAATTTGAGGTTGAGAGAAGTTAGGTCTGTGATAGAGAAACCTGACTTGATTGAATCAAAATCTCCAGTTCCGTGTTCTTTTTTCTAAACTATACTCTTATAAAAATGCCTCTATTTTTATACACAAAAGAACAAAAGAATGCTCACATATTGAATGAATATGTGCAGTTATCATCATTAGGAAACAGAAAATATACTGATTGATCACTGGTTCAACCTATACACATAGAAAAAGCCTTACTGAAAGAGAAGACCTTGAATTTCAAGTTTCTTAGCTAGAATTAATTTGCTCCAGTTTTTAAACTAACATAACTGAGATATGATATTTTTGTTCATTATTGTTGCATGGATATTTTGACGTGTGGACACTTTAAGTTCAAATACTTCTCCTTTACCTTTAGGGAGCATCTCACTCCACTCTTATATCTCCCTTTGTCCAAGTATTACCACTAATGGAGGAAGGAAGGTAAAGGTCGCCAGAAAAAGGTATTGCCCCAGAATCATAGGGATGAATATTTAAATTAGATCAAAGCAAACAGAGGTTTCCTTTGAGAGTTAAGTTACAATGCCTCTGTTTTTCTTTGGTCACATTTTGCTTTCCATTTAAAATTAATAGGTATATATGGGAATTAGCCCCTCTGTATATTAGGGGAAAAGGTCAATTATGTAATTAAGAACCTCTGAGGATCATAGAACCTTGATACTGTTTTTTAGTAATGCTAACAGTTCTGGCTCAGTCTGAATATAAGACAGCAATCACAAGTCAGCTCTGTTCCATTTTCTTTTAGCATTTTAGTCCTTACAATCACTATTTGTTCCTACTAAGCCAAAAACCAAAAATAATTCAGCTGTTTGATTTTATGAGTAATTCAAAGATGCATCAACTAATTAGGCTATTTGTAAATACAATTGTAATTAAAACAATGTGTACTGAGGGGGTAATGTCTTAGTATTTGTTTTTTGGGACACCTGTAAAGATGCAAATCTTCAGCACAATAGGACTCAGCATAATAAAAATGTTAGAATTTACAAAATGTCATCAAATGCTTGTGGCCCACTTCTATGAAAAACATGAATAATTCACAATACTATATATGGAATTAGATTTTGCTGCCCTGATTCCATTTAAATAAATGTGTTTATAAGTCACCAATTTCATTTTCCTGTACTTATACGTGGTGACCTTTCACTTATAAGCTGAAAAGCAATCAACTCTGGGTACAGCATGAGATAAAGGGAAATAAATTTAAATATGGTAAACATTTACATTAAGGATTCCAAACACATTGCTGTTTAGAGAAAAAATAGGTACCAAGTCCATTCACTCCACAAGTATTTATTGAGAAGTTACCATGTGCTTATTATGTGTGTTACATGGTTCCAATGAAAATTGGACAGTAAAATATACAGGCATGTGGACAAGACAATACTCAGTGAATGTTATTTTAATTTCATTTTTTAAAGTCAGAATGATAACTGGTAATATATGTGATTCTTCCAAATTTCTACCTATTCTTTACATATTCCACAGAGTTGTCAGCAGGTATTCATTAGGATGATTCAATAGAACATATACTCAAACGTGGAGATAATCATGAAAAGAATGTTAAAAGCCAAAAGGAGATAGCTTATGGCTGATTATATCTAATGCATTTCTGCTCTCATACTTTTTTACTTCCTTTAAAATCCATCTGAAGCCCCTCTCCGCAATTACGTTGATATCTGAATGTATTTGGGGGTTGTCAAGAGCACTCTGCAGAGTGCTCTGCAACTTTTCTTATACATCTGTATAGGACCCATTTCACCATGTCTTGTGTGTTTGCGTGACTATTGTCTACCCTCAGATTAACATTGGGATACGCCTTTATTCCATTGACTCCTACAGTGCTTGAGCAATATTTTGTTCATTTTGGATGTTCAAATTGGAAAACGAACCAACCACACCTTTTTACAAAAGCCTATGATAACTCTCCACTGCCAACTGCATTTGATTTATCTAAGCCAACAGCACCTAACAGCCTGGCTCCAGGCAAGTTTTCAGATGTCTTCACAGTCCCTCCATCCACAATCAACAACTCCCTTTCTTGCTCTTTTTTGCTCTGCCTCGCTCAAGCTGTTCTAACCTGTCTTAAATATCTGCTTTCTGATTCCTTTGTCCACATCCATTGTCCTCTCTTTTCTATTACCTATCCCAAACATTTCTTCCTCTACTTATTTGCCTAGCACCTTATATTTATTTCTACCTTGTAAGATCAAATGGAATTTAGAGTTATATCTGATCTGCTATAAGCGCCATTCTGTACAAAGAGTTTAGTTTTCACTCCTAAAGTGGGTTATTTATTGAAAAAGACCCCTGACCTAAAGTTAGTCTCAGGTCCTAACATTTTTTTTTTATCTTTTTTTTTTTTAAATTTTATTCTTATGTTAATCCCCATACATTACATCATTAGTTTTAGATGAAGTGTTCAGGTCCTAACATTTACATGTCTCTGTTCGGTCAAGCAGAACAACGAGCACAAATCTCAAATCTCGGATTCAGGTGGTTATTTAGATCCCATCCCCTTTTCTCACTAGTTGTGAATTGAGTAAGTTACATAATATTCAAGAGTTAGTTTCTTCATTTGCTAATCATCTCTACACCACAGGGTTATGGTGAAAGTTACACGCCTTAAATATATACATTTTTTGTCATTCTTCAACAATGTGGGTAAAGTATTAAAATCCCAATTTGTAAGCAAGTAAGCAGGTACACAACTTGTAGGTCTTATAATGCCAAAAATGACACCTTTGGAGCTGCTACAATCTCACCTCTCCTTTTCAGTATATAAACACGTTTAAAGTCAGTTTTGGAGTCAGACCACTTGGAAATAGATTGCAACTCTGCCCTCAAAGCCTTGGGCAATTTATTCAACTTCTCTGTGCCTTAAATATTTTACAGAGTTGTTGAGAGGGTTAAAGCTGCTAATATGTATAAAACACTTGAAAGAGTCTCAGATATACAGTAAATTTGGAATATGTATTAGCTATTACAATTGTTATTATTTACCTTAAAATAGGATCACTTTATTTACTATATTAATAATTTCTACACGCAATTTTATAGACCAGTAACTCAAAATAACTTAATAAAAAATTAAAAAGGGGGACATTCCTGAGACTAGGAAAGACAGTAGGGAGATCACAGATCAAAGGGCCTTGACTTTACTACTGAGTTCAGTGCCACTGTGATTCAGTATACATCATCTCTCATATGCTTATTTTTCACAAAGCCAGTTTTATGTATTGCCTTTGTTTTTATCTATGGTGGTTAAATCTTCAAGTGTCAGAGAATATATCTTAGGCAAACATACTTTATTGTGACCAAAGGTGGAAAATTTGGGTTTTTTCCTCTCAGTTTCCATATATCAACATCAGAGAAGAATTCACATGTACACTGCTTGGATTAATCACTCTTTCTTGGAGAATGGGATAATCTGATTGTCCAGATCTGAGCATGGTGCTAAGTTCTCTTATTTGCAGTTCTTCCAGAACCATGAAATATGCAGCATGGATGCTTTTAACAAAAAGGGATTCTATTTAGGCAAAAGAAAAAAAAAAAAAAAGCCTATTTACATCCACTTCCTAGAACAGAGAACCACCTGTAATGAGAGAATAATGCCAACTTCATGATGAAGGTAGGAAGCACCTGTTTGTTCTCACCACCCTTCATGTAAGGCACATAATTTCTTCAAGCTGAGCCAAAATGGTTATTGCTCAAGAGATAGTGATTTAGGATTAAAATATAGTAATTTCTGAGAGAATATGGTGATGAAGGTTATGCCAAGGAGAAGCCAGTGAGCCAATAAAGTGTTAGTGGTGTTAGGGCAAGGCAATGAAATACTTAAGAAAACTCATGGAGACCTCAGAATTTGATCACTTGCTAATCATGTGTGCTTCATTCTGGTGAGATGTAGTATAAATATGCTGCTCCATGGGGTTGCCTGGGTGGCTCAGTATGCTAAGCATCCAACTCTTGATTTCGGCTCAGATCACGATCTCAGGGGCATGAGAAATAAACCCCACCTCAGGCTCCACACTGGGCATGGAGTCTACTTAACATTCTCTCCCTCTCTGTCCCTTCTGCCCCTCCCACCCAACTCATGCATGCTCACTCTCTCTCTCTCTCTCTCAAAAAAATGTGCAGCTCCACATTGTTTGAATGTATCTGGTAAATTTTCTCACAATCACATTTTCACTCTAGAAGAAAATCCACATGGATATTATGTCCCAAACTGAAGAACACTGAATCTCAAAAATATCCCAGCTAGAGTTTAAATATGCCACATGAAGAAGGATGCAAGATAACAGATCTTGCATTAGTATAAAGGAACTAATACTCAAAGAAATGTTTTAGCAGAACATTCTTTTTTAATGATAGTAGATAATGTGCTACTACATTTTTTTTTTTAAGATTTTATTTATTTATCTGACAGAGAGAGAGAGACAGCGAGAGAAGGAACACAAGCGGGGGTAGGGGGGGTGGGAAAGGGAGAAGCAGGCTCCCCGCTGAGCAGGGAGCCCGATGCGGGACTCGATCCGAGGACCCTGGGATCATGACCTGAGCTGAAGGCAGACGCCTAACGACTGAGCCACCCAGGTGCCCATGCCGTTACATTTCTTAAGACAGGCACTCAGTAAATGTTTGTTAATAAGGGGAATTTATCTCGTTTGTCTAGACAGAGCAATTGAAAACTAGAATCTGATAACAATAATAGAAAGGGGGTGCATCTGTAGAGATTTTGTACATCACAACTACTGTAGAAAAGAATTTATTCCGCTGGAAGCATATCACAGAAAACCAAAGAAAGTCTGATGTAACCTAGGTTACATTCCCCGTGAACAGTTATTTGCTGCAGTAATTATCTATGATTAGGAAAATAATGGTAAAAATCTCCATGTTCTTATCAAAGATTCATGTTGACAGCTCTCCAGTGGAAATGGTCATAATGGCATTAAAATTGTAACCGTTACTATGGACATTGTGGCTATGTTTTATTTTAGAAAACATAGTCAAGACCAAAAGAGAGGAATTATCCTAACTCTATCAACCTGTTCCCATGGATCTAATAACAAGAAATTACTGTAGGTGCCAAAGATTGTTGGTAGTTGACTAGTGGATTTGGCTGCGGATCCTGGGCAGTTGTAGCCATCTGTTCCCCAAAATTGTTCTTTAGAAAGATATATAAAGCAATTAGCCAGTTGGAATTCTATAGACTAAGCCAAGAAAATGCAAAATAAGGTTCATTTTAGATAAAAGAAGGGATAGAATGGAATTTGTTAGAGGCCATTGGATGTCAAAACAAACAATGGTTCAGTGGTGGAAAAATGTGAGAGAAGTGGTCTTTGACGAGAAAAGCCGTGTCAGTGGTGAAAGGTTATGATACAAAATAGAACAGGGAAGGAAGAGCAATAAAACGGACAAGGTTAAAGATAGAAACAGGGCAGTTTCTGTAGTATTCATAGTGTGTTCCTCAGAACACATTGTAATAAAGTCTTTATAAGCAGGTTCAGTAATGTCACTCATGAGTCATACTTAATGCTAAATAGGGAGACAGAACAATAGGAAACAAGCTACTAAAATCTGCCAATTTGCAAGCAAAATATGATGATTAATCCAATGTGAGTCTGTGGGACAAAGCTTCCATGGAGGCTAACAGTAGCTGTATGTCATACACCACTTTGGATAATGAATGTTCTGCAAGGTGAAGGCTAAAGAAAAACCCTGACGACATAACAAACCCCTTAAAATAATATAAGAGAGAAAAGGCTTGAGAGACAGAATAGCTACCCAACAAACCCACAGGTGATACAGAAGATACTGTTAAGCAAAAGCCCGTAAGACAACGAACCAAATGGAGAGTAAACCCCATGCATCAAGAATAAAAGAATTACACCTCTACAGTGTGGCATGGACAGTTGGTTTATCAGGTTTCCCAGCCACTTTAACATATTTAAAAATGGCACCACTGTAGCTCTCTTTGCCATCAATTAGTAAATTATATTTAGATTGAGAAGTTCTTACCCTGAAAGATTTACTTCCTTAAAATAGCAAAGCAAACCAAAATGTACATAGCATCTTTTCTCTAATGCTCAAAGAGTAGAAGATCTTTAACCCTGCAATATAAGTAAAGTGTGAAGTGTGGAAATAGATTTCTTTTATGTGTTTATATGGATAATTAGATTATACACAATTGAAATACTTCTTGAATAATTATACCACCATTTTATCCTCTGTTCTGCTCGGAAAGTCCCAAGCTACTGATGAAGAGCTTTCTTCTTTTTTTAAACATTAACAGTATATTGACAGTAGCTGGTGGCCTCAATTGACCAAATCAACTCTTGCCTTTCTAAGTATCTCTATTAAGCAACTGAAAGCTTTTCAAAATCAGCATTTATAAATGTCTGCTATTCTACATCGAGACGCACATACCACATATTAGAAGAATATGCTAAATTTAAAAAATTTGGAAAGTATAAGTCTAAATTATGACTATATTTTTTTAAATTATAATTGAATCTTAAACAATTTATAAGTGTCCAGATAAAATCTGTTGGATGGCATATCACATGATGACTTCAAAACCTTATCTTGCAAGCTTCGGCCACTTAGGACCGTATTGATCCATTAGAATGATTAATCCTTAAAGTTCATGCAATCACCTTTCTTCAGGTAAAAGTCACACTTTTATAGACTGAACCAAATTAGATAATGAAACAAATTGTTTTCAGTTCAAGTGTTTTAGCTTTCTTTTTCTCTGAACATATGTCTGTGTTTTTAATTCAAGATGGGGGAAAATATAGCAAATTGTCAGAGACTAAATTAAATACTTTAAGATCATATTTAGTAAGAATCCAAGGTTTCCTTGTCAATTCCATGTTTGGGATGAGTATATTTTTATATAGTTTCTTTGTTTCCTCATTTGTTAATCTTGTTCTCACATTTTAGCCTGGGCATATCACAGCAATTTTACAAAACAAAATTTGTTTCCTCGGTTGAGAGCCTGACTGTCCAGGAAGATTTAAGAAATATTTAAAATTTAATGGCTTTGGTGGCCTAAATAAGACTTTTGGCTCTGTCATAAATGTATATAGTAGTCATTTTGTTGCAAAACAAAAAAAGTGCTACTAAGAAGCAATGCTTAGTTGTGGTCAATCCTATTACTAATGTTAGGCTGTTAATTATTATTTGATAATTATTTTATTCTATTAAACAATATTCTTCTCCTAGCAAGACTCTTCCAGTACCCCTGATTTATTTCCTGATGTGTTTGAGATGCTATGACCAATTGCATTGCATAAAATAACAAAATCTGATTTATGTTTGTAGAGATTTTGGCATTAACAGGCATCAGAGTTAAAATTGAATATAGAATAAGCTTGAATATAAAATTAAACCTGAGCATATAAACCAGCAGAGACATAAAATCATTTCATTGGCTCTAGTTTTGAAACTTCCAAGGTAACCTACTTTTCTCCATTTTCACAGCTACCACCCTAGACCAAACCAGCCCACCCTGACACCTTTAGATTTTACTTAGACAAATTGTACCCATGACACTTAGAGTAAAAACGAAAATATCCACTATGACTTATAAGGAAATCCTACGTGTTTGGGGCTCTGTCTACCTCTGATCTCATTTCCTATCACTTTTACCTTCCCTACAATATTTACATAAAAGCCTTCTTTCTATTCACTAAGCAGCCCACCTCTTCCATTCCAAGTTCTTTGTACTAGCGCTTCTCTCTTCTTGGAATGTTCTTCATCCCTAATCTCTGCCAGCCTCTTTTCATCTGTCATGTGTCTGCTTCCAAATCACCTCCTCAGGGGGCATTTTGCTAACACCTCTCATCTGATGTGACCAATTGCCAAATCATTAGCTATCGCATAGCTCTCTGTATTTCTCAATAGTATTTAACAATCGCTATTTAATTATTTGACCTTTCAGGAGAAGAGGCATTTTGTCTGTCTTATTCAATTGCATCTCTAGTCGCTAGTACAGTGTGCCTGGCACAAAGAAAGTGCTCGGTAAATATTTGTTGAATGAATCATGTAGCATAGCAAATCAAACTGGAATTCACAGGGAGGTTCAGGCGAAACTGTACAAATACTATGATTTTTTAAAAAGCACGGAGAACATTTTTTAAAAAGGAGAATGAGAATTCCACGTGCAGGATAGCAGCCTCTCAGTGTCTCATGAATGTATAAAGAGAATAATGAAAAACATCAAGAAGTTAGGAGACAATGCTTTACGGGTTGTATATATTTCTGCACTTCTCATGGCAGTTTTTCTTTCTGGGCTATCTTTTCAAGTATATATAAGAACACCCATGGAAGATGGAGGAAATATCTTCTTTTAGGACAAAAGGCAGATTTGTTTGCTGTCCAAGATAATAAAGATGTCTCCCTCCAAATCAAAAGCTGGACAGGTTTGCTAGAGTCCCCCTCTAGGAGACCGGGGATTGCATAACCTCGGAGTTCCTCAGCTATGGCACAAACCCATATGTGTGTGCAGCATCTGCCTGTGTTCCTTCATTGCCCCCATGGACTTGTTGGGGAAAGGGAACCGATGCAAACATGATGCTCGTGCTTCTTGCGGGGCCATGAGTAATAAAGTCTGTTGTCTCTGACACCGGAGTCTCCTTTCTTCTGCCAGCATATGTAAAATGGTACAGACTAATTTGTTAGCTTATAAGCTGGGTAAATGTTCAGACCCTTCACAGTTTTTGACACAATGATACCATAAGCCAATGTGTTTTTAAAAATGACCAAAAAATATATAAATAAAAATAAATACAATATAGAAATAAAGTGATGATATTGTTGAACCCAGTGGAAATTACCATTAAAGATGCCACTGACGGTGGGGTGCCTGGGTGGCTCAGTTGGTTGGGTGACGGCCTTCGGCTCAGGTCATGATCCTGGAGTCCCGGGATCGAGTCCTGCATCGCGTCGGGCTCCCTGCTCAGCGGGGAGTCTGCTTCTCCCTCTGACCCTCCCCCTCTCATGCTCTCTCTCTGTCTCATTCTTTCTCTCTCAAATAAATAAATAAAATCTTTAAAAAAAAAAAAAGATGCCACTGACGGAATGATTTTTAAAATATATATACACTATGTCTGGGTTATACATTTCCCATGTACTAAATCAGGTCTCAGGTCAGCAATGATGGCTCCTACCTCTTCTGTGGTTTGCTGCTAATCGGCGTTCTAATGGCTCTATTGATTTCCAAATCCATGTTGGAATTATTGCTGAGCAGGCTGAAGCTTAACGCAGGCCCCTCTCTCCCACCTTCTCCCACTTTTTAGGACATTACAATTTGCTTTTTAAAATCCACAAAGGATTCATGGGATACCTGGGTGGCTCAGTCAGTTAAGCGTCTGCCTTTGGCTCAGGTCATGATCCCGGGGTCCTGGGAATGAGTCCCGCATCGGGCTCCTTGCTCTGCGGGGAGTCTGCTTCTCTCTCTGCCTACTGTTTCCCCTGCTTGTGCTCTCTCTCTCAAGCTATCTTTCTCTGACAAATAAAATCTTTAAAAAAAAAAAAAATCCGCAAAGGATTCTTATGAGAGCTACATGTCTCAGTGTTTATAAAACTTTGAGAACCATGCCTAGAGCATTGCACAATGGTTTGTTACATTTAAAAGAAAACACAAAATTACTTTTTAACAAAAAGGAAACACTGAATTTAAAAAGAATGGAAATTCTGCAATGACTAGGCTTTGTGGAGAAGACCTGTGAAATCTTGCATTCACTCAATAAAAACTGTCTACCAAGTATGTATTTATGTCCCACTTGGCTTTTTCTCTGTAGAGAAATATGAATGTGACCTAATCTTAAAATGGGTCTTTCTTTCAGACAACAAAGAGTTCTTTAACAGACACTCTGGGCCAAGCACTATTCTAGATACTGGTCATTTGTCAGTATGTAAAACAGAAACATATTTCTGCCCTCTGGTGGCTTATATTCTAGGGAAGTGATTGTATGTGGCAAGAGTGGGGGTTAGTCGGGGTCCCAGAACAAATACATGAAAAACTTAGATTGCAAAAGGGTGGTAAGTGACAGGAAACACTGGGGTAAACTTTATATTGACCGATTAAGGATGCATCACTGAGGTTCACCATTGATGAAAACAGACTTCCTAATGTGCACTACGTTGTCCGAGTTGCAGGATGACATTCCAACTCACTTGGGTTAGTTGGCTAGGGCGGCCATAACCAAATACCACAACTGGGCCACTTCACCAACAGAAATGCATTTTCTACGTGCAGGCTCGGTGTCGTCTCAGGCCCCTCTCTTCAGCGTGCAGGCAGCCACATTCTCCCTGTGTCCTCACATCATCTTCTCTTTCTGCTCCTACAGCCCTGGTATGTAGTATGTCTCTTGTGGATCCAATTTCCTCTTATAAGGATATCAATCAAATTGCATTAGACCCCACCCTAACGGCCTCATTTTAACTCAGTCACCTCTTTAAGGGTCTTATTTCCAAATACAGCCATATTCTGAGGTGCTATGTGTTAGGGCTACCGTATAGGAATTTGGGGAAAACCCAATTCAACCCAAACACTTCTCTCAGCTGGGGATTAAAACACTGGTTTTATCTTCTCGCAACTGCTCTCTGAAACATAGTGAATTATGACACACTAAATTCACAGTGCCTGTTTTTTAGGATTATTTATTGCGAACCCCTGAAGTTACAGCTACCCCAGGAGGAATATGGCTTGGCACATCCTCCTGGTGAGGCTTCCTGGCAAGTGTAATGCAAGTGGTGGTTAAGACAAGGAGGCATAGCTCCCTTGCAGTCCCTTCCCACTTTGGCTTTGTCTCTTGCGGCAGAGCATAGCCCATGCATGGAGTGGCCTAGGAGCCAGGAGAAATAGTGCAAGACTTTCTCATGCAACTGCTCTCTGTTTGTGTGTGCTTATAATGCCTGCTTTGAGTCCTTCACATATAAGACAAATCACTGATGGGAACATAGTAAGTTTTTTGATTTTTTTTTTTTTTTTCTGTTCTGATCCTGAAACCAACTGGTATTAAATTGGGGATGAGATAGAATGCAAAGTAAAAGAGCAAGTAGTCACAAGGAGTTTCAGCAAACAAGTATTGACCATGTGTCGCCAAGTGTGAAAGGATTGCCTTTTCGGGGATGACAGGGGAAGCAGCATTAGCAAAGGGTGAAGGTATTAAACTAGAAGGTACAGATGGGGAACTGTAAGAGATTCGGTATAGACAAAGCTAGGTCAAGGGCACAAATCAAGAAATTAAAGGGGGAAATTAGGTATGAGATCACTGAGGGTTCTTTAGAGCTTGATAAGAATTCTGTTTGCATTTGGTAGTCATTTGTTATCAATTGAATTGAGAAGTATTAAACTAAAGCATTTGATGGTCACATTTGCATTTTTTAAAATGAATTCCAGTGGCCAGATGACAGAAGATTTTAAATACTTTTTTAATATCTAGAGAAGATATTTCAAGACAGCATTCAACCAAGGAACTATAATCCAAAACACTTGTTTCACTGTGCACTTTAGAGATGTGATGCTTGCAAATGATTCAGTGCAGGAAACGAGAGTAAACATGAGTCACTTCTAAAAATGAGGTGTACTTATCACATTAGGGCACTGTGCCTTAAATCTTTACATGCCTCTGATCTAGGATATACAAAGAGAGAAACTTTTTCATGGGCATAATAGGAGATGTGGGCAAGGCTGCTTATTAAAGCATAGCCAAATTTGGATACAAAGTATCCACCAGTAGGAGAATGGATAAATATTTGTGATATGTTCATACACTTGCATCAAATATAGAAATGTACAGGGAAGAGTTCAAAAATATCATGGTGTAAAAATTGTTTCATATAAACTGACAGCGTTTATGTAAATTTGTAAAAACATAAAGCAATGAAAGAAGGGTACACAAATTTTCAGTTAAGGTCTGCAAACATGGTCTGATGGAAAACACACCAAATTTATCATGGTGGTTGTGCCTCTGAGAGGGAAGGTAGGAAATGAACTTGGAGACAGGAAAAAAAAAGGGGGGGGTGGGGGATCCCTACTCTTTTGTGCTTCCACTTTTCTAAAAATGACAAAATATATTTAATTATTGGCAACAAGTGCACGTGTCTTTCAATCTCTGTACGTTTCTATAATTGTTTAAACTTTTCAAAAAAATTTTAAGAGAAATTTTTTCATCTGTAATCCCTTATTTGAATACCGTGCCCTCCATCCATGTATTTATTGCCTTATAACTTCCCTGAGGTGTAGTTGGGTTAAAGTGGGTGTCTTTATCCTCATTCCATCCACCGAGGCTCAGACATGAAGTGCCGCACCCCAAATTTTTCTCACAATTATTAAGAGGTAAAACAGAGTGTCCATCCCAGCATTTCAGAGACTCATGCCAGTGCCTCTCTAGCTCTCCCAAAGTGCCTCTGTCAGCCTTACAAGAAATTCTGAACTTATCCACAACTGGCAAACAAAACAAAAAACAAAAAACCGCTAAGAAATTTCAGTATGCCTCATCTCTTCTCCCTGCTCCATATTTTGTTTTATTAAGAAACTTGAGGGATCAGTGCTCTCAAATTTAGGTGCCGGCAGATGATGCAGTAGATGAAGGTCCTGCCTGGCTTTGAATTTCAGCTCCACGGTGTTCTAGCTTTGTGGGCTTTGGCAACTATAAACTTACCTACTTTCTGCTTCAGTTTCCATCAGTAACATGGGGGAAATCGTAGTACTGAGGCATAAGGTAGTTTAAGAGTAAACTGAATAATCCATAAAATGCTAAGAATGGGTCCTATTAGAAGTATTACAAAGTGGGGTAATAGAAAAGAACTCCAGTGTGTAAGAAGTCCAGGTTGGTAAGGAGGAAATCTTGGATTAATCTCTTGAGTAAGTTTCTGTTCTCTGTTAAATAACTATCCACACAGGGAGTCTCTTTCAAAAAGAGGTTGGAGCCTTCATTCCTGTGACTTACTCCATAACTGGAGGCCTGTGTCTCCCTCTCCCCTTCACGTGTTTTGCCCAAATCCCACTCCTGACCCCTCTGGCAACCATCACTCCTCTGTATTTATAGGTCAGATTCTGCTTTTTGTTTATTTACTTTTTTGGATTCCATTCATGAGTGGAATCATATGGTACCATTTGTCTCGCTCAGTCTGGCTTACTTCACTTACTAGAATGCCCTCTAGGTCCATCCATGTTGTCTCAAATAGCACAATCCTATTCCTTTTTATGGCTGTGTAATATTCCATATTCCATACATATCCGTGTGTGTGTGTGTGTGTGTGTACCACATTTTCCTTATCTATTCATCTATTCAACTTAGGTGGATTTCATGTCTTGGTTATTGTAAATAATGCAGCAAGTGTAAGGATGCAAATTAGTGTTTTTGTTTTCTCTGGGTAAATACCCAATAGCAGAATTATCAGATTATATGGTGTTTCTATTTTTAATTTTTTGAGGAACGTCCGTAGTATTTTCCACAGTAGCTACACCAGTTTGCATTCCCACCAACAGTGCACAGGGATTCCTTTTTCTCCACATCTTCGCTCATATTTATTTTTTCTTGTGTTTTTGATTTTAGCCATTCTAATAGGTGTAAGGTGATACCTCATTCTAGTTTTGATTTGCATTTCCCTGCTGATGAGTGATGTTGAACATCTTTTCATGGGTCTGTTCACCGTCTGTATGTCCTTTTTGGAAAAATGTTTATTCAGATCTCTGCCCATTTTTAAATCAGATTGTTTCTCTGGTGTTGAGTTCTAGAAGTTCTTTATATATTTTGAATATTAGCTCCTTATTTGATATAACATTTGCAAATATCTGCTCCCATTCGGTGGGTTGTCTTTTTATTTTGTTGATGGCTTCCTTGACTGTGCAAAAGTTTCTTTATGTTGATATAGACCCAATAGTTTATTTTTGCTTTTTTTTCCCCTTGTTTAATCCATTTTGAGTTTCTGTATATGGTGTTAGAAAGTAGTCCTGTTTCATTCTTTCGCATGTAGCTGTCTAGTTTTCCCAGCACTGCTTATTGAAAAGACCATCTTTTCCTCATTGTAAATTCTTGCCTCCTTTGTCATAGACTAATTGACTATATAACTGTGGATTTATTCCTGGGCTCTCTATTCTGTTCCATTGATCTATGTGTCTGTTTTTGTGTCAGTACCATACTGTCTTGATGACAACAGCTTTGTAGTATATCTTGAAATCTAGTCTTACAATACCTCCAGCTTTGTTCTTCTTTCTCAGAATTGCTTTGGCTAGTCAGAGTATTCTGTGGTTTTATACAAATTTTGGTATAAGAAGTAACAGTCAATGATATTATAATAGCCATGTAACCAGACAGATGGTAGCTATACTTGTAGTGAAAATAGCATAAAGTATAAACTTGTCAAATCAGTAAGTTGTATACCTAAAATTAATGTAACATTTTGTGTTGACTGTACTAAAAAAAAAATGCCATTTGAATTAACATTTTGTTCTTAGGAGTAGATAAAATTATAGAAGATGAGTGGACAGTGTGACAAATATTTAATGAAAGTTATCAGTCTGTATTTCAGGACATGTAAAAATAATGACGTTGGTTCTCCATTTTGTAGGTTATTCAAGGAAAGTTGTGTTGGAACCTTTGGTTTGGGTTTTCTTAAACCATTAACTGTATGGCCAGGGACCTGATTTTGGTTTTGTCTTGTTTATATAGCCTAGCTATCAAGATCCTATTTTTTTTCCCTTTCTCATTAAAAATATAAATAAACTCTATGGTATTTTTTAAAAAGAGGATTTAGCAAGACACACTTTAGTTTAGCACCAACACACTTTCCTGCAAAACAAAAAGAAAAAAACTTGTTTAAGTGAATGTGAACTTCATTTTGAATACTTCTATTTTTAATGAAAATGAAACCATGTATAAAGGGTAAAAGGTGATAAAGGCAGTCACACTCCCTCCTCAAAAAAAGAAATCTCATTAAATATATTTTCCAGTTGATATTTTAAAATAGTATAGCCTATTCTGTAGTATATATTGTAGAATGCATCTTAAGGACACATAAAAACATATAAGATGCTTATTTACCTCCATGCATAAACATACCTGAAAAAGCTCACTATAGCCTTGGAAAGCAAAACAAGTTTTGAAACTTTTTTTTAATGTTTCAGAGAGCATTCTATAAAAGGAAATAAACACGAATAGCTGGTACCAGAGCTTGTCCAAAATTACGTCATTAGAATTAGCATTAGAAATCCAAATTCTGGGGGAAAAATCAATGATATACTTTCAAAGATGGAATCAATAGTTTTAAAAAAAGAGTCTGTGCACATTATTTTAGTACCGTTATAGAAGCCGTGTCACTTTTATCTCACGCTGATCTTCAAAGGCAGGTGACCTTGTTTGGGCTTCAATGGAAAAATCTCTCATGAATTTACATGGCCCTGTTCGCTGTATGGTGTTGATTGCAAAGATGTAAAACCAAATAATGTCATAAAACAGCCCTTCAGGCACATTGCCTTTTAAGCTATTTGCATAAAGATGGACTGCACGTTATGTGCATGTAGTAAACTCCCAAATCCAAAGGAAAGCATAAAGTACTTCCTGGGTTTCCAAAAGCTCAAAAAGTATAACCTATATAATAATCTCACAAAGCAACCCGAAGAGAAGCAAAAAGAAAGCATATTAAACTTGTGAGCATCAGCATTTAGTTTCTTGTATATTGCATGCAGCCCTAAAACAAATGCTTATCACCTAAACAACCTTTTTAAGTAGAAAATGCAGAAATAAATGTTATTGACACACTGGGTTTGGTAAGAGAAAAATAAGTAAAAGTACTATAATTTCTCAACTAACTCTTCAAGCAGGTAATGAAAATAATGAAGTTAGGCAATAAAATAATAAAGTATAAAATCCTTGTTCATTAGTCCCTTAGGAAAAGAAAAATATTCTCATTGGTATGCCTTTGACATTTCTTCTGATATTTAAATGTCTTTTTTTTGTATGCATGCCGTGTAAGTTCATATAATTTATGCTTCTGTGAAAAATTTGAGTTTTAAATATGAATCACTGCTGAGTTGGTATTTTACTTATATTTATGCAATTAGAATTCCATGTGTGATTCTAGTCAAAATTTTTGAATGGCTGAAATACAGCTGTTTCTAGAAAGTTGACATAATGTGTCTCCACTGGTATCACCAAACAATAACCAGGCAAATGATTCTGATTTTCTGTTTTTCAAAATGTTTTGAAGTCAGGGCTTTTTGACTTCGTACTCTTGGAGAATATACTAGATCAATTTTTCTTTCATTCTGTATCAATTGCAAAGAAAAAATATAAAAAATGTGCCTCTTTTAACTTGTATGATCAAGGACTGTTAATTTGTTTCTCAGGGATGATTGAATCTTATTTTTAAATAAAGGATTTGATGGAACAATATTTGATGTTCAATGCCACTGTAAGTTCTTAAGAGGTGTCTTGAAGATGGAGCACTCTGAAGACAAGGAAAAGCTGAGTTGGTGGCACTTCACGCCCCCCACCCACTTGAGCCAGAGTGGTTATACTCGTATCCTTCTTTAAAACATGTTTTAGAATTAGAGTAAGTTATCCAATAGTAAAAATGTCTATTACCATTCTTCTCCATAGTTGCTAAGATATTGTCACCTGTAAGAATTTGTAAGTGATCTTTTATAATGGATGAATTTGCAAGTGAAGTACGAATAATAGTAAAAAGCTAATATATGCAGCACTTTCTAAACCCAAGGAACTCTTCCAAGGGGTGTAAAGTTAATTCATTCAGATCTTAAAGAAACCTTCTCAAAAATTCATATATTTATATATCTCCAGGTAATATGTCTGAAACCTTCAATATTCATTCATATTCTTATACAAAGATAATACAACTGTGTTAGAAAACCAAGACCCTCCAAGAAATTAACAAACTCATACTGTTAGTTTATTAGTACTCAGATTTAAATTTAAAAATAGAACCTTTTAAGTGTCCACCTTTGGTTCAGGTCATGATCCCGGAGTCCTGGAATCAAGCCCCACATCAGGCTCCCTGCTCAGCAGGGAGTCTGCTTCTCCCTCTGTCCCTCACCCCTCTCTCACTCTCTCTCAAATAAATAAAATCTTTAAAAAAAATAATAAAAATAGAACCCTTTCAGCTTTCAAATTGGCAGCTGTCATAATTTGATAGTGTTCCATTCGAATGAAAGGTGATAAAAAGGAGATTTTCTAATTTCTGGGGAGAGTAGAAAGTGGTAAGTTTCTGGAAAGCAGAAATATCATATCCTTCTCCCCACAACAAAATGACTTGCCTATAACATTTGTGAGTATAAATTTTACTAAAATTTTAAAAGAAGTGAGGATGTCATCATCACATATTGGGCAAGAATTTTTACCCTTCCACCTCCTACATCCCTCCCTCCTCCAAAACTTCCTTTCTGGAAGAACCGGTGAAGTTTGCCCCTTCCTCACATGTGATGGTTCTATTGGCTTGAGACCCTGGTGGTTTCAATATGACCTGATGTGAGTTAAAAAACAAAAATTTCTTTTGAGAAAATATAATCATGCCTTTGACAGGATTCCTGAGGAACACACATTTTGTTATAAAAAAAAAATTTAATGGCAAATACAGCTTATAAAATGAGAAAAAATAAGATTGTTTCGCCCTGTTGAAAGCTCTTTCTGATTCAGATAATACAAGTCATCTCCCCCGTTCTTCTGTATATATGTTACCTAAGAATGGCATCCACAGCCTGGGTCTACATGAACTGTTCTTGCTCTCTGGGTATGTAGGGAAATGATTTTTTACCTGCTATCTACCAACCCTACAGTTCAAATCACTAAGCTGTCTTTGCTACACCACAGATCCAGCCAATGTCTGTCTGTCTGTCTCCCTCTTTTTTTTTTTTTTAAACAAAGCTCCAGTATTAAATGATAATATTCATGTAGCTAGAAGGATACGTTTAAACTGGCAGAGGGAAAAAGAAGAGCGATGTTCATCCTACAGACATCTGTCTCCCTCCTGGTCCTATTTGCATTCCTTCAGCACCCTGCAGTGATCACCTTGTAATGTGGTCTGCTGCTCCTTGTTTCCCCTCATTGCCTTCTTTCCCCCTCTTGTTTTCTCTCTCTTCCTTTCATAGCACAAAACCTACTTAAAATATTATTTGTGCATGTGTGTGTGCGCCTGTGCATGTGTGTGTGCGCCTGTGCACACACATATCCCCACATACAAACAATGGTATATGCCATTTTAAATGCTTGGAGCGACTTAGCCAGGGAGCTTTTTATCCTAGTGCTTTAATCTGTTTAACCTGGGAAAAGGTGGGTGATTTTCCATCCAAAGGGATCTTGGACCAAGATATGAACATACGATACCTAACAGAAATGGGTTATTTTAATTAACATTCTTGGATTAATACTTTACTCTTGATGTCTTACCACCTATGTACACTTGGGATGCTAAGTAATGGGTCCATGATGATAGCCCATCCAAGATCCCCCTTTCTTGTTTTCTGAAGTCAGCTGAATATTGAACCCCATCACTTTCTCTTATACTGAACAATTTTAGAAGTATTTTTAAAATGTACATGAACTAAATTAACTATGTGCAGTGGTTACTTTTATTAGAGCCCCCTAGTCCCACCTACATGATAAAGGATTAAATAACAGGAGAGAAATGGAGAACCACTGGCTGGGGACCCCAGCCCTGCACACCATCTCGCATTTACAGCTCCGGCTTCCTCACTTTCTTTTTATGCTGGAATACAGAGGAGAATATGGCTAGAAGAAGGGGTCTGAATCTCTTATTATTTAAATAGAAAGGTAGCTGGAATGTTTGTTTGGTTTTCAGAAAATCCACAGGGAAATAGGAAGATCTAAATGATATGTTGAGGGAAAATATCTAGATCACAAGAAGTAGAGCTAATCTCACAAGACTCATAGTCAAATCAACCTCAGTAAGGATATGCTTGAAAAGGAGGGAAAGCCCCCCTCTACTACTGCAATATCCCCTTCTTGTCATTCTGTTCTCAGTTAGGATGAAGAGAAATTTAAGGGGAAATAAAGAAAACAATAATACCCATAAGGTGGTGCGCCACATCAGTTCTTATGTTTACAGCTTGTTCCTTTTCCTCACATTCCCAGACTCTCACTAAGAATACCTACTCCAAGCCCCTTTGAAAAGTGTAATTCCCTAGTACTCCCCATCTAGGACCTGGTTTCTCCCTCTAAGGCACTCATGCCTCTTTCCACTAACAGGTTGGAGGGTGGGGTGCGGGGAGGAAGAAAACCTCCAATTCTAAGTGGAACATGTGTACTGAGTTTGTAAAGTTAAACTTTTGAGGCCATATCACCCTAAATATGATGCTCAGGACTTTGAATGCTTGTAATGTAATTCATTCCCCAGGAATGGTCTATGCTTGAAATAAAGCTGTCAGGGATAGAAAGGGATAATAATCATCATGGGAGATGTTTATTTTTCTGAGTTTGAAATTATAGATTCACAAATAAACACAGACACCTATGAGACTGGGTTATCTGCATTTTAAAGGGGATTATTATCAACTAAATGCTTTATAGTGCAGATTTGCTGGCAAATTTTATTACAATGGATGATAGTGTTTAGACTGGGAAATCTCTGTTTAGAGTGATTCTGTCAATACAAACCAGAACCACACTAATCGTTTTCTGTCTACAATTGCAACTAACCTTTTCTTGTTTGACATTACAAGTGTGTATGATATCAATTGCCAGTGTCTCAGAGGATTTATTTATCTAGAAAGGAAGCACTTTGATTCATAAAACCAATTTGTATTTTAATTACTAACTTGGCAGGATACTTGGTCAAATGCCAGCACCATAGCAAATGAGATCAATAATTTAAATTATCAAAAAATGTGAAGTTAGGAATTTCTCAATCAATCAATTATTTACCAGTTGCTTATTTCAATTTTATTAAAATCATTAATTGGAGGTTTAATGGGCATTAGAATAGGCAAAAAATTATTTTCTTTTTTTTTAAGATTTTATTTATTTATTTGACACAGAGAGACAGGTAGAGAGGGAACACAAGCAGGGGGAGTGGGAGAGGGAGAAGCAGGCCAATGCGGGGCTCGATCCCAGGACCCTGGGACCATGACCCTAGCCAAAGGCAGACACTTAACGACTAAGCCACCCAGGTGCCCCCAAAAATTATTTTCTTGAATATTCTGGCATCCACTGATGCCAACATTATAGAATAGAATCCATGAAATCAATCTAAATATAAAACAACTCCTCATCATTTATGCTAGCTCTGAGAAATAGAGTAAGCAAATGGAATTGGTACAGATAATAGGTTTAGGTTTTTAAATGACTATAAATTCATTCACACATTCTTTGATCTTCTACTGAACCGCTATGTGATTCAAAGGAAGTCCACAAATATCTAAGATGTGGTAATTTCCCTTAAAAAGTACATGGCCAATTTGGGAGACAAATTCAATATAAGGTTAATTATAATACTACACGATAAATTTAGTGGCAAAAACATGACCTTTGTCAGATTGTGAGAGCATCCAGAATCCTAGAATGGTCAGAAAGGCAGATGTTAATCCTGAAGGATTGATAGGACTAAAAAAATGGAGAAGGAGCACATCTCAAGAAAGAAAGGAAGGTCCATGCCAATGGCGAGGAGAGAAAAAAAAAATAAGCCTTATCATCAAAGATTGCTTAAAAACTATTGAAAAAGAGGACTTTCTAACCTTAGATGCTCGGGAAGATGCCCCAGATCTTCTGTGAGGCATTATCTATTCATCAACTTTGCTTTTGTTTTGAGGTTATTAAATGACTGTCAACTCTTTGACTCTATGTGAATAATTATGTAGATACATATAGTATGCTGTGGGAAAGAACATTACTGGGGACAAGGAAACCTGCATTCTCACATAGTATTAATGAACCCTGGGTGTGTATCTATATATGCTAGTATAATGTAGCAGTTAATATATATCAGAGGACTCATGAATGTATATTCCTTACCACCAAGTGCTGGATCTTGGGCCTATATGTTCTCCTACTCTTCTATATTTAACCTATTAAATAGGGAATCATCATTTTATTAATTAAATCAACTATTATAAGCAATTATAAAGATAGGTTAAAAATTGAATAAAAACATTTTTTCACCCTCTTGGGAAAAAAAGCCATTACATAAGTAATGTTCTTAGAATAATATTACAAAGTTGGTATGTTGGAGATAATTCAGATATCTCTCTAAGTGCATTCAGTCTGGTCATGTAGACAATCTCTCAGTCACCTTTCATATTTCTGGAGAGGACATTTTAAGACTTGGATCAAGGCCAGGGGCTTGTGGACCTACTATTTTGATTATCTTTTTTAAGTTTTGTCTTATATGAAGTGATTTTCTCATGAATTCATCTCTTCGTCCACATACCTACACCTTATTATCAGAGGAATGTTTATTTATACTTGCTCAAAAAATTAGAATTTGCACACCAATAAACTCATTTGATTGGAACCAGTTTAATATTAGTGTAAACAGAGGAAAGTGAAGGGGTGCAAGACCAAGGTAGAAATCAAATGTTTTAAATTTAGCAGAATTTGAATTAAAAGATTTCTTCTTTTTTCTTTCTTTGTCCATTTGTTCATTCTTCATTCCTTCCTTTCTTTTGGCACTAGATTGGAAATCTTACTTTATAGTTTAATCACACTCGCTGCTCCAGACTGCACAGGGGAAACTTCTCAACATCTGTGTGACCAGCGGTCACACCATTCAGCATTTTTTAATACTTCTAAATACCCTTTAGTGTGCTATCTACCAATGTCAGAGCAGAAGCAACAAGCTTGTGCTGTGTGACCAGAAATAAATGTATTTTGTATTATAATGTGTGAAAGAACACATGGGGTGTCCAAAATCCATCTCTAAATGGGATGTCCAAAATCCATTTTAAAATGGGGTGATGAAGCATGGCTTTGCAAGGCTGAGTTCTACTCAGTCTTAGAAGAGGAATCCAGGATCCATGCCTCTCTGCGTTTATGCACGATCACTATCTGAAGCACAGACTTATGTCTACTGAGAACATAGAACAGAAAGGTTACAACAAGGAATTCATTTTTCACGATGCTAGATTGTTTCAAGTAGTGAATCACTAGGATTTCTCAGTAGAACCATTTAAAAAAAGAAAAAAAATTAGACAGGGTTAAAAGATTATAACACAAAGATAATTCTTCATTATTTTCATTACTAACAGATATAAATCAAGTTCCAGATCTGACAGAAATTTGCTTCATTGTATAATCTCTGGGGTCATAAATCTATCTTTGCCTATTAATTTGATTTAATATTCAGTATATATGAGGTCACAATTATTTTCTTTCTTCATTACTATTCCATATTTTCTAGCTCTTCACAAAACAAAACAAAAAACAATGACTTTGTCTAGCAACTGTGAATGTCAAGGTAGATTTTCTTTTCGGTTTTAAGAGACACTGTCTTCTTTTTCGGTTTGTTTCTGTACTTTGCAGGGAAATCTAACAGTGTTAAAAATAAGAAAACATCAAATTTTCAACTCATACAAGAAGGGTTAGAGGTACTTAAAAAATAGAAGCCCTTACTTCAAAAAGTATCAAAATTCCTGAATTATATTCACTATGCACAACAGAGTTGAATGGCTCTTCTTGAACAATAGGTTAACCTAAGAGTTCTATTCCCCATTTGTAGTGCTATCAGGAACATATAAATGTGTTTTGTTTTCTATTGATTTGTTCCTCTTATCAAGTAAAGATTTATGTCTTGTTTTCTAAATAGCCTTGAAATACAGACTGCTGCTTTGGTTCCAGACATTTCAATAGAACTTTATGTAATACCAAATGCCTTGGTTTCTTCAACCTCATCACTAATGTCAGTGCATTTTAATGTCTGCTTTTTTATCCATTACATAAATTAAACAAATCAGCATTTATCCACAATCCACAGACTTATAAAAAAAATCAGTCCAAACCTTAAGAAATTAGGCAACAAACCAAAAAGAACAATGGCATTTCTTGGTTCCTAAATTGCATCAATATCATGTTTCAAGAGTTATTTGAGAATTATGTGGAAGATTGAATGTCTTTATATTTAAAAAATTGTTTTCATAAGTTTATTTTCTATGAAAACCTAAAAAATTAAAAAAGATGTAATTGTAATTCAGCTTCACCGGAGTGTACTAGGAAAACACAATGATGTTCCAGTTTGGGATGTTAAGCACATCATCCTCCCCTGGTGTATACCCAGCTGTGGAAGAAGTAGGCTCCCGTCCTATACTCAACTTTAATAGTAGAAACATTCATTGTAGAAATAAGAATATCAAGATTCCAGCTGCAGCAGGCAGCCAAGAAAAAAAATGACGGGTTCATTGAATTTCCCGTCAAAGCAGAGAAAGGCTCTGTCTGTAGTCAGTGTTCACAGATGAAGCATAGAGAGTATAAGAGAGTATCTAGACTGTGAAAGCAGGGAGCTGGGTACCAATGAAACCATACATATGTGTGTATATATTAGGGTCCAGAGAACAAATGGGGTATGTGTATGTGTATATTATATAGTATATATGTTAAATATTTATATAGAGATTTATTTTTTTTAAGATTTTATTTATTTGTCAGAGAGAGAAAGAGAGAGAGAAAGCATGAGCAGGGAGCCCAATGAGGGACTTGATCCCAGGACCCTGGGATTATGACCTGAGCCAAAGGCAGATGCTTAACTGCTGAGCCACCCAGGCATCCCTATGTAGAATTTATTATAAGTAATTTGCTCAAATGATTATGGAGGCTAGCAAGTCCCAAGATCTTCAGGTTCGGTCACTAAGCTGGAGACCCAAGAGAACCAGTGGTTTAATTCCAGTTTGAGTTCGAAGGCTTAAGAACTGAGAGAGAGAATGGTGTAGTTCCAGTGTAAAGTTTCAGTAAGCTTCAGATCCAGGAAGAACCTAAATTTCAGTTCCAGTCCAAAGGCAAGAAGAAAGACCACCTCCAAGTTCAAAGAACATTAGGCATGAAGAAGTCTCTCTTACTCAGTGGAGGTTCTGCCTTTTTGTTTCATTAGGCTTTTAACTGATTGGATGAGGTCCACCCACATTTGGGAGAGTAATCTTTTTTACTCGGTCTGCTGATTAAAATGTTACTCTTATCCCAAAACACCCTCACAGATGCACCCAGAATTACATTTGAGCAAATATTTGGATAGCCCATGACCCGGTCAAGTTGACACATTAAATTTACCATCACCATATGCCAAATATTAATTAGAAATACACATGCTAAGTGTACCCCTGTTCTCTTTTCAAGGATATCTCTGTTTTTTAGGTTAGTTGTTGTGTCTTTTCTTCATTGACACTTACCATAGTAAAGATCTGATGGGGAGGATGAAGGGATAGAGGAGTAGAGAATGAAAGTAACAGGATTTGCACAATCCTGGCTACTAAACTTAGTTCTTTAAAAATGTGTGTTCTCGGGCGCCTGGGTGGCTCAGTTGGTTAAGCGACTGCCTTCGGCTCAGGTCATGATCCTGGAGTCCCGGGATCGAGTCCCACATCGGGCTCCCTGCTCAGCAGGGGTCTGCTTCTTCCTCTGCCCTCTTCCCTCTCATGCTCTCTGTCTCTCATTCTCTCTCTCTCAAATAAATAAATAAAATCTTTAAAAGAAAAAAAAATGTGTGTTCTCCCTGGCTTATTTCTTGCTGTGCTATATAAATTGAGAAGAGTTTAGAGGCAGATTTTTTTATTGTATATTTTTTCAAGTGATTATTGTAAAGGAAGTATTATAGGGCAAACAAACACTTAAACTGAAAACCATCAGATAGTTAAGACCTCTGCTTTAATCTGCTGTGTGGTAAGTAACTATTATTCATTTCCAAAGTTATTATCAACCTGATGATGTGGGGCATTGGAGAGGCTGGTCTAGTATAGTTAGAGGTGTTCACAAAGGACCATTGCCTTCAGAAGAGACAAAATTAGGCCCTGGTAATAAATATACCACCTCTGTTAATATATAAGCAACAAGCTCCCATTGTAAATTTTAAGGCATGGTTCTAAACTCACAGATTATCTGGTTTGTCATGAACCATGAAATATAACTTTCTAAACACTCGAGCATCCAAGGAACAAGGAAGAAGATGTGTAGGAGGGGCCAAAGAACCTAGACCATGGGCTGAGCACCTGGCTTTTTTTTTTTTTTTTTTTTTTGTAAATTTAACTGAAACATAGACATGTTCATTCTTTTTTTTTTTTTTTCTTTTTTTAATTGGAAATGGCTGCTTTCATATTATGACAACAGAGTTGAATAGTTGTGACAAACCCAGTATGGCCAACAAACTAAAAAATATTTACTCTTGGAGTCTTAACAGAAAAATTTGGGGAGGCAGATTATCAACCAAATAACTTTTCAACATTCACTATATATTAGGTGCAAGGAATTTAGAAAGTGGGCAAACAAAGACATAAAGATCCTCGATCTTTTATAGCTTACCTTCCAGAATCAGCTCAGACTCATTTCAACATTCCAATTCCATGTAATTTCCTCCTAGTCCCTTCCCCTCTATATAAAAATATTTCAGTTATATTAGAGTTGTTCTTGGTAACATAAAACTTCCAGTCACGTGTCTTACTCCTCTTTTGAATTAATATCTAAGTTGTGTTGCTACTCACAGAATTTTATGAAACTTGAAAGCCTATAATATTTCCTGAGGAATTTTACTCTTTCTTAGAAAAGAGGGGCTGGAACAGGATGCTGACATCTACTTGGTAACAAAAAAGACTTGTTTGCCACCTAGAGGCCAAACTGGGATCACTGGATTGTTTAGTCCTCCACTGTTGCCTGTAGGGAAATAGAGCTCAACAGATGGAAATGTAGGACATGGCATGGTTTAGTATGAAGATTATATAAAAGGATGCACAAAAAAATATATTCAGCAGTGACTGGTATAAGACAAATAAGCAACAAATATTTCCTTAATGTTGAATTATGCAGTATTTCGTGTGTTTGTAAACCTAACGTAAATCCATAGTCTTCCTTTTAACCTTATCAAGAGACAAAGCTCCCCATATCCAGCACCTCCATCGAATTGCCATACAATTGCATACATACTATTTCACTCCTACTGGGAAACTGTAAGTTGCTTGGAGGTATCAGTTCTTCATTTATAAAACCACCTAGTTTTTAAAACAATGTTTGTGACGAAGTCCACACTCAAGCAATCTCTTGAATAAACAGTGGGATTCGCGAGAAAGAACCTACCAAATGCATAGTCAAATAGATTTCAAAGATCGCCAAATCCTATATTATGGAAGAAACAAATACTTTTTTTTTTTTTAAGACTCACATTACAAAAATGACATGTCCATTTGACATAGCAATTTGTCCTATGGCAACCATGGGGGTCTCCCAGAACTAACCATTGCAATTATGTTATCTGTCTCGTGGAATTTGTGTAGTGTTGGTACAGTAGGCTTTGCACGACTTAGGGAAGTACAGTTTTGTCGTAGCTGACTAACAACATGACATTTGTTAAAAAAAAAAAAAGTTTTTACTAAGAAAAATCAGATGCCCCAGAGAGTGTGGAGATTGCACTTCTTTCTTTCACGTTAATGTGACCCATTAATACATTTCAGAGTTTCTGGTGCATTTAAAATTGGTTTATTAAATTCTTCTCCAAAGGTAAAAAAAATACCAAAACAATAATCTTCCAAAGTACCGTAATCCATTTTACAAGAAATCTAAAAATTAAAGCAAGGGGGCCCCCTTGTGGACCAACTCTAATGCCATGTACAAGGAATAACCAGTTAACTCAATGATTTCATCAGTATTTATGAGATAAATTCAATAGTGGACTGAACAGAAATAATTTATTTTCAGGCAAATCCCATCAGAAATGGATTACAAGTTATTTTGTCACATACATTTCCATGTACCAACTCAGTATGATGCAAAGTAATCCCTGAAGCCAACACTGCTTGAATGAATCCTGGACTTGGCAGAAACAGACTATCCTATCCCTGAATGGATTCTCCAACAGAGCTACCTGCAAAGATTCATTCCAGAATCAGTGGCTCATTCAAGAACTCAAAAGCATAGTTGGTGTTGGAAATCAAACATGTTTCTCTACAAGATAGTGAACTTAAATGGAAGCAGGTGAATTTATGGGTGAATCCCATTTGTTTAACAGCGGGTACCTGTTATTTAAAAATGTACCTGCTAACACATCCACCTGGAAAGCTGCTTTAAGATACATAAAAATGTATTCTGTTATCTCAGTGATTCCGAACTTGAAAGTTCAGAATGAGGTAACAGAAAAGTCCAACTAGATTTATGGACAGTGGTAAAGAAACAAATGCACTTCCTTTAGGCTAAGCTCCTCTATCATCTCAGCTGCAGACCTTAAAAACTTTTTTAAGTCTAGTTTTATTTTTCCCTGTCTATCTTCATTTCTCCCATAGCACTATATTCAGACCAAAGAATAAAAATCAGTAACAGTAAATTGTCACAAAAATAAGTTATAGTTATTAATTAATTTTTTGCATGCTTAATACTATAAGCAATCTTTATGTGCATTTTTAGAAACAGAGGCCTGCATGCTCTGGTAATAATTTATGTTTATTGAATTTTTCTTGCCTTGGCACATTGCCCAGATGTTAGCAGGTAGGGATAAACTCAATTTGATTGATTCCATTTGAATACAACTCCTGATCTCTATTAGAAACTTCCTCTGGTGTTTTCTTTTCTCAGTAAGTGGTAGTAGCTGTCTGTGTTTTTTAAGGCATAAAAACATGTTGTTTCAAACCACAAATGACTTCACTCCCTTCTGCACAAAATATTGTCATAATTTTTCCTCGGGTGCAAGTTGCTTTTTGTTTAAAGTAAAATACTTCCATGAGATAGTATAACAGTGACAGAGTGACAGCTAAAGTGTTCTGCATGTGAAGTCATCTAAATTCGGGGTGTGGAAGCAGTCTAAGGAGCTGGGAGATATAATGAGATACTAAAGGGTCGAGAACGTGTGCAATCTGCAGCAGACAGGGAAATGCCACTCGGGGAATTTCTGGCTGTTAGGGTGAGTTGTCAAATTCTTTTAGGCACAGTGATGTCTAATTTCAATTTTGGTTTCCTTTTACTGTGTGCTAGGCTGCTTTTCCCCTCACCAAAAAAAAAAGCCTCTGTAGAAATTACCAAGTCAGAAATGTCATGTGTGAGCGTTGTACTGAAGAAAGCATGGAAAATGCGCTGCAGTCTATGGCTGGTGCAGACTGAGGCAGAGAGAGGTTTGGCAAGTGCAAGTGAACAGTGACAGACCAAGCATCCAACAGCAGTAGAAAATCAAGTTAAAAAAGAATCATCAGAACGTAAGCCCTGAAGAATTAAACCAAATTACGGGAACTGTATAGACCTCCTACAGAAATTTGGATTCTGTGGACAGGAGAATCTCAGGTGGCAACTAAAGTCTGCAATTATTGCAAATTCCTCTGGTCAATGCTATTGCTGCAGCCTTGTAACAGTTCAGTTATAAACTAAAGCAAACATTAGTTTAACCCCCGGCTTCAGTGGCTCAAAACCACTCCTAAAATGGTCTGCTTACATCACCAGCTCCTCTGCCTGCCACTTCACAATTTTGTACTCTAGCTACTTTGCCCTCTCAACCATCCCACCTCAGACCCACAGCTGTGCTATTCTTAGGATATTACCCTTTGTTACTTGACTTACTAAGTCTGTTCATGACCTCTTGCTTTCTTTCCAACTGACAGCAAACTCACGAAGAGCAAGGCATGTGTTCCATCATTGGGCAATATATCCATTTTCAGCAATATATCCGCTTATTGCATACTCCTCTGGCCCAGTACTGGATAAATCCACTTAATATATACCCTCTCTCATTTAAGCAACATTAACAGGAGTGAAAACAGTCTTCTAAAGAATTATCACTGAGCATCTTTCTCTGGCATCGCCCTGCCTTCTATGGCTGCCTGGGAAAGTCGTATCAGGAGTGTCTTTACTTTCTTTGTTAGATCATCCTTCCTTGTCCATCGATCATTCAGGGTCTTTGAAAGGAGCAGCTGT
This sequence comes from Mirounga leonina, assembly GCF_011800145.1. NCBI lineage: Eukaryota > Metazoa > Chordata > Mammalia > Carnivora > Phocidae > Mirounga > Mirounga leonina. Next base: position 19,057,972 of record NW_023270316.1, on the reverse strand, counting down.
TCAGAAGCCCCATTTCTTGCAGCCCAGCAATCACTAATTTTAGCATAAATCGATAGATGACCTTTCTTTAAACGATTTTCAAGACCAATCCCATCATGCCTCGTGGCTCTTCTTATCTAACTTCTAGAAACCCAAAACTCCCAGAGCACCTACTCTACTACCTTACTCTTCTGTGTATCCCCTAAACGGAGATCTACAAAACCTTTCCATTGTACGCTCTGAAATTACTGTGGAATGACCAACAAACTCTATAATCCTCAAATTCATTTGGCTTTTCTATCACCTTCGTTACCTTAGCTCACACCTGACTTCCATGAGAATGATGTATCCCTGAAGTATTCTCAGGTGGAGCTTTGTGCTCATACCCAAAATCGAGTTCTGGAACCTCCTTATTACAATTTCTGGGACACATTTAATAATCATTTCAATGAAATGGAAAATATTTAGTAATGACTGCCTCTGGATATCTTGGCTTTTTCCAACATCTCTGATTGTTTTTCAGCCTCAAACACCAAATACCATCCATGTAAATGCATGTTTTTTTCTCAGCTTCTTATTATATGAAGGAGAAAAAGGACATAGGTGTTCAAGGCCTACCAATCAGTAATAAAATATCTTAGTCTATCTTCTACTCTACAATGATTTCTAAAGTAAGTAGTATTATTGATGATGTCTCACATTCTGGATGATGCATTTTCAGCATGATGCTGTTATCTTAAGATGGATGAAATTTAACTGATATCAATGGTTCCCTTTTTTGCATTCCAGTATCGACTATGGAAGAAATTACTTACTTCACATTGACATTATACACAATAAGCAGTGGTTTCCACTTCATGTATAAAAAGGAAACATGTATATGAAGCATCTAACACAGATGTGGCAAGAGGGCATCTAGTCATTCAGAAGAGGCTTGTAATGATATGAAAATGGAAAAGATATTATTTAGGAAGAATTGAAATAGTTAAATACCTGTAACAATTGTTAGCACCGAGAATGGAAGGAGTACAAGAAAACTAATTTGAAACTATAACTTTTGATAGAGAGGCAATAGTAAATACCTAGAATCCTCAAATTTATTTAGCTTTTCCCATCACCTGCTTCTGGAACAGTTCCTGTTCCCCTGCAGCCGTTGCAGGAGGAGACCTGGCTCTTATCACACCTGTTACCCCAGAATCTAGAGGTAGGAGTATTGTCCTGCTTGATCCTATTGAAGCTTCCATTCTGGTTTTGTTTTGTTTTTGTTTTTGTGTTTGTGTTTGTTTTTTTCTCCTGGGTCTTTCAAAGCTTACTTTGTCTTGAAGGACTTTTCCTACTATTCTTCCCTGGGTGATTATAAACTGACCTCCCAATTATTTTTCTTTGTTCACTGAAGATGTTAACTTTTGCTCCTCCCTCCCTCCCTTCCTCCCTTCCTTCTTTTTTTTTCTTTTAAGATTTATTTATTTATTTTAGAGAGAGCCCTCATGCAAGTGGAAGGATGGGCAGAGGGAGGGAAGCAGACTCCCTGCTGAATGAATAGCCTGTTGCGAGGCTCCTTCTCATGACCTTGAGATCATGACCTGAGCCAAAGTCAAGGGTCCAAGAGTCGGACACAACTGACTGAGCCACCCAGGTGCCCCTGCTCACTTCTTTCTATCCCTACTCTTAATATCAGTCTTGATAATATCAACACTTCTGGAAAATAGAGCAAACAACAGTATCTAACACTTATAGTGCTTACAGTATGACAGGCATAGTTAAGAAGTTTATGTAAATAAATTCATTCAATCACTGCAGTAATTCCTATACAGTAAGAACTATGCTCTCTATTATAAAGATTAGGAAACTGAGACATGGTGATGTTAACTAGCTCACTTAGTTCTTTTAATAAGAAGAGACAGGATGGAGCCCACGAAGTCTGGCTTCAGAGTCTGTGCACTTAGTCACTAACGTCTAGTAAAGATCACAGCTTTTGCTATTTGTGTTGTACTTCCACATTTAGTCCTTTCAGACAAAATCGCGTTTCCTTTTCCTATATTCTGCAAATTCAAGAACCCTCACATTTTGGTTATTTCCATTTTAGGTCCTCTGCGAGCTGAATCTCCAAAAATAGATTATATTTTTTCCAGGTTTTTTTTTTTTTTTTTTTTGAATCAAGGCAAACAAGAATGGAGCAGATTTCTCTACTGGTATGGACACTATGATAATATTACCATAGTCTTGACTTAACAAAGCTATTTTAGCATTGATGATGAAATCGATGTAGGAATGCAAAATGTACTTTCTACTGAAGTTAGTATACCAAACGTGGGCTGTGATTCCCTAAACATTTGCTTTAGGTATGTTATAAATTTGTCTCTGTGATTTTCAGCAGCCGGTATGAAGGGGTAATCAAAATATGTTACATGATTCACAAGGTTCATAAAATTAAAGCAAATCATTTTCTCAGGGGAAGCACAACTTTTAATGAAAATGAGATGAGAGAGATGTTTCCCCAATGGTTCCAATTAAGAAGACATTGTGAAACATAAACAGCTATCTCATCAGCAGCCATATGCAAGTGAAGCACAAAAATTCATAGAGATAGTTTCTTAAAATATCCTCTAAATATAGGCCAATGGCCTTGCACCAGTGTGCAAATGAAAAACGTTCTCTAGGGGACTAATATAATATACTCTTTGCAAGTGCTTTTAATTAATGAAATTTATTTTTATTTCTCAAGTCATAGTAAAATTTAATTGTTTTTTTTTATTTCTTATATCCTAGGTATGCTTCTTTTTCCATGCATCTGTTTGTTAAGTATCTGCACTCTAGATTGTGTGTTACAAGAAAGATTAACAAATACGACTTATAATTTTAGAAGAGGAATAGTTTTTGTAAGTCATGTAATCATTATATATTATTATTGGATAATAATAAGAGAGCTGAAGTCAGAGGATAATGTTTAAATAATAGTGTACTGCATCATAATTAAGACCATTGCTTTGAAGTCAAAGTGCTTATGTTAAAATCCAGATACTGACAGTAGCTGAGTGACTTTGAGCAAGTTTACTTCTCTCTGTCCCAATTTCCTCATTTGCTGTAATCTATAATTCACATGTTAGTAATAAAAATTAAATGAGTTATTATAGCTAAGACACTTAGCATAGTGATTGTCCAAAGGAAAATTCAATAAATATTAGTTGCAATGATAATGATGACCATGTTCATCATCAGCTTTCTCATCAGTATAATGTAGATAATACTACTCAACTATAGTTCTTTTTGTAAGAATTAAAATACAAAGATAGCATATAAAAACATGTAATTCAGAGCTCCTGGGTGGCTCAGTTGGTTGGGCGGCTGCCTTCGGCTCAGGTCATGATCCTGGAGTCCCTGGATCGAGTCCCGCATTGGTCTCCCTGCTTGGCAGGGAGCCTGCTTCTCCCTCTGACCCTCCCCCCTCTCATGTGCGCTCTCTCATTCTCTCTCTCTCAAATAAATAAATAAAATCTTTAAAAAAAAAAAAACATGTAATTCAGTTCCTGGTATACAGGAAACAATATATGGTAGCTATGATTACTGTTATCATTTATTTATCAATTAACTTCAGGTCATTAGTAACAGAGCACTATGCTAGCTCTAGAACAAAATGGGGTATGAATCTTGGAGGATTACCTCCCAACTGACCTGTGGAGCAAAACAAATAACCAGGATTACCAGAATTCTAGTGGCAGGGTAGAGGCCAGAAATGAAAGCTGGTCTTTGCTTCCTTCCTGGTCCTCAGGGAGAGCAAGGGAACACAATATGGGTCTTCCCTGGGCTGTGGAGGACGCATTTCCTCCATGGGTCCAGTTAGCAGTCTGTCTTTAGAGTGGGTGTGGGTGGTGTGGTCAGTGCATGTCTGTTCCATGATATCCCTGTGGTTCACTATGCAGCAGGAAGGAGGAGTAGGTGCAGTGCAGCCCCTCCCCTAGGACCAAGGTACCTGAGCAAACCAGAGTCCTTTTGAAGTTTCCTCTGAGTGGCAGGATGATCCAGAATTTAGGTTGACCACATTTGCCTAGCTTTAAATCTCATCTGATTCATTTATGAAACTTCAAGGAGTTTTAAAGCAGCTGAGAGTGAAAGAAGCTAATCTGAAAAGGCTATATAATGTATGATTCCAACTAGACAACATTCTGGAAAAGGAAAAACTATAGAGATCATTAAAAGACCAATGGTTGCCAGGGGTTGACAGGGAGTGGGGGGATGAATAGGTAGAGTGCAGAAGATTTTTGAGGACAGTGGAAATACTCTGTATGATACCATAATGATTGATACATATGATAACATATCTGTCCCAAACCATAGAATATACAATACCAGGAGTGAACTATAATGGAAAGTATGAACTTTGGGTAATAATGATATGTCAATGTAGGTTCATCAGTTGTAACAAATGCACCATTCTACTGGGGGATTTGGTAACTCTAGTGGGGGAGGCTATGCATGTGTAGGTACAGGGGATATATGGGAACTCTCTTCATCTTTCCGTCAATTTTGCTGTCTTAAACTGCTCTAAAAACACATGTCTGCTGAGCATGTATATGTGTGTGTCTGCATGACTGTCCCTGTGTTTTAGGCAACAAAGTGCAGTTGGGAAGAGAATTAGGATACTCGAGAGGTAGTCCATGCTATGAGCATCCTACATATATGCCACGCTACAGGAATTGGGCTTGAGTATTTAGCCTATTGTTCTCAAGAATGATTGTATTTGGGATCATCCAAGGATCCTAATTGTAAAAACGACTATGGCCAGCCCCACCCTTAAAGGTTCATATTTAATAGGTTTAGAAGGGGCCTGGGCACCATTTTTCCAAAGTTTTCCAGGCCTGATGTGTTGCCAGCGTTGAAAATCAATGTTTTAGACAATGAGAACCAGCTTAAAGATTTTAATTAGCCAAGTAACATGATGCGATTTGCTTTTTAGAAAGATCTGTCAGCAGTATGGAGTAGAAGGGGCACTACTGAACACAGCATACAATTTATTAGAAACATCAAATTGTTAGAAAACAATCTAAAACCAATAACCAGAAAACAGTTAATTGAGAGGGGATATACCTCTGCCTTCATCTCTGTATTATTCTTTATTGACTGGATAATTGAATTGCTTACACATCACAGAAGACAATTTGTTTGTATTTTGAATTATGTGGTTTCTGAGGTCCCAACGCACTCTGAGATACAGTGAATTTCAGTTCCTGGATTTAAATGTGTGTTTCCTGTTGAACACTGGATGTTATACCTAGATTAAATGTTATATAGATTTCTGTAAAATATATAAAATCATGTTTTTATCCTTTTTGAAATTACTTATGTTTGTTAACTAACCATGAAAAATAAAAGCCACAAGTAGCAGTAAGGGTACCTGATCTGAGGCCACATCAAGATATCTATGTTGCAGAAATGCAGTAAGTCAAAAGAGAAATTTATAAAGAAAAAGTCCTAACACTAGGTTAATTATGGGAGGGTCACCATAATTTCAAGCCCCAGGTGATTTTACACATGAGTATATATTTATTAATGTTTGGAAAAGAACATATTTTCTTTTTTTTTTTTTTAAGAACATATTTTCTAAAATGTTATTCTATCCTAATCTGGCACTGAGAACTGAAAGTTTAATCTTCATACATTTGGATAAAGGAACTGTTCCAATTCCAACTGAATTAAAGGTCAAGAAAGGGACTGTACAAGCTATTAAGACCCAATATTAACTGATTATTTTTAAAATCACAGCTGATAGTAGATCACTTTATGGGTGACACATTTAACAGTCAAGTTTAAATGCACTGAGGGAAAGGTTAGAGATGGAAATCCAGCCTATAAAAATAAACAAGAAAGGAGAGAGAAAGGTGAGGCTGGAAGAGAAATAGGAACTGAAGCAGAACCAAGAGGGTCCCGAACCAAACCAGAGTTGCAGAGGTTTAGACCCAAGAGGGATGTGAGAGATCAGCTATGCAATGCAACTAGTCTGAATCTGCTCTGGGACTCAAAGTCCTCTCCATCCAAGGTCCAGCATCTTTTCACCTCCATGTTGCCACCTTTCTGGCATACAAAGTGTTCTTTCTTGAAAATAAATAGACACACACACACACACACACACACACACACTCTCTCCCTCTCTCTCCTCTGGGCTTGTCTCAGGCCAACACTGGTTAATAGCATAGAATTCTGGCTGAAAATACATTCAGGACTTCCCTCTAATACAGTATAGAATGAAGCCCAAATATAATAAAAGAGTGATCATCTCGTCTGCTTAACAGAAAAAAGTTTCTTCTCCCCTAGCATTTCCATATTTGTCCTTAAAGTAAAAATCCCCCATTTCAGAATTATAAAGTGTTGGTAGGAAAGAGTTTGGTTTTGAAGGGTCTCCCCTCTGCCTGCGTGTAAATGCTACCACCCCAGAAGTGCTTCAGAAGGGCCCAGTTGGTCCTACCCTAAAGATACTCTGATATAACTGGTTCAACCATAGTTGAGAAGCTTTGTGTGGGTGGGCCTGGGAGAAGATCTCTAGAAGTTTCCCTGTCTTTCCATCTGCACCCACAAGTTCCCGTTCCCCACTAGGTGAATGATCTTCTCCACCAGTGGTGGAATGACCTAAATCAGCAGTTGTCTGTCTGCAGATCTTGATGATGTTCATCTGGGTCATCCCATGGCCTAGACTCAGGGGTGAGTTTTAGGAAACATTTGGCCAAGCGAGGGATAATATCAAATCTATATATGCATTTGATGGGATCCCGTTCTTACTCTGTCGGCTCAGAACCCGTAGGAGGAAATGCGGTGGAGTCAGTGATCATCTTCACAACACATTTGTTAAGGTGTAAACCATCAGAGAAGAATATTTTGCAAACTTGCTAAATAGGCTGTCCCATTACTTATATATATAGTTCATGTTAAGTTAGTAAAACTAAGTCATGTGTAAATGGAATTTCAACCAGGACTAAAAAGATCAGTCTTTACTGACTGACAGGGGGATAGAAGGTAGATGTGAGGGAAGATCCTAAAAATGTTTGAGAAGTTACAACGTTTAATAGCACATCCAAAGTCCTGTGTGTTTCAGTAAAGAAATCGTTTAAACTTGTAAAGTCAATGTGTCCTAAAAGGACTTGTCTATAAATTTATTTTTGTCATCTAACACCTATTAACAGTCTTACAAGAAGAAGTTACATGTGTACTCTTGCTCCAATCAACATAAAATCATTGCTTCTGATATTATGTGTTATGCCATTTACTCTACCCAGCACGGGGTCTGAACTGGTCTCCCACAGGACCCAAGTGGAGGCCTGGAGGGTATGGGTCCACTCACATATAAACCAAATAGATGTTGTAGTTTATTGGGATGAGCTAAAGGGATGAATTCACAGCCAAGCCTGGCAGGCTCAATAAAGTGGGCTCCTCAGGACTCCCAGTTCCTCACAGTAGACACAGTTGGTGGCAATAGGACGCTGTCAATCCAGGGAGAGAGCCCACCACATCCCCCCTCCCAAGAAGGAGCTTGTCAGAATTCCTTACTTCCAACCAATTGACCCGGAACTCCAACCTTTAGCAAGCCATATCACCTGGATCAAAGATTTAGATATCAGGTACAATTTCTAATGTTGTCTCCAGTTTCCCCTTGCTTTTTGGACCACAAATGAGATAACAATGACTAGGGATCACACTTGACTAGTCACACTGTAGCTGCGTGTAGAGAGCCCAGCCTGTGGACCTGCGCAGTCACATGCTCTATTATTGCAAGGACTTGGCGGAAGTGATCACAGCCAGTCCGGACTTGTCTTACTCCACCATCCACATGAGGATGTTCTCTGCAGCTTGGATACCAGGGAAACTATTGTCTCCCCTAATATGGTTCTTTCCTTTTTTTTTTTTTTTTTTTTTCTGGTGGAAGCATCATCACATTTTAACAGAACAGTTCCTGCTTTTCTTAGTCTGACAAGGAGCTTAGAGATAGGTTTTATGTTCAATTGAAACAGCATGTTTTTGGTACATAAGTTTTTGTTTTGTTTTCTTTTTTTCTTTTCTTTCTTTCTTTCTTTATTTATTTGACAGAGAGAGGCACAGTGAGAGAGGGAACACAAGCAGAGGGAGTGGGAGAGGGAGAAGCAGGCTTCCCGCCGAGCAGGGAGCCCGATGTGGGGCTCGATCCCAGGACCCTGGGATCATGACCTGAGCCAAAGGCAGATGCTTAACGACTGAGCCACCCAGGCGCCCCTGTTTTGTTTTCTTTAATGAGCTACCTCAAAGCATGTTTATCCAAAATTGAAATATGTGAACTACTCAGATGACTCAGATCTATTTTAAAACAGATAAATGAGAATAAAACAAGCTAGAGTATAAAATTAATTTGAACACATACACAATTTTCAGCAGCTATAGTTTTGAAGAAATCTATCCTTTCTGCATTTATCATGCTGAAGAATAAAATTTTAATGATAATCCTGAAGATCATTAACAATGAAATTTATCAAATATCCATTTACATGTTAAGTATATTTAATATGTTCTAATTCTTTTATATTTGGTAATCTATTTGTGGTATGTATAGGCTGATATGTAGATGGAGTAAAACACCAGAATTTGAATTTTATACTTTTTATTTTCTGTTTATTTTCTATACTATTTTATTTTCTTATACTATTTATTTTCATGCAATGTACATGTTTCTGCAGAAATGTTTAATTCCTAGTTAGTAACTGGTTCCAGGCAATGGAAAATCTATTAGTTCATATATTTACTCAGGAATACAGGAACAGTTATTACTAAGAGAGCCTCTCTCATGCACACGCACACACACACATGCACACATACTCATACACCTGTGAAAAAAAATCCCCTTGTTCTCCTTAACATTGGATGAACTCTCCCAGAGCATTCGGTGGTAGGGGGCATAACAGATAGCCTCTTGTGTTGGATTCAGACTTGGTTGTCAGGACATGGGGGAGAGTCACGTATGGACTGGCATAGAAATGAAGACTCTGTCAACATAGGAGAGGATCAGAGGTTCACTCTGGAGAGTATGGAGACTGAGTGCCTGGTTGTAAGTGCTTCCAGTGGGCTTCAGTGGGAAGGGATAGGATTTGCCGGGGATAGATGCGGGGAGTATAACTCCCATAACTTTCAGAACCAAGGATAACCACAGTGGGTGGGGAGACTGGGCTCTCAAAACCCCTGTATCAACTTGAACCATCTGCTGGATTTCACATGGCTCAAATAATGGCTCAAATATTTCCATTGCTAAACATTCTGAAGAAATAAGAATCTATTGATTCTAAGAGACCCCCACCATCATATCTGCATTCAAAGCATCTTTTATTCTGTCAAAAAGTGATTAGAAATGAAATTTGAAATGAAACTATGCATGCTTCCTTCATACATTTGACCATCTCCCTTTAACAAAACATTCTTGCCTATACTATTTACTAATGAGCCTTGTCTGCTTTCTTTTTTATATGGTTCAGTCATCATTTTGATAATATGTGGAAGTTCCTATTATTTGCATCCATATCAAACTCTTTCTGCTGCCATGTCATCACTTTCTGTTTGGGTATTTGGTATCACTACCTGCTCAGCCATTACACGTACATTGGGTGGCTTACAAATGATATTTAAGATGGAAAAAGTGTCTGTGGGGGGGAAATGCTAGAGTCCAGAATGATAAAAATGTTTCAGATGTATCTCCATGCTAGCTCCAGATGTCTGTTAAAAGAGGAGTGGCAAGCATAAGGAAGAATTGGATTACAAATAGTGCTTAAATTAAAAAAATAATCGTTTGAGAAAGTCATCTTCAGACCTGTACTTAAAATGATTTATTCAGGGGACGCCTGGGTGGCTCAGATGGTTAAGTGTCTGCCTTCGGCTCAGGTCATGATCCCAGGGTCCTGGGATCGAGCCCCGCATCGGGCTCCCTGCTCAGCGGGGAGTCTGCTTCTCCCCTTCCCTCTGCTTCTCCCCCTGCTCATGCTCTCTCTCTCTGTATCTCTGTGTCTTGAATGAATAAATAAAAAAATCTTTTTAAAAAATGATTTATTCAGAACGCAAGAGTACTGTCATTTGTCTCTATTCATCTTCGGTCTTCGTTTTGAGAGCCAGTTATATATTTGATTCTAGACGTTGTCAGCTACTTGAACTCAGCTCTCCCATTTATGATTGTGAACTGCAATTCTGTATTGTCAGAAGAATAGTGCATTATTGCAGCGCTAACAGTGTGAGTCTATTTTAATGGGAACTATTCTATATTTATGACTTCAAATGAAAATCAATTATAAGTCCAGTATAAATCACAAATTGATTAATGTGGGTCTCTTGCCAGTTTAAGAAGTTGTTAAGGGCTCAGGCTCCAGATGGCTGACTGCAGTGTTTTGATCAGTAATTTTTTAGGATTTTTGAAACAGTCAAAACTGTGGACATTAAAATTATGTGGCAATGTTTTGGGCATTCCACAAGATAAAGGATTCGGTTATCAGGAGGCAGTTATTATTCTCTTTACTAAGTTCATTTTCTTGTAATATTTTAGTAAGTTATCTCTGCTGAAAAATACATCATTTTTATTACCATTACAGCATTATACCTTTTCATGATTATAACCTAGTTAACTCCCTTTATTGGATTATTCAAAGAGAAAAAACAAACACGGTTTCTGGCTTTGTTAGCCATTAGTGCACCCTTAAACTTGATAATGAATCAAAATGGAGCACTTTGTTAAAATTAATGCAATAATCTACAGGATATAATTGTCATATGGAGAAATAATAATTATCTCACTTTAGTTTAATTAAAAATTATTTCCTTGAAAATAAAATTTCAGAACCATATGAATATGTTTTTTTCAGAATTATTCCTTTATATATCAATCTCAGTCCTTAGTGGATCTATTATTTTAGCCTCTAAAGCCACCTGCAGGAACATCTGGAAACTTTTCAGTAGTGTCCACTTTCCTTCCCCCATGATCCCTCCTTTAGTAATCCCTAAGCCTTTTGATCTCCAACAAGCATAGTTGTATAGAGAGCTCAGATGTACCTACGAGCTATGTCTGGATTGGCAACTTTTTTCATCCAAAATTACAAAAAGAAGGAGGGAAGGGAGGAGATAGAGTAAATGAAGGGAGGAAGGAAGACAGGAGTAAGTTTAGTACATAACTCAGGGTTTTATGAGAATTAAAAAATATAAAAAATCATTTACAGTACCTAGTACAGTATCTGGTACTATAAATTATTGTCAGTACTATTATGAATGTACTGGTAAAAGTGCTGAAATGGAGTGTGAGGCACTAAAAATCTCCTCTTCTAACCCTTGCTCATTAGTGGACTCATCCAGATCTGTGTACATGTATGCCTTGCTTAGCAGTATTCTGTTTTGACTAAGACTATTTAAAGGAAAATTTTAAAAAATTTAAAACTTTGCCTAGATTGAGATGAAACAAAACAGGAAAAGATGTACGAATTTATGAAATTTTAATATGTAAGTGTATTTTTTTCTTTTTTTTCTTCTTTTTTTTCAAAGATTTTATTTATTTGAAAGAGAGAGAACACGAGAGAGGGAACACAAGCAGGGGGAGTGGGAGAGGGAGAAGCAGGCTCCCCGCTAATCAGGGAGCCCCATGTGGGGCTCGATCCCAGGACACTGGGATCATTACCCGAGCCAAAGGCAGACACCCAATGACTGAGCCACCCAGGCGCCCCTAAATGTATTTTTGTCTCAAACAACTCAAGTAAAAGTATATTTGTGCAAGGGTCTGACCATGATTAGTAGGGCTCAAAATGATTGATTAAAGTCTATAGTTACTCAAGGGAAAGGCCTGGAGGAAAAATTTGGATCCCAACTGCTACTCAGCAGGCTGATCCTATCAATAATAAATTGTTTAGATCCTGAGCACCTCTTAAGTATGGAGCTAGAATAACGCTTCCTCGTTATAGCTGATTTGACGTCAAAATTGCTAGTTCAATCAATGGGTGAGAAGATTTTGTTGACAGATGTTGTTAAGCCTTGTTATGATGGGGAATGGAGACGGGGGAATGACTTCATATGGATGGAATAAAAGTATCACTTTTCACAATTTCCAAAAGCACAATTCTCAGTCTCTCAAATGAACTAGGAGTGGTTATTGTGATAATACTCTTGATTGTAGCTCAGGTTCCCATCTGGGATTTTAAGAACATTATTGTACACATGAAGTAGGTAATTTGGATGGCGTTTCCTGGTTAGTGTTAATCACTTTCATCTTTCAGCCATATCTGCCCTGTACAACCCTTTGTATTTTCATCAATCTTCTAATCATCTCTGACTCAGGTTGACAGGAATCGACTATAAGCTACACTGTACAATATGGCTGTCTAATTATAGAGGTTCCAAAAGATCTGTGTTTTAATTATATTAGACTAAAAGTCAATAGAAACCGTCTTCTTATATATTAGGTGACAGGATATTAAACACAGTTAGTTGTCCCTCATCTTTTTCACTACTTCTGACAACTGTTGTCTGATCTGGGTATCTGACTCCCTGGCACAGAGAATATGATATTTGCAATGAAATGTGAATGTCAGATTCTTTAGATGGGTTATGAACACATACACAGAAAGTAGAAAGTAAACATAATGACTTGCCAAATGGAATCTGTAGCTAATCAAAGTGACTGTAGAGTACAGACATCTTGGTAACGAACTCTCTTTTCAGTCCTTCAGTTCTAAGTTTAAGCCAGTACTGGAGATGCTGAGGTGATAAATGAGGACCAGTTGTTCCTGAGTGCACTGCACTGGACTCAGCTGTGTTCTTTATTCATAGGGTATATTGTATGACACCAAGATTGATGAAGTGCACCTGCCTAAGATTAGGCGGCCCCTAATAGGTGCAAAGAATGTCTTCAGCCATGTTTATGTAAGTCTGGATGGGAAAGGAGGCCTTTGAGCTTTCAAAAGATCCCGTGTGACCCTCTCCTTCACTCAAATGATTTTCAATTGCATGTCCACTTCTGAAATTTTGTAGGGTGCTTGGAAACATAAATCTCTGTCTATCATTAAAAATAGTGTGGATTTCTCTGCAATCTCTTGTAACTGCCTACCTTCTTCATCCTTTCTATGAACAGATATACTTGATTTAGCAGGGTCATTTGTGTCTGGTCTCCTTCAGTTTAAACCTTTCTTATGTTAGTGAATACTTTGATTCTAGGGTTTCTCATTATTTCCCCGGAGGCACTCATTAATTGAACAAAACATGTATTTTAATTCTGATATTACATTGGGGAAACTCTGCACGGATAAAATTATATGAAGTCTTAATGCAGGGAACAGTCAGATCTGAGATGTAAGAGAAGTTGTAAGGATTCAAGTCCAACACACTTTTTACTACATCACATTGTCTGTGTGGAGTTACTGATCATAAGCTCCAAACAATCTATAGCGTTATAAAGACCAAAAACAATGATACGTATGTGAGAGTAGTTTTTGCACATAAAACTATTCAAGATTTTTCAGTTTACAGAAAGTTCCTCTGCCCTTGCCTCCAGACTCTAACAAGCAGCTTTGTGATGAAACAAAAAATAGAAACAAATTTCCATTGTTTCAATTATCTTTAAAAAAATATCTAGGGTAAAAAATGACAATGACTTAAAACTTAATCTAAATAATTATGAGGACATGCGGGATGGGTATATTGATAGGAATACACAGCATCGGAGGAAACATGAAATCAGATATTGATGATATCTTAAGTATTAATATAGTTTTAAGACCAGTACTTTTAGGGCTCCTGGGTGGCTTAGTTTGTTAAGCGACTGCCTTCGGCTCAAGTCATGATCCTGGATTCCCAGGATCGAGTCCCGCATCGGGCTCCCTGCTCAGTGGGGAACCTGCTTCTCCCTCTCCCTCCAATCCTCCCCCTTCTCAGGCTCTCTCTCTCTCTCTCATTCTTTCTCTCAAATAAATAAATAAAATCTTAAAAAAAAAAAAGACCAGTACTTTTAGAGAGAAAATTAAATAAGGCAAGGATAAAATTACAACAAATATAAACTCACCCTAGAAAGCCCTGTTTGGAAAGAGGTCAGTTGATACAGATTAATAATGCTGACTCAAAAGTAATATACCTACATAGAGAATTTTGTAGATAAAAATCTGAAGCAAAAATACTCCTTTTTCAAAGACCTTTCTGAATAAATATTATTCAAGAAAAGATACTTGAGTCTTTGATTTTCTACCAGTTACCCTTTAAAATACCATTTCACAAGCCATGTGAAGATAATGAATACAAAATGTGCTTATGTTAGTATTAATGTTGGCTTCTTTATGTTCTAAAACCTATATAAGAAGAACCTTTATTGGGTACAAATAGGTGTCATCATAAACATCATTAAATTCTCTTTATTCATGTATGTGTAAATTCTAGAAATGACTGTCTCCAACTCCTCATGTGTACATTGATGAAAGGGAGGAACCATATCATATTGTCTAAAAAGCAGATAATCTTGATATAGTTCATTTTTATACTGTTTATTCTCAGGATGTAAGGAACTTTCAAGTGCCTGTTTTATAGGATATGCTCCATTCAACAACTCATTTATTATACCTATTTCCAAAATAGAGCAGGCACTCTGGTGCAAAAGAAATGAGACTTGTCCTTGCAATTCAGTAGTTAAACATTATTGAAAGCCTATTGGTAGGTGTTAGGGACTGAATGTTTGTGCCCCACACCCCAATTCATATTGTTAAAGCTCTAACACCCAATGGGATAGTATTTGGAGGTGGATCTTGGGAGTTAATTAGGCTTAGATGAGGTCAGGAAGATGGGGTCAATGTTGGCACCAGATATTGGACTTGTCAGAGCTTTCAGGGCTGTGAGAAATAAATGTCTATTGTTGAAGCCCTGCCATATATAGTGTTTTGTTAGAGTAGACTGAGATAGTAGGTGTCATAGGGAATACCACTAGTCTTAGTGTATTGAAGAGATTTAATTGGATGGGAATATATATTTACCAATCTTTTTAATAGTTTAATAATTGGAAAAATAATAAGTAGTGGAGAAATAATAAGTAGTGACAAAAATTAATAGTTTACAGCCATATTGATACAATTATCCTGGAAGCGGGTTTTACATACAAGAAAACTGAATGTAAAAGTGATTAACCAACCCAAATCTCCTAAATCCAAATCTCAGGTTATTTCCTTGAAAAGAATATGCAGGGGCTCCTGGGTGGCTCAGTCGTTAAGCGTCTGCCTTCAGGGCGCCTGGGTGGCTCAGTTGGTTAAGCGACTGCCTTCGGCTCAAGTCATGATCCTGGAGTCCCTGGATCGAGTCCCGCATCGGGCTCCCTGCTCGGCAGGGAGTCTGCTTCTCCCTCTCCCACTCCCCGTTTGTGTTCCCTCTCTCGCTGTGTCTTTCTCTGTCAAATAAATAAATAAAATCTTAAAAAAAAAAAAAAAAAGCGTCTGCCTTCAGCTCAGGTCATAATTCCAGGGTCCTGGGATGCAGCCCAGCATCGGGCTCCCTGCTCCGCGGGAAGCCTGCTTCTCCCTTTCCCACTCCCCCTGCTTGTGTTCCCTCTCTCGCTGTCTCTCTCTGTCAAATAAATACAATCTTTAAAGAAAAGAAAAGAAAAGAATATGCAGATTAATTCAGGAGTAGTTTTTAGAGTAAGATTTTTCAAATTGTGACTACTGTAGCATATATACGTACATAGAAATCCTCCTTATGAGAATAATACATGTTTAGGGGTGCCTGGGTGGCTTAGTCGGGATGGAGCCCTACATCGGGCTCCCTGCTCAGCCGGGAGTCTGCTTCTCCCTCTCCCACTCCCCCTGTTTGTGTTCCCTCTCTCGTTGTGTCTCTCTCTGTCAAATAAATAAACAAAATCTTAAAAAAAAAAAAAAAGAATAATACATGTTTAGTTATTGTGTTAAAGAAAAATATAGTGTATCAACACAGGCTTAGGCACAGCATAAATATTATAATTTACCAACTGGATATAAATTCTTCAGCCCAGTCTTTACATATCCTGTTTTATACAAAAGGGTAGCAAGGGCAGGGCGCCTGGGTGGCTCAGTTGGTTAAGCGACTGCCTTCGGCTCAGGTCATGATCCTGGAGTCCCTGGATCGAGTCCCGCATCGGGCTCCCTGCTCGGCAGGGAGTCTGCTTCTCCCTCTCCCACTCCCCCCTCTTGTGCTCTTTATCTCTCTCACTCTCTCTCTCAAATAAATAAATAAAATCTTTAAAAAAAAAAAAAAAAAGGGTAGCAAGGGCAGAAAATACTCCAGTGAGTAAGTCTAAAGCTATCAAAACCATTAGTTCTGTTTTTTAAATGTTGAGAAATGAAAAATGAAGGAGGGAGATGGAAAAAGAGGGAGGGAGGGAAGACCAAGACAGCCAAGAGGGTAAGCAGTTTTAAAAATATTTGAACATTGCCATGCACATTGATGTGATTGCCCAGCGGATAGTGGTTCTCTTTTCCTCCCTGGCTGCTTGAAGTTTGGCCACCATCATGAATGACACAGTAACTATCCGGACCAGGAAGTTCATGACTAACCAACTACTTCAGCGGAAATAGATGGTCATTGATGTTCTTCACCGGGAAAGGCAACAGTATCTAAGACAGAAATTCGGGAAAAACTAGCCAAAATGTACAGACCATACCAGATGTCATATTTTTGTTTGGATTCAGAACCCATTTGGGTGGTGGCAAGACAACTGGCTTTGGCATGATTTATGATTCCTTGGGTTATGCAAAGAAAAATGAACCCAAACACAGACTTGCAAGACATGGCCTGTATGAGAAGAAAAAGACATCAAGAAAACAGTGAAAGGAATGCAAGAACAGAATGAAGAAAGTCAGGGGGACTGCAAAAGCCAGTTGTTGGTGCTGGCAAAAAGAAGAAGGAGTAAAGATGCTGCAGTGGCTTTTTCTGTGGTGGTTGTGCAGATTTTTCATGAGAGGATCAATAAACTAAGAATGTTAATGTGAAAAAATAAAAATAAAAAATAAATAAATAAAAAATATTTGAACATTTACTAAATAGCTACTGGGGGTGAGACATTAGGGAAGGAGGAGGTAAAGCTCTTAAGGTGCTAATTTTAGAAACATAATAGTATTGTGTTTACCCAACTGATTGTTTAGCATTATATGGTCACAGTCTAAGAAGTTTCTCTTGACCACAGTTCAACTTAAACATTCCAAAATCAAAGCTATAAAACTTGAAATCCAACAGTTTGTGGGGAAAAGAAACCACACTCACCCAGTCCCATTCCTGGGAAGCTGATTTACAGAGGTCAGAAATCATAGACTTGATTTGTTCCCTAGGCAAACCTCTGATACCATTAGTGGATGCATATTTCCTCTCAAAGTACATTAATCTCTGCAGAGTGTGAGCTAAATAATACATTTCAATCTCCCTCCACCATTTTTGGGAAGAGGCAGCATATTGAAATAAAAAATGATATAAGATCAGAGACACAATGTCATAAACATGTGCACTCTTGGCCTAACTCTGATATATTTTACTTCCCAAATGCAACTAAATTATAGGCCTACCTTATCAACACCAGTATGAATTTTATCATTTAACTCTAATTGTCCAAATTAGAAGAGTTGAAACTTTCAGACGAATTCACTTAGTCTCATATAAAAGCTGGTTTTTAAATTAAATCAGACCTCAAAATACATTTTATTAAGGCAATTTTCCCTCTGAGACCAATCTCTAAAACCAGAAGGAAAGATGTCCTAAAACTGTCCCTGTATCTTGTCACTGTACCGTAGCCACATCTCCATAATTACATGTATGGATATGGAGCCATTAGTTGATCCCAACCCTGAAGTCATCCTATTTCACTATTGCACTTCAGGTTTTAGAAACTAATAAATTTCTACATTGTTTGTGCCAGTTGGAAACATATTTTCCATGATATACAGCCAAACATATCCTAATTGATCCACAGATTTCCGCCCCCGCCAAAGAATAATCATTACATCCAAAATCATGTGGTGCAGGCTAGACAGGAAGAGGTAAGCACTTGGAACTATAAACTGGCTGTAGGTAGAAAGTTGACTACACCCAATGAACCGAAGTCCAACTCAGTAGGAAGAATACAGACAACAGATGGTGAAGCAAGTAAACATTTGGCCTCCTGACTACTCAACACAATATAATGAAGGTACCTCTGCAGGCGGTACTCTGAAACTCAGCAGAGCAAATGACAAATCTGTCGCAATGTTACGTCCCAGCTATGGAGCCAGTGTTTAGGAAGCATTAACCCGTTCTTAGAAGGAAAGACATGTAAGAGCAAAACAGAAATCCAGGCTCAGACAGACTCTGCTACTAGTTAGATGTCAACATCTTGGATGCTGGAAATAAAAGGGAGAGGGAGAAAGAGAGGAAGAGAAAGACTCGGTATGAACAAAGAGGAAAATTATACTAAAATGTGGACAGATTTGGGGTTGGAGTTCATCTAGTAGGAAAACTGACTTGCTCTTGAGTTACCTGATTATCATTTTAAATCTTTCTTGACTAGAGAGGCAAGCTTCATCCCAGGGGCTAGAATAAGGCAGAGGGAAGTATATGGATGACATAAAGCATCTCTCCCAGGAGAAGGGCAGGAATTCAGAAACGGAGGAGGTGGTAGGTCCCAAGATGATGGCAGAGTCATCTGGAAAGCTCCTGATTCCTTCATAACCACTTGACCTTCCCAAGTTGATACTTGGAACTCACCCCACTTCCCTGACTTTTCACAGGCCTGTGTAGTTAATACTAATAACATTTCAATTTACTTCCACAACTGATAGCCCAATAGGAGTACTGGGCTTAAAGATACCTTAAAATTTTAAAGGCAAATTGAGTCCTGAAAGAAGTGTGCAAAAGAGAATGGGAGATAATATATAAATGAAAACACAAATCATTCCTCCTGTTTTTCCTCCATTTGCTGAGCTCCTACTTAACACATTGTAGCAGAATCAACATACAGGAACTACAACTAAAACTAGTAATAAAAAAAAAAAAACCCTCCTAAAAAGTATATTTGAACTAACTTCATCATAGGCCACCAAGCTTCAAAGAAGATAAGACACATGTAGTTATTGTTTAAAATGATTATTCAAATTAATCTCTCCTGTATGAATTTTGCATTAATATCCAGACCATTTGAAAACTATCTAGGTTGTTTCTCTCAACCTTTCCCCCTTCCTAACATGGCATCTTGATTCAGGGGAAAAACACGTCATGGTTCATTGATTGCTAGTCTCTGGTCTTTGCTTGTCTCATATACCTGGCATGGTCTCCTGGTGATGAATTCTGAGACTGGTGAGAGACATGTTGTGCTAACGGTGGCCATCTATTATTATAGCTTCTGGGATTATAGTTCTTTTCCCTGCTCCATTGGCTCCATATCTATATTTGCAACTACTGCACATCTCTGATTCTTGGACACGAGTTCCATATGTTGCTTCAGTTAAGACGTCTATTTTGCAAAAAAAAAAAAAAAGACGTCTATTTTGCAACTCCATATTCAGAGTTGCCTCATCCCTCAAAATGGCAGCTTCATGAGAGGCATGAAATCTCTCATCTCAGCTATGTTTTCCTCCCTCATGTGTAAGAACTTCTAGATCGATTACATATCAATGAAAGTCCACGGGGAAGTGGTGGTGATATTTCTGGCTTTCCCACTTAAACATCAACATCCATCAATGCCACAGTATACTTTACACAGTTGAACAGGATGGGTTTCGACCATGATTTGGTAGTAAGAGCCAAAACAAACATTGCTTATACCCTGTCCTTTGGGGGTCTCTACCTCATTATGACTCCTCCTGAAACTACAGAAGGAGACCTTGCTTCAGTTTGCTAAGAAATTTAGAGGTATAGGATATGAGAACTCCTCTATATCATATATTCAGTCCTCTCAACTCTAATTAAATGCAAACTAAAATTCAAATTTCTAAGCTTACTATTGATACATACACGTGCTTGGTTTAAGGGAGGATGGCGAAGTTATCTTCATATGGGCTGAAAGACCAAAAATTTACCTTCTTCTCTCTCTTCACATTTCTTTTTGTTAATCTCAAACCTCTTCAAAGTAGTGAATACCCTCAGAGAAAGAGAGAAAAAAAGAGGGAGAAAGAGAGGTAAAGAGAAGGTGATTTATATATTTTTAAAATATTATTTGAACTTGGTTAGTGCATTTATGAAATTTTTCAGCCCAATGAGTTCATTAAATTATAAACAACTTCTCTCATCAAATTCACTAATTATTAAACATTTTACAAATACATAGTAAAGTTTTATGCCTTTATTTGGGCTGTTGATCACTTTAATTCCTTTATCTACTAATTTCACTTTTTCTCTCTGGTCATTTCTTCTCTTGTTCTTCTGAGGGTTTTTCATTTTCAAACACCACACTTCAGAGCCTGAGTTTCAAAATTGTGTATTACCATTAAGAGATACAACTGAAAGTTCAAACTCCATCAGTCAAGACCATAATGAATATATCAATAGCAATAGTCAAAATATTATTTTAGTACTTTATTTTTTATCATATTAATATCTATACCTAGTTTTAAAAAACAGTATTGCAAGGCTTATACAGAAAAAAAATCCATCTTGTACATTACCACTCAACTCACCCCCTAAATCCTATGCCTTAGTGTCCTTTTCCACTTCTTTAGCTCTTCTTCTTGTTTGCCTCCATATTTCTATAAAATATGCTTATATAAAGCTATGTCTGGGATTTTCAAGTTTGTCATGTATTGTTCCAAATTATTTATACTCCATATCCACCTCCATGTTAATAAAAGAAAATTAAATGGCTCTATTGCTAGCACCATTGTTGCTTGGGTTTTCCATTACTTATAGTCAAATCAATCTTAATTGATGCATGATGGCAACACTATTTGGGAAATTCCATCTTCTGCCTCACCCAAGTAACTACCCCTATCCTTCAGAACTTAGGTCTGGAGTCTTCTTTTCCTGTGAAGTCTACTGCTATTACCCTTCTTCCCCAATACAATACACACAGTCTGTATTCTTTTCTCCCATACCACCACATCAATATCTTTATCATTGCTTTCATTGTGTTATGTTAAAATTTTAGCCACCTGTCTGACTTTCCTCAGAGACTATAACTACTAAATAGTGTAGTCATGTTTCATTTAATTTTTTATCATTATGGGTAACTCTGGAAGATTTTAGAACTCATTCAGGACATATTCAATGTGGTGAGTTGAATTTTTCATAGTTTCTAGTTTCAGTGTTTGTTAATCTTTCATGCATCCAGCTACTTGATAGATGCTTCAGACTTTTATCATAAATAGCAACTCACCACAGCAAGAGTCTCAGAGAAATTGGTAGGAGGGAAGGGCATTCTATTTAGAACTTATTATAATCTTGAAGGAGAAAGAAAGGTACATGCAGTTTGGAACTTCCTCTCTCCAGATGATTCTAAATGCACCCCCTATAACCTACCCCAGATGATAGTCACTATTCTAAATATCTCAGCAAAAGATAATGAGGTGTTGAATCTCAAATTTATCTCTACAGTTCTCTTAGCTGAACTCAAATCATACTGAGGATCTCCAAGTAGACTCTCATGCACTTCAAACCTTAAATTTTCAAAACTACTTTTTATAACCTATTTTTCCTTGAAATACTATCTTTGTTAGAAAAACCATAATTTGGGCACCTGGGTGGCTCAGTCGTTAAGCGTCTGCCTTTGGCTCAGGTCATGATCCCAGGGTCCTGCGATCGAGTCCCACATCGGGCTCCCTCCTCAGGGGGAAGCCTGCTTCTCCCTCTCCCACTCCCGCTGCTTGTGTTCCTGCTCTCGCTATCTGTGTCTCTGTCAAATAAATAAATAAATAAAATCTTAAAAAAAAAAAAAAAGAAAAACCATAATTTAAATAGTCACTCTGCTCAGAACCTTGGCAATTATTCTTAGGCTTCTGTCTCCATTATCCACAATATTCAATCTGTTGTTAAATCCTGGTTCAATCCCATTTTCTAAGGTCCTCACCAATCTACTAACTCTTCCCCAGTCCCTCTCCTAATGCTTTGGCTGAGGCCATGCGGGTCTCCTATCTGAATTCTTAGCCTTCTGACTGCTTTTAGTTTTGTTCAGTTATGCAGTGCTGTCAGTGTGAGCTTTCTGCAGTGAAAATCTGATCATACTACTTTCCTGCTGAAAAGTCTTTGAAGACACTCAGGATAATACATAACAAATCTTCTTAGTTTCAACTCTGACTCACATTCCAAAGCATTTTCTCAAGCCAGGCTGATGGAGGTGATGCAATGCAAGATGTCAACTCATGGATACTGTTTAAATTTGCCTAGACAAATGGCTTCTCATTGTAAAAAAAAAAAAAAAAAAAAAAAAATTACCATCCCCAGAAGTGGCTCTGGTTCAGCAATGTGAATAATCTTGAATCCCAGTAAAGCTTGGACTTCCACCATGGAGCTTCCTTCCTCACTGCTTCTTGGGATGCTAGCCCACTCTCATGCCTAGACAGTGCATGCATGCTCGTAAGCAAAAAGGTGGGTGTTAACCACCCAGATTGGGCTTCTTGCTGTTTGTTCACCTTTGAGAAAAGAACGGAGTCAATTCCAGCTTCTACTCCAGCAGTTTATGTCTCTCAGCTTTATTTCAAGGCATACTCCACGATGTTGAGATGGGGCTCACTGCCCCTCCACTCCCTTGTCCACTCTCCACTATAGCAAAATGCTGGGAAACAAGCTCATGACCTAACTGGTCTGATGGACAGCCTTCCGGTAGAACTAGAGTCGGGGGGCTGGATAACAGGAAAGAATGAATACCTGCTTGTCCCAAATTATGTATGCATTTACATAAAGTCATCCCACCTCAGGATAGGAGTAAGGGTGAAGGATTTCCTGAGTCCAGGAAATCACTGCTACCCATTTTCTACAAATAGCCTCTATACCGACACAGGCTGTCAGTTCACACTTACAGGAGTTCTCCACTCATCCAGCCATAATCTCATAGTTTCACTGCTGTGATCAGCAGCTACACCCAGGGAAGAGAATATGGGGTGTTCACAGACTCCTTGGAGTTACCAAATGAACTAAAAATCATCCATCTCAAATAGATTTTTTTTTCAAAACAGATTATTTTGAAATGAGCTGTGACACTCTGGGTCTTCATTTTTGACAATGAAACATAATAATCATTTAATTCTACTGTTTAGGTTGACACTATTACCTTTTTTCTTCTTTCACCTTAGCTTCATTATTCTCATCCACCCAGCTTCTACACATTCTCCTCTTTATTTTCTTTCTGTTATGATTCATTTGATCAGCAGTTGGCTTTTCTTTTCTTGGTTATTGAGTTTTGGGCAAAAATTCAACATTGCTCTTAACCCTTGAGAAGGGTTTCCTTTTGCACCATTTTCTGTTCAAATTTAATAATAACAAGTATTTTAGAACAATATCAACCATTATAAATTTCACCCCCACCCCCCAAAAAAAACTTTCCAAAGATTACAAGTAATCAAATGAGTATCATATAAAAGATTTATTTGGCCCACTCTCAATTTAATTTCAGTTTTCATAATTATTTGCTACACATTACAAATGTTTTCATTTTATCCTTAGATAACATCTGGTTTTCTTAATTTAGGGAAAAGCTTAAAACATCTAAAGTGAAGAAGCAAGATATCTCAGAGTATAATCCTTACCTCTGAATTCTTAGGAACATTTCACTGTTTGTGAAATAATTTGTCAAATTTGTCAAATTTTAGGGAAAAACTCAGATTTTGAGTGAAAAAAACTATTTTAACTCAGTTGGACTCATTTCCTACAGAGAAATACCATTGACTCTTGAACATGTACAGGTCCACTTATACATGGATTTTTTTTTCAATGAACACAGTACTGTAAATACATTTGCCTTATTATTTCCTTTTTTTAAATTAAGTTTTTATATTCCAGTAAACATACTGTGTTATATTCGTTTCTGTTGTACAATTAGTTTCCAGTGATTCAATTCTTATGATTTTCGTAATAGCAGTTTCTTTCTCTAGCTTACTTTATTGTAAGAATACTGTATATAAAATATATAACATACAAAATATGTGTTAATCAACTATGTAATCAGTAAGACTTCTAGTAAACAATAGGATATTAGTAGTTAAATTTGGTGGGAGTCAAAAATTATATGGGGATTTTTAACTGTATGGTGGGGGGGGCGGGGGTGTCAGCTTCCCTAACCTCCATGTCGTTCACAGTTTAAGCGTATAGCAGTGTGTTTAACTTGGAATTCATGGATTGACTTCAGGATGTCAATGAATCCTCTAAAATTACATCCAAAAATGTGTGAATATTCATATAAAATTGTTTTTCTTGGGATGATAGGTGATAAATTTCAAAGGATTCTCAAATGTGCTTTTAAAAGTGTATTACTACTGAAATCTGTAATACAAGATACACAGTTGAGAAAAAAAGTTAGCATTATGCTAGATAACTATAAATTCCTTTTAAACTTGGGCTTACAGTATCTTTACAATATTAACATGTATCTTTACAAAAACCTTTCTTTTATAGTTCTGAAAAATGACATTATAATTTCCATATCAAAGTCTAAATGGATTTGGACAGATTTCGTTGTTTAAACTCACTTATGGTGAGAAAAGTTATAAAAATCACGTCTTCAAAAAAGTTGTAAAGCTCATTGTTGAAAATTCACACTAATGAGCCAGTAGGAGTCTGATGGTTTTCATTGTGAATTACTCATTTTTTTTTTTCATGTTCAGGCTTTTTAAAGTGATATATACTTTAAGTGACATATATATTTTTTTATTTTTTTAAAGATTTTATTTATTCATTTGCGACAAAGAGATACAGAGAGAGAGAGAGAGAGCATGAGCAGGGGGAGAGGCAGAGGGAGAGGGAGAAGCAGGCTCCCTGCTGAGCCAGAAGCCCAATGTGGGGCTCAATTTCAGGACCCTGGGATCATGACCTGAGCCAAACGCAGATGCTTAACCACCTGAGCCACCCAGGTGCCCCTAAGTGGCATATACTAATCTATACACTGACAAATTTTGACAAGCTTATTTTCCATTCTAATCTACACACCCCAAATTTGTCAGGACAGACTATTTTTCTCAATAGACATCAGCCTAAAAGTTTAAGTGACTTCTCTTCATAATCACTGAGTAAGTAAATTATGGAGCTCAGTCTCATACGAAGGTATTCTAAAATCAAGTCTAGTCTTTTTTGTCTATAACCACTTTGTTGTTTTGAGCAGACAGAGGCAAAGAATCTGACTTTATTATTGCCTCCAGGAGACCTCACAATTCCTAATATTTGGTAAGAGGACTGCTCAAAATAAAGAAATATTATATGCTATCATAATGCAATGAAATTATATCATAAGTTAATTTTCCAAGTAATTATTTTACTTAAGTATCAATATATGAACACATAAAATATGTATATATGTACATACATTCACATCCTCATACATACATATACAGTTTTGATAAGGGATTTTAAAAATATGTATACTTACATCCTTTAATAGAATTATTGAGTACACTCTGTCCTTATGATGAAATAGGAACATTGTTCTGATGATTATTTACTGTGCCAAGCTGTGATTAAATGATGTGCCGTGAAGCTATTAGTGAGGAGCTCTACGCTCCCCACAGCAAATGTCCATAGACTGAATTACAGTTGTTGGCTTGATCTCTTCTCTTAGCCTTCTCAACACTCAATGTGAAATCTTCAAGCTTGGCTTCATGCTCCCACTCTTAGTTTCCCCGATTTGCCTGCCTCGCCCTCCCAGTGGTTTTCTAACACCTGTTAGCAGTTAACTAGGGAGAACCCAGATAACCAAACTTCTTCTTTCAGTTAACTTGATTTCATGTGTTGAGACCCTTTTTTTCCTGGAGGTTTGGTCAAGGTCATGAGCTGTCATGAGACATGGTTTTATAAAATTCTTATTCAGGGCTGATTGCATTTATGAGGCATTATTATTATGCTGTATCACACATAATTTGGAAAATATAACCAGTAGGAAAAGTGACAGAGGACAACACAGGACAGACTACCTTTTCTGTGCTAAATGGAATTGATTTTTCTCTGGCTTCCTCTGCACGGAGCTCATGCATTCTTCTGATTTGAGTAAAAATGAATAAAATACACATATTACCCCATTCCCTTTGATCAAATTGTGGACATGTTGCTGACAGGAAGACATAGGAGGACATTCCATTCCAGCTTACCTTCTATTAGTATTTCTCAGAGAGGGGTGTTCGTAATATCCAGAGTCTCTCTCTTGGTCTGCAAGGTGATTCCTGTAGTATATTGTTCATTTTATGATTGAGTACCTTTTATTTTAGACATAAATAAATATTGAAATTATGGCAATTTGTCTTTGTGCTCTTCTCATGTTATATATACATGCCAGGTAGATGGTAAGCAATAATACATATTTATCATCTTAAAAATAAAACCTATGTGAGAAATAGCACACATTTCATTTTTAAATTTTTTTACTCTTCTGAAAATATTGTAATTGTCCAAAGCATGCAAATGATTTTTCTCCTATCAAAATGTTTGACAGATACATTTCAACAGTATGTTATTGCTCAATATATGTCAAAGAAAACCCTCAATTAACATCACCATTCACTTCAACGACCATTAAAGGGGCTAAAACAGGAGGCATGTAGGCATGTACTGCTTGAGCATAGTTTAAGCTGAATTTCAGATTTGAAGGAGCTAAAACTCTTGAAAGAGATAAACATATTTGTTATGCAATGATTTGTTTCTGTTGCTTCCAGATCTGCAGTTCCTCAGATTTGCAGCTCCTCTAAAGCAATGATGAATTTTGATAGAGCCGCATGCCAATAGTGGGATGTTTGTAAGCCCTCTTGAGATAAGGTCCAGAAATCATAATTCCAAAGATGATAGTCGTCAGCCAACCCCTTCCTGCCTCTTGGGTGATCTCGGGTACTAGGCTGAGAGCACAGACCTTAGAGGTGTAGAAAATCAGCAGCAGCCCCTACCTGCAGAAACCCCTGGGAGGGGGGAGGCCACTGAGGGAAACATTTGCCCTAGGGCATGCATGGCCTATTCCTGGGAATATGTCACAATTTTCCTTTGGTTTTAAGACACAGTCCCCTGCTGAGCCATGTAATAGCCTGAGGCAAAAGGAAAGATCAATAATACTGATCGCCTCTTTATTTAAAAGTTTTATAGTTCATCCCTTTTTACATTTTGCAGTAATTTATATATTTTTTTAAAATACTGCTTTTCTCACTGCTTGAGGTTTTTTGGTGCCCCTTAAGTTTTGCATCCGAGGCAGGTACCTCACCACATCTGTTAACTGAATACTCATGCAGCATCTCTTGGGCGAAGCCTAGAAATCCATAGTTTTACAACATAATGTTAGAGTGTGGTCGATGGACTCCTGCATCAGAGCTTACACAGTAGTCAGCACCCCATCTGCCTCCCCCTCGACCCCTCCTTAGGTTAATAAGAGGGCTCCTTCTACAGAGTCACCAAATCTCCTTTTGAACATCTTTGGAAGCTTAAATTAGTAAGTGTTGAGTAGATTTGTATTAAATACATATTGACATTGTTATTTGTGGCTTTTCACCTGTTCTGTAGAAGCTAGACAAGTGGTATTCAAAACATGGTCCCAAAGAAGTCACGGAATCTTTGGGTGTGTGTGTGTGTGTGTGTGTGTGTGTGTGTGTGTGTATTTTCAGTCTCTTTGCTAAGACTTTCAAAGTACCATTGCTTTTGGTTTGAAATACCTATAAATGTGAAGAAGCCATGGGTGAAGTGCAAAGAAATATTACACTTTGCTATTAGCATAATGTAGGCATCAATTATATACAAAGTATGGTGTTTGAAAACACTTTACTGGCTAGTTTGTTTTTTCATTGAAAAATATTTATTAAATATTTATTGAACACCCATTCTTGGGTGAGATTACAAATGAAGACAAAATCTATTAGGAAATAAACAATTTAAGCTGAGGTCTGGTATGTGTTGCTTGAAAAAGAAACCCAGAGGAACCATAAAATATTTATTAGTTCAAAACCAAGTTAGTCTAAAATGTCTAAGGCTTCGTGGGATTTCATTAATGCATAGAAAATTTGGTTGTAAATCCATTCTTTCCAATTTATAACTACAGGTAACATGATGAGTCGCAAAACTTACAAAACCAATGCAAAACCGAACAAGTTTCATATCATGAACGTTAAAAGTCACTTTTGCACAGCAGATTGGACCAAATCGTAAAGAAGATTTTTGATTAAAAGGGAGTAAGCTTAACAAAATATGAAATACAGAGGCAGAGAATTAAACATCAGCGCTTTTCTCTCCTCTACATTTTTACATTAAAAATGGAATATCAGGACTTGAGTGTCGGTTGAACCAGGAATTCTCTTGTTCCCACTGTCCTGGAGGAGCACCATTCCCGAAGACTTTGGGAAACCTTACAGTCACCCAGATCTCTGGACAATTTTCAGAAAGCTATGAGCTGGGGTGCCTGGGTGGCTCAGTCATTAAGCGTCTGCCTTCGGCTCAGGTCATGATCCCAGGGTCCTGGGATTGAGTCCCGCATCCGGCTCCCTGCTCAGTGGGGAGCCTGCTTCTCCCTCTCCCACTCCGCCTCTTGTGTTCCTGCTCTCGCTGTCTCTCTCTCCGTCAAATAAATAAATAAAATCTTAAAAAAAAAAAAAAAGCTATGAGCTGAAGATATATCCTGACAGCAGCAATTCATTCTTTAACAAAACCCTGAATATTAAGTCACCTGCTCCACTTCCTCTTCCCTCTCATCTACCTGGGAAAACAGCACATGATAAAGGCACAGGCAGGAGAAGGGGACTGAAAATGCACATCTGGGTGGATTCATTTCACCCAGAGCAAATGTTTGTTGAGTCCCTCCTATGTTCTGAGAACTGTGCTGACAATCCAATCAGATCCACAGGTTGAACTCTCCAAAATGTCAAGGCCCTTCTTTTATGAACCTGGCCTCCTCAACCTCAGAATAACCAACTCTTGGCGTCAGGTGGGTTGGATTCAGGACAGAGGGCAGAGGGCATCTTTTCTTCTCCGTAATTAAAAGTATACACTCCCTGGTGTCAAAGCAAGATGAAAACTTATGAAATTGGCAGAGCCAAACTCTCCACATCATTAATTTTCACCACAACTTACTAATACCCATGCATTAATTTGTATGGTATCTGTTAGAGATTTGCAATACATTCCCTTCTCAGAAATATGAAGTCTTCTCCCGTTTCTCTTCATCAAGATCAATCATGTTGTTGTTCCTTTACTCCAGCTGCTGTCTATTCTCATTCTACATGCTGTAATAGGAAGGCCATATCTACTCCACAGTTCTCTATAACCATCGGCTGATCATGCTCCCTCAAAAATATCTCCAGCAAGAAATTTACTCCTAAATTCTAGGATTTTATTTACATTAATGTCTAATCTTGACCTGGAAACCAGAGCCATCCCTCAAATGTAAAATTGAATTATTTTTTTCTTCAACTAAATTATTTATGTTTCTTACCAGTCAATGACATACATGTCTGCCCAGTCTCCCAAGCGTCAGGCATTCTTCAGTCTCCAAAAAACCATAAGATGGAAACAGAGTTGACACCCACAAAATGGGTTAAGAACCATGTATAGATAAACACACTGATGCCATTCCTTACTCAATTTTATTCCTTGACTTCAGAGCAATTACTTACCGTACAGCTTAATTAGAAAAACAATTTTAAAAACTTAATTACGTGAGTGTTTATGTATGATTTGTAATTTTGTTCACTCTCTTTAATACTATATTTATTGAATTTTTTTTCTAAAAATGCACCAAAAATACAAATATGCCTTAGAAATGATTAACCATTTTTACGTAAAGAATAATACTTTCACTAATATTGTCAGTTATACTTTCCATTTTCAGGGCAGCCTGCATTCTCAAGATCCTTGCCAAGTAACTGATTACATTTTTTATTGCTTTTAACTAATTTAGGCTTCTATTAGGAGGTCTATTTGAGACTAGTTAATTGGTCAGCATGGGCCTAATAGAGTTTAGCTGTTTTGTCAATTCTGCAACTTGCCATGTAGTTTCCTATCTTTATTTAACTAATTCCCTGTAATCATTTTGTTCCACTTCTAATAACATCAGATGGGAAACTGTACGAAGTGTGTATCTAGAGTGTGGAGCTAATGTATTGTCTTTAGTATCTGATTCTCCCTAATGATTAACTGGCAACACAATTTCTTAAGCACCTTAGTAATACCCTCTGGGCAAAACAACAGTTTTATTTCAGTGAGGAAGGTTGAAGGAACCTCCTCTCTCCTCATCTTGGATTCATTGCTACCAAAAGAGACTAACTACAAAATAAAACTTCACCAATAGAGCCTAAAGAGCCTTAGCTTCCCCATCCAAGAGAAGTGTGCATAAATACTAGACATAGGTGTCTTAATAAAATACATTTTCCCCTACAAGGATACTATATTCTAGGGATAGATTTTTATCTGAAAGCTGTCTTCTCCTCCTAAAAAGAGAGTGGCTTTAAGGGGGGTGGGGGGATGGGTTAGCCTGATGATGGGTATTAAAGAGGGCACATACTGCATGGAGCACTGGGTGTTATACGCAAACAATGAATCATGGAACACTACATCAAAAACTAATGGTGTAATGTATGGTGATTAACATAACATAATAATAAAAAAAAAGATAAATTCTCCTTTCATATACTTTACCAACTTCACCACCATAACACAGAGATAAGAAATGAAATAAAATGAAAATATGGAAAGCAGACAGAGCAGAGAACCTCAAGGAGACACTGTGTATTGGACAAAAGCAAATCTCCTCAGAAACACTGTTAATAAAGACTTTGTACTTTCAGGAATACTTGGAGCAAATTTATTGAGGAATACACTGCTATCAGAAATGAAAGCTAAAATAAGGAAGCCATCATTTAAATGCATGGTGTTGAATGTGAGCAGAAAAGGGAAGGAAATATATAAACAAATGGATGATATAAAATCAGTACCACTAAAGAAGATTTAGACAGACACTAATCAACATAAAATTTTCCTTAGACACATATGGCTAAAAGTTTCATTTTTCTTATTGATGAAAAATTGGGAGAATTACAGAATGGAGAAGAACTAGACTGTGGTTCATTCTTTCTCAAATATTTTTATGTTCTCCTTATAAATTCAACATTCTAGTGCCCCAAAGTGGGAAAACCAGGTAAATGATGCATACTTGTTGAATGCTGGCTCCCCTAAAATATCACTCAAACAACCTGTTAGACAAAGTTAAGTGCATTAACAGCAAGAGTGGGCACTATAATATGAAAATCTTAGCCTTTCAGAAAGAGAAAGGTGAAGCCAGGACGTTCATAAGGTTTTCGAATCTGGTTTAAGGCAAGTCTTTCAGGATGTGTGATAGGCAGAGGGTGTGGTGGGGGTGGGCTTGATGAGAATGGGGTAAGGGTCATAATATCCTAGTTTAGTACTGGTGGACATGGCAAGGCTTGGTTTCAAAGTTTGGGAAATAAGCAGTCTGTTGATGTTATGGTTTTAAGAGTTTAGCAGTCTGATGTTCATCTAAATGATAGTCATCCTAAAAATGGAGTTACTTGCAATCTTTATCTCCCTGAAGTGGAGTTTCCTAGAATAATAAAATCATGTTGATGAAATCAGTGAAATAGTAAAAACAGACCAATTTAATATAGAAAGTAATCTATGTAGATATCATTGGATTTGGCTTTAAAGCTACATAAAAGAGCTATAGTGTATAGTTCAACATCTATTGGTTTACATTCAAGGTGCTGAGTTAGAGACTGTCTATCTCTCTCTCTCTCATATCCAGAGATTGAGAGGAGACTCCAAGAAAGACAGGCACTTGAGAGAGTCATAACACTGATTTTGCACATTACTCCATGCAATGGAGTATGAAAATGAAAATTCTGGCAAGGTAGCAGTACAAACAAAAGTGCAGATTTCAAAAATATTAGGATATGATAAAGGAACAGAGAGTAGTCTATTGTCCTAAATGATTGCAATTAACATTGGTAGAGCTCTTTTTCATTTCATAGGAGCAAAGTACACATAGTAGAAACTATCAAGTGTAATAAGAAATATAACTTAAATGCCAGATCTACAGGTTTTTGCATAATATACTATTTCACCTATGTAAGAAAGCTGGTTAATGATCTCTTGTAAAATTTCTTTCTCTTATAATATGGAATTTGGCCTTCCTTTTCTCTTCTTCTAAAAATATAACCAACTGAGATGCAAGGAAACATTCTGTCTGATATTTTATGGTAGCTATCTGACTCACCTCATAAAAGTTCAAAAAAATTATTTTACCTCACTTTCCATTAAATATCTAATTTCCCCATAGAAATTTTAAATTGACTTCTTTCAGTGTATAATATGTCCCATTCTCTGAGTATCCAGTTATGTGATCAAGTGAGGGAGCTGCTGATCAACATGGAAGATAAAGAGTGTGTTGAAGTATGAGGATCACAGTATATGGTACCTGGTAAACATTCAAATTGTTTTTTCAAAAACTCTGGTTTCATAGTTTCATTCCAGTAAGAATAGAGGTCTAAAGACACGTTGTTTCTGCAAAATGGAAACATTTTCTCTCACACCTTTATTAGCAAGATTCTATCATCTCTGTTTCCTTCTCTGATCTCAAATTGAGAACTCTGAGAATTCTGAGGGAAAATTTTGGATTGCCTTATGTAGGTACTTTTGTGCAGTTCATTTAGAAAGGAAGTGATGGAGGACAACACACGCCCATCAGCAAATTTGGAAACTGGAATAGACCCAAAGAGATATTAAGTGCACTTTTCAGAAGCCACAGCCCTGGTGTGAATTATAAATCAAAGTTTATTTCAAACTTGTTGCGAACAAGAATGGAACCTTATAATATGTGTTATAAATTCATGAAAATAAACACCACGCTATTGGCTCTCTCTGAAAAAGCAGTGAAGTACAAAGAGGGTCCCAACAAGAAAAGATGCAGTCCAGTTACTTACTTCTCAATCTAAAATGTGTGATTTATAAATATTAAATAAGAAAATGAAGAATAAAAAATCTCCAGGATATGAAAAAATTTACAGAAATTAGATTTACTTATTCACATTGAAACCATAATGCAGTAAATATAAAATTAAAGCAGTAAGTTATCACTTCGAAGAAAATTTGTTAACAGATAGATAATCCATTGCCAGGAGATATGAAATAATATAATAAAATTGAAAGAGGGAATGATAAAATGGAAAACAAGGAAAGTGGCTGTTAAAAGAAATAAAGTACAAAGTCAGAATCAGAATTTAGTGTGCAATAAGAAAAAAGAAAACCAGGAAAAAGTTAATAACAAAAGAGCAATATTATGCCATAAGCCAGAACAACCCAAATCTAATAATGTTTAAAAGGGTCAAAAAGAAGCAAACATATTAAAAGTGAAGCATATTTAAAATACAAAATAAAATATATTGTATGTTAAACATGTCAATCAAAAAAAAAAAAAAGCACAGTCCTTTAGTACACATGGTCAAAGCCTTACATAGCCTCCATCAAGTCATAAATTCTGTTTTTGTTCTGTTCCCTGTAGTTTCTACAGCACCTAGAATAATTCCTAGCACCGTACAGACAAAAAATAAATAAATACTTATATTTAAAAAAAATGCAGTCAGTAGAAAGGATAGGGTCAAAACACAACTGAGAATATGCATCTGTTTTGTCTTCTGCCTAAACTCAGTTGAAATGACAGAAAAAAAATTAATGTATAATGATGCTGGTTAGCAAATATAGTGCCAAAAATTTCTAAGAAAAATATGGAGCAATTCTTAGAGAAAGCAGACAAGACAGAATTGAGAAATAGGCAAGACTCAAAGAATTCTCATCCAGGCATAAGTGCTATAGAAGAATACCATGGTATGTTCTAACATCATAATCAGAGAAGTCCTTCAGGATACCAATCATTCAGGATTAATTGAGAAAATATCTTTAAGGAAAATGGAAAAGAATATCGCTCTTCTCTTCCTGTTCTGCTAAACTGAGTACAGCCATCAGGCTGGCTCACAAGCCAGTATTGGCCCTGGAACCTAAAACACAGGGCCATGTAGCAGGACATCAAAGGAGAAAGAACCTTCTTCCAGACAACTATGGGCTTATCATTTTTGACAGTATATTTTACTCCTCTCCCCTCATCACCAATTTTATGTATTAAAAACTTACAAATACAAATAGGTTAACTGGTTTATCAAATAATAAGAAACATGAAACATAATGAGAAAAAAGATGGCAGAGGAGTAGGGGACCCTAATCCAACTGGTCCCCTGAATTGAGCTGGATATCTACCAGACCAC
The DNA here is from genome assembly GCF_011800145.1 of Mirounga leonina. Taxonomy (NCBI): domain Eukaryota; kingdom Metazoa; phylum Chordata; class Mammalia; order Carnivora; family Phocidae; genus Mirounga; species Mirounga leonina. Next base: position 19,023,626 of record NW_023270316.1, on the reverse strand, counting down.
TCTGAACACCCATGAAATCAGCCTGAGATGTAAGTAGATAGATCTGGATCTCTACAGACAGACTATCGCAGATGGTTGGTTTTAAGGTATGAAGTGGAGAGCTGTGATTCCGTGGGCAGATATCGGAGAATAAAGAGCAGCGGGAGGGAGCCTGGCTGTGGGGATCCTACACCGCCTGAGAGTGATAGCCTCTGGCTCTGGGGACAGGGCACAGACTCACAGACTGGTAGCAGTGGGGAAAGGGCTTTAGGGCTCCAGGTTTCCGGACTGAAACCTGGAGCAGCAGGGCTACACGTGTGAACTGGGGGCAGCTGGTGGTTTTAGAAGCACAAAGGGCAGAGACGTGCCCCGATCTGGAGATAAGGACTGGGAGCACTGCTGAGGGGCGCACAACCCAGGACACTGCAGTTAATAGCACAGACAGAAATGGAGATAGTGTGGCCTGGAGAGCTCAATGAAGAACAGACTGTGATCTCTCTGTTCTGAGGCAGAAGGTTGGAAATGGTCTCTTCTGCTCTGAATCTCGGAAGAGACATGGAAACCCACCAGGGAAAGTCGCCAGAGAACAAAAGGCCCCCAAAGCTAGTTTTCACTGAGCGCATCCCCCCCCCCCAGGGGGCAGGGCAACTCTGCCCAAACAGGGTTGCCTGAATAACAGCACAGCAGGCTTATCCGAAGAAGACAGGCTGGGAAAACAAGAGGCCAGCAACCCTAAGGTCCCAAGAAAACAGGTGCATTTTCCTTGGGTTCTGGTCAATAATTTGGACTCTGTACATTCCCTCAACCACCCCTCAACAGAATGACTAGGAGGAGGAACTCCAAAAATAGGAAAGACTCAGAGATTGTGACTTCTGCCCCAGATTTACAAATGGATTCAGATATAACCAAGATGTTGGAAATGGAATTCAGGATAGCAGTTGTGAAGACAATAGCTAGAATGGAGAAATCAATTAATGGCAACACAGAGTCTCTAAGGGCAGAAATGAAAGCTGAACTGGCAGGACTTAAAAATGCTATCAATGAGATCCAATCTAATCTAGATACTCTTAACAGCTAGGGTAAACAAGGCAGAAGAACGAATTACTGATCTAGAAGACCAATTGACAGAAAAGAAGGAAAAAGAGGAGACCAGGGAGAAACAACTCAAAATCCATGAAAACAGAATCAGAGAAATAACTGACATCATGAAACTTTCCAATGTCAGAATTATTGGGATCCCTGAGGGTGTGGAGAGAGGCAGAGGACTAGAAGATATATTTGAACAAGTTGTAGCTGAGAACTTCCCTAATCTGGGGAAATGAAACAAACATTCGAGTCCTAGAGGCAGAGAGGACCCCTCCCAAGATCAAGGAAAACAGGCCAACGCCCCGGCATGTAAGAGTAAAACTCGCAAATCTTAGAACCAAGGAAACCATCTTAAGGGTACTTAGGGGGAAGAGATTCCTTACGTACAGAGGGAGGAACATCAGAATAACGTCAGACCTATCCACAGAGACCTGGCAAGCCAGAAAGGGCTGGCAAGACATATTCAGGGTACTAAACGAGAAGAACATGCAGCCAAGAATACTTTATCCAGCAAGGCTGTCATTTAGAATGGATGGAGAGATACAGAGCTTCCAAGACAAGCAGAAACTGAAACAATATGTGACCACTAAGCCGGCCCTGCAAAAATTTTAAAGGGGTTCTATAAAAGGAAAAAGACCCCAAAAGTGATATAAAACAGAAATTTACAGAGACCATCTATTGAAACAAGGATTTCACAGGCAATATGATGAAAATAAATTCATATCTGTCAATAACACTCTCAATGTGAACGGCCTAAATGCTCCCATAAAATAGCACAGGGTTGCAGATTGGATAAAAAGACAGGACCCATCCATATGCGGTCTACAAGAGACTCACTCTGAACCTAAAGATACATCCAGACTGAAAGTGAAGGGATGGAAATCCATCTTCCATGCCAACAGACCTCAAAAGAAAGCTGGGGTAGCAATTCTTTTTTCTTTTTTTTTTCTTTTCTTTTAAGATTTTATTTATTTGACAGGGAGAGACAGCGAGAGAGGGAACACAAGCAGGGGGAGTGGGAGAGGGAGAAGCAGGCTTCCGGCTGAGCAGGGAGCCCAATGTGGGGCTCGATCCCAGGACCCTGGGATCATGACCTCAGCCGAAGGCAGATGCTTAATGACTGAGCCACCCAGGAGCCCCTGGGGTAGCAATTCTAACATCACAAATTAGATTTTAAGCTAAAGACTGCAGTTAGAGACAGACAAGGACACTATCTCATTCTTAAAGCATCTATCCAACAAGAAGATCTAACAATTTGTAAATATCTATGCCCCCAACATGGGAGCAGCCATATACATAAGCCAACTGTTAACGAAAATTAAGAGTCATATTGATAACAATACATTAATTGTAGGAGACCTCAATACTCCACACTCAGGAATAGACAGATCATCTAAGCAGAAAATCAACAAAGAAACAAGAGCTTTGAATGATACACTGGACCAGATGGACCTCATAGATATATATAGATCATTCCACCCTAAAAAACAGAATACTCATTCTTCTCGAGCGCACATGGAGCTTTCTCCAGAATAGACCATGTACTGGGTCACAAATCAGGTCTCAACTGATACCAAAAAACTGAGATTATTCCCTGCATATTCTCAGACCATAATGCTTTAAAACTGGAACTTGATCACAAGAAAAAATTTGGAAGGAATTCAAACACTTGGAAGTTAAAGACCACTCTGCTCAAGAATGTTTGGATCAAACAGGAGATCAAAGAACTTAAACAATTCATGGAAACCAAAAAGAGCAAAAACACATTAGTCCAAAATCTATGGGATACTGCAAAGGCGGTCCTAAGGGGGAAATACATAGCCTTCCAAGCTTCACTCAAAAAAACAGAAAAATATCGAATTTACCCACTAACTTTACACCTTAAAGAACTGATGCCTAAGCCATGCATTAGAAGAGAAATAATTAAGATTAGAGCAGAGATCAATGAAGTAGAGACCAGAAACACAGTAGATCAGATCAATGATACTAGAAGCTGGTTCTTTGAAAGAATTAATAAGATCGATAAACCTCTGGCCAGACTTATCCAAAATAGAAAGGACCCAAATTACTAAAATTATGAATGAAAGAGGAGAGATCACAACACCAAGGAAATAGAAATAATTATTAGACATTATTATCAACAACTATATGCCAATAAATTAAGGAGCCTGTAAGAAATGGATGCATTCCTAGAAACCTATAAACTGCCAAGACTGAAACAGGAAGAAATTGACAACCTGAATAGGCCAATAACCAGTAACGAGATTGAAGCAGTGATCAAAAACCTCCCAAAAAACAAGAGTCCAGGGCCTGATGGATTCCCTAGAGAATTCTACTAAACATTCGAAGAAGAAATAAAACCTATTCTCCTGAAGCTGTATCAAAAAACAGAAACGGAAGGAAAGCTTCCAGACTCATCCTATGAAGCTAGCATTATCTTAATCCCCAAACTGGGCAAAGACCCCATCAAAAAAGAGAATTTCAGACTGATATCCCCAATGAATATGGATTCCAAAATTCTCAACAAAATCCTAGCTAGTAGGATCCAACAATTCATTAAAAGGATCATCCACCATGACCAAGTAGGATTTATACCCGGGATGCAAGGGTGGTTCAACATTCGCAAATCAATCAATGTGATAGAGCACATTAATAAGAGGAGGGAGAAGAACCATATGGTCCTCTCAACTGATACAGAAAAAGCATTTGACAAAATACAACATCCTTTCCTGATTAAAACTCTCCAGAGTATAGGGATAGAGGGAACATTCCTCAAGCTCATAAAATCCATCTATGAAAAACCCACAGCGAATATCATCCTCAATGGGGAAAAGCTGAGGGCCTTCCCCTTAAGATCAGGAACACGTCAAGGGTGCCCACTCTCACCACTGTTGTTCAACATAGTACTAGAAGTCCTAGCAAAAACAATAAGACAACAAAAGGAAATAAAATGTATACAAATTGGCAAAGAAGAAGTCAAACTCTCTCTTTTTGCAGACGACATGATACTTTATGTGGAAAACCCAAAAGACTCCACCCCCAAATTACTAGAACTCATACAGCATTTCAGTAATGTGGCAGGATACAAAAACAATGCACAGAAATCAGTTACTTTCTATACACTAACAATGCAACTGTAAAAAGAGAAATTAGAGAATTGATTCCATTTACAATAGCACCAAAAACCATAAGATACCTCGGAATAAACCTAACCAAAGAGGTAAAGGATCTATACTCTAGGAACTACAGAACACTCATGAAAGAAATTGAAGAAGACACAAAAAGATGGAAAAACTTGGATCGGAAGAATAAACATTGTTAAAATGTCTATGCTACCCAGAGCAATCTTCAATGCCATCCCAAACAAAATTCCAATGACAATTTTCAAAGTGCTGGAACAAACAATCCTAAAATTTGTATGGAATCAGAAAAGACCCCGAATCACCAAGAAAATGTTGAAAAAGAAAAACAAAGCTGGGGGCATCATGAGGCCTGATTTCAAGCTATATTATAAAGCCATGATCACCAAGACAGCATGGTACTGGCACAAAAACAGACATATAGACCAATGGAACAGAATAGAGAGCCCAGATATGGACCCTCAACTATATGGTCAAATAATCTTTGACAAAGCAGGAAAAAATATGCAATGGAAAAAAGACAGTCTCTTCAATAATTGGTGATGGGAAAATTGGACAGCTATATACAGAAGAATGAAACTCAACCATTCTCTAACACCATACACAATGATAAAGTCAAAATGGATGAAAGACATGAATGTGAGACAGGAATTCATCAAAATCCTAGAGAAGAACATAGGCAGTAACCTCTTCGACATTGGCCACAGCAACTTCTTTCAAGATACATCTCCAAAGACTAGTGAAACAAAAGCAAAAATGAACTTTTGGGGCTTCATCAAGATAAAAAGCTTCTGCACAGCAAAGGAAACAGTCAACAAAACAAAGAGGTAACCCACAGAATGGGAGAAGATATTTGCAAATGTCACTACAGATAAAAGGCTGATACCCAAGATCTACAAAGAACTTCTCAAATACTACACAAAAAAAAACAAATAATCAAATCAAAAAATGGGCAGAAGACATGAACAGACACTTTTCAAAAGAAGACATACAAATGGCTAACAGACACAATGAAAAATGTTCATCATCATTAGCCATCGGGAAATTCAAATCAAAACCACATTGAGATACCACCTTACACCAGTTAGAATGGCAAAAATTGACAAGGCAAGAGACAACAAATGTTGGAGAGGTTGTGGAGAAAGGGGAACCCTCTTACACTGTTGGTGGGAATGCAAGTTGGTACAGCCACTTTGGAAAACAATGTGGAGGTTCCTTAAAAAATTAAAAATAGAGCTACCCTATGATCCAGCAATTGCACTCCTGGGTATTTACCCCAAAGACACAGATGTAGTGAAAAGAAGGGCCATATGCACCCCAATGTTCATAGCAGCAATGTCCGCAATAGCCAAACTGTGGAAAGAGCCGAGATGCCGTTCAACAGATGAATGGATAAAGAAGATGTGGTCCATATATACAATGGAATATCACTCAGCCATCAGAAAGGATGAATACCCAACTTTCACATCAACATGGTTGGGACTGGAGGAGATTATACTAAATGAAATAAGTCAAGCAGAGAAGTCAATTATCATTTGGTTTCACTTATTTGTAGAACATAAGGAATAGCATGGAGGGCATTAGGAGAAGGAAGGGAAAATTGAAGGGAAGGAAATTGGAGGGAGAGATGAACCATGAGAGACTATGGACTCTGAGAAACAAACTGAGGGTTTTAGAGGGGAGGGGCTGGGGGAATGGGTTAGCCCAGTGATGGGTATTAAGGAAGGCATGTATTGCATATAGCAGTGGGTGTTATATGCAAACAATGAATCAGGGAACACTACATCAAAAACAAATGATGTACTGTATGGGGACTAACATATAATAAAGTAAAATAAAATAAAATAAAACAAAATAAAAAGAAACATGAAGCACTTAGATAAAGTGAAGTAGAAAAGAGAAAGGAGCAGGTGCCTGTGTGACTCAGCTAAGTGTCTAACTCTTGGTTTTGGCTCAGGTCATGCTCTCAAGTCGTGAGATGGAGCCCTGCATTGGGCTCTGTGCTGAGCACGGGAGTCTGCTTAAGACTTTCTCTCTCTCTCCCTCTGCCCCTACCCCTTGCTCTCTCTCTTTCTCTCTCTCTCTCAAATAAATAAATCTTAAAAATGTATATGAAAGATGAGAGACAAGAAGGATACCACCAGAATCTCAAGCAGCTATCTAAGTGAAGTCAAAGGTGGAAGCAATAGAAAGAGAAGGTGCTGGGGGATATAATTAAAAATATAAGGGGAAGGGGAGGGGGTGGAATCCAGACCAGAAGATGTATGAGTTTTTTCGTTGAATGACTACCAAAACCATAAAGAAAATGAACCAAACCTAAACATACCATAGTGAGTATTTTGAACATCAGAGATAAATAAGGATCAGATTTGGAGGCATGATCCTTTCATTCAGCAGCAATTAATACTAAGGAAAGAGAAGGAACATCTTTAAAACTCTAATGGAATATGAGCATAGAATTTATAGCCGTCCAAATTACCATTTTTGGTAGAGAATTATAGAAATTTTTAAATATGTAAAAACTTAGCATGACTCCCATCCATAATCTCTCTATGAAAGAAAACTTAAAAATACATCCCACCTTTATCAAAATTGATTTCAAGAAAGATGAAGACATGGACTTAAAAAAAATCAATGCACCAAGAAATCATTAAAATATATGCTCTCTAAATAAATACAAATGAAATAAAATAGGAATAACTCTTAATATTCAAAATATGTTCAGTTTGAAAAGGAGAGGGTTGGGAAGGAAGAGAAATGGAAACATGTGGGTCTTTTTTTATTGTAGAAATTATATCTAGATACTGATAGCAAAATAAATATAAATTTTTTAAGTAGACACTAAAGGAATATGGATGTGATATATATTTCCATCTTATAATACATAAATAAAAAAATAAAATTTAAAATGCAGGAAAAATCAGGAAAGGAAAATCAATGCAGAAACATGATTCATAAAAAAGTAATATGGGAGGGCTTGTTCCAACATAACAGTGACAATAATAAATTTAAAATATCTAGATCTCTACCCTTCAAGGTAATAAATCTTGTTTAAAAGAGAGTTAAGATTCACTTAAATGAAAATCTAATTGACTAATTGTTGACTAATAGAAAAATGAAGGGGAAAAAAGAGAATCACCTAGCAAATCCTAGCAAAGTCAACCAGGTAAGAAAATATTTTTTTAAATCCTGAATCAAATTCAATGAAATAGAGATAAGTCAGAGTAAAATGAAGTTATTTTGAAAATTAAGTTAGAAATGTTCCAATGACTAAAAGAATCATAAATGGTTATGTCAAAATTCACCAATTCAAATACATAGCAGGGTTTTTGTTGTTGTTGTTGTTTTTACTAAGTATATAATGCAAATGATGTAGGAAGCTATAAATGAGTGAGAATGATAGGCAGCACAACCATTTTTTTTAACATTTTTTTATTTTGTTATGTTAATCACCGTACATTACATCATTAGTTTTTGAGGTAGTGTTCCATGGTTCACTGTTTGCGTGTAATACCCAGTGCTCCATTCAATATGTGCCCTCTTTAATACCCATCACCAGGCTAACCCATGCCCCCAGCCCCCTCCTCTCTAGAACCCTCAGTTTGTTTTTCAGAGTCCATAGTCTCTCCTGGTTCATTCCCCCCTCCGATTTCCCCCCCTTCATTTTTTCCCTTCCTATTATCTTCTTTTTTTAACACATAATGTATTATTTGTTTCAGAGGTATAGGTCTGTGGTTCAACAGTCTTACACAATTCACAGCACTCACCATAGCACATACCCTCCCCAATGTCTATCACACAGCCACCCCATCCCTCCCAACCCCCACCACTCCAGCTACCCTCAGTTTGTTTCCTGAGATTAAGAATTCATCATATCAGTGAGATCGTATGATACATGTCTTTCTCTGATTGACTTATTTCACTCAGCATGATACCCTCCAGTTTCATCCACATTGTTGCAAATGGCAAGATTTCATTCCTTTTGATGGCTGCATAATATTCCATTGTGTATATATACACCACATCTTCTTTATCCATTCATCTGTTGATGGACATCTTGGCTCTTCCCATAGTTTGGCTATTGTGGACATTGCTGCTATAAACATCGGGGTGCATGTACCCCTTTGGATCCCTACATTTGTATCTTTTGAGTAAATACCCTGTAGTACAATTGCTGGGTCTTAGGGTAGCTCTATTTTCAACATTTTGAGGAACCTCCATACTGTTTTCCAGAGTGGCTGCACCAGCTTGCATTCCCACCAAAAGCTTAGGAGAGTTCCCCTTTCTCCGCATCCCCGCCAACATCTGTCATTTCCCGACTTCTTAATTTTAGGCATTCTGACTGGTGTGAGGTGGTATCTCATTGAGGTTTTGATTTGGATTTCCCTGATGCCGAGTGATGTTGAGCACTTTTTCATGTGTCTGTTGGACATTTGGATGTCTTCTTTGGAAAAATGTCTGTTCGTGTCTTCTGCCCATTTCTTGATTGGATCATTTGTTCTTTGGGTGTTGAGTTCGATAAATTCTTTATAGATTTTGGATACTAGCCCTTTATCTGATATGTCATTTGCAAATATCTTTTCCCATTCTGTTGATTGTCTTTTGGTTTTGTTGACTGTTTCTTTTGCTGTGCAAAAGCTTTTTATCTTGATGAAGTCCCAATAGTTCATTTTTGCTCTTACTTTCCTTGCCTTTGGCGATGTTTCTAGGAAGAAGTTGCTGTGGTTGAGGTCGAAAAGATTGCTGCCTGTGTTCTCCTCTAGGATTTTGATGGACTTCTGTCTCACATTTAGGTCTTTCAACCATTTTGAGTCTATTTTTTGTGTGTGGTGAAGGAAATGGTCCAGTTTCATTCTTCTGCATGTGGCTGTCCAATTCTCCCAACACCATTTGCTGAAGAGACTCTTTTTTCCATTGGACATTCCTTCCTGCTTTGTCGAAGATGAGTTGACCATAGAGTTGAGGGTCCATTTCTGGGCTCTATATTCTGTTCCATTGATCTATGTGTCTGTTTTTGTCCCAGTACCATACTGTCTTGATGATGACAGCTTTATAATAGAGCTTGAAGTCCGGCATCGTGATGCCACCAGCTTTGCTTTTCTTTTTCAATATTTCTCTGGCTATTTGGGGTCTTTTCTGGTTCCATACAAATTTTAGGATCATTTGTTCCATATCTTTGAAAAAAGTGGATGTTATTTTGATGAGAATTGCATTGAATGTGTAGATTGCTCTAGGTAGCATTGATATCCTCACAGTATTTGTTCTTCCAATCCATGAGTATAGAACATTTTTCCATTTCTTTGTGTCTTCCTCAATTTCTTTCATGAGTATTTTATAGTTTTCTGAGTACAGATTTTTTGCCTCTTTGGTTAGATTTATTCCTAGGTATCTTATGGTTTTGGGTGCAATTGTAAATGGGATCGACTCCTTAATTTCTCTTTTTTGTCTTGTTGTTGGTGTATAGGAACACCACAGTTTCTGTGCATTGATGTTATATCCTGTCACTTTACTGAATTCTTCTGTGAGTTCTAGCAGTTTTGGGGTGGAGTCTTTTGGGTTTTCCACATAAAGTATCATATCATCTGCAAACAGTGAGAGTTTGACTTCTTTGCCGATTCAGATGCCTTTTATTTCTTTTTGTTGTCTGATTGCTGTGGCTAGAACTTCTAATACTATGTTGAAGAGCAGTGATGATAGTGGACATCCCTGCCGTGTTCCTGACCTTAGGGGGAAAGCTCTCAGTTTTCCCCATTGAGTAAGATATTCGCTGTGGGTTCTTCGTAGATGGCTTTTATGATATTGAGGTATGTACCCTCTATCCCTATACTCTGAAGAGTTTTGATCAAGAAAGGATGCTATACTTTGTCAAATGCTTTTTCTGCATCTATTGAGAGGATCGTATGGTTCTTGTTCTTTCTTTTATTAATGTATCACATGGATTGATTTGCGGATGTTGAACCAACCTTGCAGCCCAGGGGTAAATCCCACTTGGTCGTGGTGAATAATCCTTTTAATGTACTGTTGGATCCTATTGGCTAGTATTTTGGTGAGAATTTTTGCATCCATGTTCAACAGGATATTGGTCTGTAATTCTCCTTTTTGATGGGGTCTTTGTCTGGTTTGGGATCAAGGTAATGGTGGCCTCATAAAAAGAGTTTGGAAGTTTTCCTTCCATTTCTATTTTTTGGAACAGTTTCAGAAAAATACGTATTAATTCTTCTTTAAGTGTTTGGTAGAATTTGCCTGGGAAGCCATCTGGCCTTGGGCTTTTGTTTTTTGGGACATTTTTGATTACTGCTTCAATTTCCTTAGGAATTTGCAAACACGAAACCAGCCCTACAAGAGATATTGAAAGGGGTCCTCTGAGCAAAGGAGAGCCTAAAAGTAACATAGACCAAAAAGGAACACAGACAATATACAGTAACAGTCACTTTACAGGCAATACAATGGCACTAAATTCATATCCTTCAATAGTTACCCTGAATGTAAACGGGCTAAATGCCCCAATCAAAAGACACAGGCTATCAGATTGGATAAAAAAACAAGACTCATCGATATGTTGTCTGCAAGAGACTCATTTTAGACCTAAAGACACCCCCAGATTGAAAGTGAGGGGTGGAAAACCATTTGTCATGCTAATAGACACGAAAAAAAAGCTGGGGTGGCAATCCTTATATCAGACAAATTAGATTTTAAACCAAAGACTCTAATAAGAGATGAAGAAGGACACTATATCCTACTTAAAGGGTCTATCCAACAAGAAGATCTAACAATTGTAAATATCTATGCCCCTAACATGGGAGCAGCCAATCATATAAGCCAATTAATAACAAAAGCAAAGAAGCACATCGACAACAATACAATAATAGTGGCGGTCTTTAACACCCCCCTCACTGAAATGGACAGATCATCTATGCAAAAGATCAACAAGGAAATAAAGACTTTAAATGACACACTGGACCAAATGGACTTCACAGACATATTCAGAACATTCCATCCCAAAGCAACAGAATACACATTCTTCTCTAGTGCCCATGGAACATTCTCCAGAAGAGATCACATCCTGGGTCACAAATCTGGTCTCAACCAGTACCAAAAGATTGGGATCATTCCCTGCCTATTTTCAGACCACAATGCTTTGAAACTAGAACTCAATCACAAGAGGAAAGTCGGAAAGAACTCAAATACATGGAGGCTAAAGAGCATCCTATTAAAGAGTGAATGGGTCAACCAGGAAATTAAAGAAGAATTTAAAAAATCCATGGAAACAAATGAAAATGAAAACACAACTGTTCAAAATCTTTGGGATGCAGCAAAGGCAGTCCTAAGAGGGAAGTATATAGCAGTACAAGCGTTTCTCAAGAAACAAGAAAGTTCTCAAATATACAACCTAATCCTACACCTAAAGGAGCTGGAGAAAGAACAGCAAAGAAAGCCTAAACCCAGCAGGAGAAGAGAAATAATAAAGATTAGAGCAGAAGTCAGTGAAATAGAAACCAAAAGAACAGTAGAACAGATCAATGAAACTAGGAGCTGGTTCTTTGAAAGAATTAACAAGACTGATAAACCCCTGGCCAGACTTATCAAAAAGAAAAGAGAAAGGACCCAAATAAATAAAATCATGAATGAACAACCAACTCCAAAGGAATACAAACAATTATAAGAACATACTATGAGCAACTATATGCCAGCAAATTAGATAATCTGGAAGAAATGGATGCATTCCTACAGATGTATCAACTACCAAAACTGAACCAGGAAGAAACAGAAAACCTGAACAGACCTATAACCACTAAGGAAATTGAAGCACAACCATTTTAAAACATCACGCAAGTAATTCAAAAATGATTCACTGATCCATATCTAACAATTGACAATCAGGGCATAAATAATACGCAAATTATGCAAACTTCAAAATACATGAAGCAGAAATTGATAAGAACTCCAGGAAGATTTAAAAATCCCACAACTGTAGTGTGAGGTGAGTGTGATATTTGGGTAGCCATGTGAAAGAATCGTATCAAGAAAAAAGTGGTCATCTATGTTAAATGCTACTAATAGGTCAAGTAAGGTAAGAACTGGAACTTCACCATTGGAATTACAACACTAAGGTCATTGGTAACATTGACAAGAGCTTTTTTTGGGTAAGGATGGAGATAAAACCCGCCATTGAGGTGAGCACAAGAGAAATGAAAAGAGAAGTAAGACTGCTAGTACAGAAAACTTTTTTGAGGAGGTTTCTAAATGGAAGCAAAGTAAAGGGGTGATATTCAGAGGAGGATGAACATTAAGAGACGGGGTGACGGAAAAGGGTGGAGGACAGGGAGTGATAATAGGTTTGGGGTAAATATATACAGTATCTTTTACTTTGTTCAAATAATTTGCAATAGGAATGCATTCAGGCATTACTTTTATAATTATAAAAAATCATTAAGACATTAAGAATATTTCCTTTCTGATTTTGATTTTTTTTAATTATTGGAGAAATACCTTGTTTATATGCTGACACTTATAATGAAGTAGATGGGGAAACTGGACAATATATAAGGCACAGAAGAAAATTGTTGGAGCGATGCTTTTAAGTAAGTGAGACAGGAAAGTATGTGGTGCACCTTAGTCAGTGTTAGAAACTAGGAGTTCAATCACTGGAACAGGAGGGAAGTCAAGGTACATTGTCACAAATGCAGATAGGTGGGTATACAGTGGCGGGGATACACTGAAGTTCTGTGGCTTCATTCAGCTCACTGAAATAGAAGTTCATCAGCTTCTTGGAGATGGGAAAGAGAATTTGGAGATTTGAAGAGAGGAAAAAACATAAAGTAATCCTCTTGGTGCTTATGAGTATTCTAGAGAAGTAGAAATTATCCTTGCTAGTCAGGGTCATGGACCCATTAGAAGTTAGTAATTATGGATTTCAAATGAGACCAACAAATTGGTGGTGGGTTTCCTGCAGCCACAAGGATGGATACTGAACAGGTGGAGAGTTGAATTGCACCTAGGTTGATTTAAGCCAAAGGAGTGTGACATGGTGAGAGATGCACAAGGGAATTGTGCCATATGCAAGAAAGTGGTCATGGTTACTGCTTGTGCAGTGAAAACTGGGTAAGAAAGGAAGTGAGCACAACACTGTGAATATACTTAAAACCATTGAATTTTACACTTTAACTGATTAATTGTATGGTATATAATAATAAGTTGCTACCAAAAGAAAAAAGAGAAGTGGAAAGGAGAGGGAAAAAGAGGAAGGAAGTTGAAGAAATGGGATAATGTGAAACAGAACAGGGAAGCGGAAAAAGGAAATATGTCTCCAAGCCCAACAACCATTAAAATTCAATTTGAGCAAAACATTTCTTCAAACATGTCCTGATTTTTATCCTGTTTGTCCTTATATTTGATGATTTCCAAATGAGGGAGTTTATAAATTTTTTATTATTTCATATTTTTAGATTCTTTGTATAATGGCTATTTCTACATTTTGGGTTATGATAGGTATTTTTATCATAATAAGACCTCACCAGTAAAAATATGTGAGATGCTAGGAAGACTGTGAAAAGGATTTGGAGGCTGGTTGAAATATCATTAATAGTTGGGTAGGTTGCAAGGGTAATGGAAGAAAAAACAGTTTGTGTATCCATCATGTTTAATTTGTGTGGGAACCCTCTTTGCCCTGGTTTCGTGTTTCCCTGTGTGAGGACTTTTAGAATAATGCTGGATGCTTCTTCCCCCATCCCTGCACTTGTGCCTTCCTGGGGTAAGAGTAATTTATCTGACTGTTGAATTTGGCAAACTGGGCTGTGAGGTCAGCCTTTCCCTCCACTTCCTTCTGGAGGGTAACCTACCTACCCTAGGAAGCACACATTCTTTCTCCATGACATAATTTTTATAGGATTGCGTCCTGCAGAGCAAGATGCGTGAAGTATTTCAGTGGTCTCCATTGTGGGCAGCACAACTCGAGTTCACACAGCTCATAGATCGAAACCTGGAATTTGAACCCAGTGGTGTGACACTAAAGCTTACATTTTAAGCATTAGACTACTCAGCATCTATGAGTTTGTGTAAAGAAATTGGAATCAATACCCCACATGGTAAAATAAAGGAGGAAGAAACTTCACACCCCTTGCTTGATAGCGTAGAGAGTTTAAGAGTTAACTGGGGTGTAATTAGTTACATTTGTTTCTGTTTGAGTTCTAATCTGGATGTAACCAGGTTACAACACTTTCTGCCACACCGGGAGACAGGGGAGTGTGTGTTCCAGTAAACTTAGTATCTCAAGTTGCAGGAGAAGAGAAATTGAACACATGCTGCATAGGTCAGTTTCAGGGAATGGATCAAGAGAGATCAGGGATCAGAATATATTAGGAAAAGAGTTTGGAGGTAGACAATCAATGAAACTGTATTGAATGCTCCAAGGTATTTCATCCATACAGAGTCGTAAGTATACTAGCAGTCAATATGAAACAGGAGAAAAAGGGTTTCAAGGGAAAGGAGGCAAACCATTTGAGAATAGAGCCATGAAAAGTAAAAATAGGGAAAAAAAAAAAAAAGGAAAACTTGTATTCAGAATGAAACATTGGAAAGCTGCAGGATATAGATTTCATTGTGAGACCCAAAGCAACATAGCTTTTAAAATTTAATCAGAGACCAGGCCATCACTGACCCTGTTTTAACCCATCCCAGTTAAACAGGAATATGAAACCGATTCAACCTCATTCAGAGAAAGGAAAAGCAACCAGAGCTGATGTATCAGAAGTTAAAAAAAAAAAAAAAAAAGATTTTATTCCTTAATAGTACAGTTTTTTTGTCTTTTCTGATTAATTTGTTTCACCGATATTTCAAACGAAATAAAATACCTTATTTTGTTCTATGTGGCAAAAATAAGTTTGCTATAATACAAGCAAGGTTAAAAAAACTTTAAAAAGAGGATTAGGTTGTGGTTTTTTGTTGTTGTTGTTTGTTTTAAGGAGAATCTAACATACAATGAATCTAACATACAAAGAATCTAAATAAAATGATATATATTTGGTTGCAAACTATGCTTCCCCACCAGAAGGGTGCAGTTCAAAGTAGTAAATCCATTCACATGGGTCAAAAAGGAAAAGAAATAGCTACACCAACAATAAAAGCAAACATCTGTCATTTTATGTTTACAGGGCTTTAACACCATAATGAAGCTTAGATCACACTCCCCCGAAATATATGATAATGCCTCCAAAGCCCAGTGGCAAGGAAATAACCAAACAATATGCCTAATTTGTTTCCTTGAACAACTGATCTTGTGGAATGTTCTAGAATTGAAAAAATCTCTGCTACTTGCCTTCCTGAAAATATCTACAGATTAAATATTTCTTGTGAGCTTTTAGTGAAAGACTGATTTTAATTATATTCATTTACTATGCAAATTAGGCTTGAATCAGCCTGCTCATTAATATCATATCTGGGTTACAAAATAAATATACCACCTAAATTTTATTAAACATGCTTAGAGTTCTGAGATATTACAGAATGTAAATTTTTAATTATGATACAAATTAACAGATTGTCTTATTACTTGATATGTTTGTTGTTAGCTGATGTAAATACTTGGAAATATCGTGCATATGCAGGATTTCATTCTTTTGTTGACATTAACAAGAAAAATCTCTTTATAAAGTTCATTTCCATTTACAATTGTAGCTTAGTCCTGAACGTTTTTTCCTCATTACATGTGAATCATTAATCATACAAAATGAATGCAGCATCGCTTTTTGTTCTCTGGAATGATGTGCTTTGTGATGAATACTTATTATCATAAATCTTTCTAAAAGAGGTCCTAAGAGCATCCAATAACGTGTAACATCAGTGAGTAAAATTTAAAGTGTACTCTTTTCCACCAGCTTTTATATTTGAAGCCAGCGTCATCAATTTTCACAAGGACAATTTAAAACACAAGCGTGTAAAAACAAATATCTATACCATCAGTAACGCAAAACACATTTCCTACTGTTTTTCTCCTGAACAGGATTCCACAGTGCCCTTTGTTTCTTGTTTTTAACCCCCTTCTAATATCACCAGAGCCTGCTGCTCGATAATTAGTTTCTCATGCATTAGTAAAGCAAATTTTCAGTAATTTTTTGGTTTAGATCCAGAGTATGTACAAAAATTAAAGAAAAGAAAAAATTAATTGTGAAAACTAAGATCCCTTTACTATTGTATGGCAACTTTAATAGGGATTTTTAATGTCTTTACTTTTGGTATATCATTTATTTATATATATTTATTATTTATTTATCAGAGAGAGAGAGCATAAGCAGGGGGAGTGGCAGGCAGAGGGAGAAGCAGGCTCCTCACCGAGCAAGGAGCCTGATGTGGGACTCGATCCCAGGACCCTGGGATCATGACCTGAGCCGAAGGCAGATGCTTAACCACCTGAGCCACCCAGGTATCCCTCATTTATTTTATTTTATTTTTTAAGACTTTAGTTATTTATTTGACAGAGAGAGACATAGTGAGAGAGGGAACACAAGCAGGGGGAGTGGGAGAGGAAGAAGCAGGCTTCCCGCTAAAGAAGGTCGCCCAACGCAGAGCTCAATCCCAGGACTCTGGGATCGTGACCTGAGCGAAAAGCAGACGCTTAACCATCTGAGCCACGCAGGCGCCCCCCTTCATTTATTTTTTTAATCCAAGTCTCTACTTCTGACATTTAAACCCTTAAAATGGTCAATTATGATGGGCTTCAATAGCAGAATTTAGGATATATATCCATACATTATATACATGTAATATGCATATTTTGTATATTACATATATATGCTAGCATATATATGTATACATACATATGACTGACTTTCTTATAACTCTTTATGCTGGCATCTATTTACTCACTCCCAAAGTAAAACTGGATTGAATGTCCTTGTGAGAATGTGCTGAAGAATATGATAAATATTTGTAGATCAAAACACACACAAAATTTTTTAAACACCATTTTTTTAAAAAACAAAGAGGAAATAAGAATTATCTCAACACCAATAACCATAAAATACCTAGGAATAAACCTAACCAAAGGGGTAAAAGATCTGTACTCTGAAAACTATAGAACACTTATGAAAGAAATTGAAGAGGACACAAAGAAATGGAAAAATGTTCCATGCTCCTGGATTGGAAGAACAAATATTGTTAAAATGTCTATATACTACCCAAAGCAATCTACACATTCAATGCAATTCCTATCAAAATACCACCAGCATTTTTCACAGAGCTAGAACAAACAATCCTAAACTTTGCATGGAATCACAAAAGATCCCAAATACCCAAAGCAATTTTGAAAAAGAGCAAAGCTGGAGGCATCACAATTCCGGATTTCAAGCTGCATTACAAAGCTGTAATCATCAAGACAGTACAGTACCCATACAAAAGCAGACACATAGATCAATGGAACAGAATAGAAAACCCAGGAATGGACCCACAACTCTATGGTCAACTAATCTTCAACAAAGCAGGAAAGAATATCCAATGGAAAAAAAGACAGTCTCTTCAACAAATGGTGTTGGGAAAACTGGATATCAACATGCAGAAGAATGAAATTGGACCACTTTCTTACAACATACACAAAAATCACCTCAAAATGGATGAAGGACCTAAATTTGAGAGAGGAAACCATCAAAATCCTGCAGGAGAACACAGACAGCAACCTCTTTGACCTTGGCCATAGCAAATTCTTACTAGACATGTCTCCAGAGGCAAGGGAAACAAAAGCAAAATTGAACTACTGGGGTTTCACCAAGATAAAAAGCTTCTGCCCAACAAAGGAAAAAATAAAACTAAAAAGTAGCCGGGCGCCTGGGTGGCTCAGTTGGTTAAGCGACTGCCTTCGGCTCAGGTCATGATCCCGGAGTCCCCAGATCGAGTCCCGCATCGGGCTCCCTGCTCGGCGGGGAGTCTGCTTTGTCCTCTGACCCTATCCCCTCTCATGTGTTCTCTCTCTCTCATTCTCTCTCTGTCAAATAAATAAATAAAATCTTTAAAAAAAAAAAAATAAATAAATAAATAAATAAATAAATAAATAAATAAATAAATAAATAAAAAGTAGCCTATGGAATAAGAGAAGATATTTGCAAATGACATATGAAATATGTCACAAATGGCATGGCCTCATTCTTCTTTTATGGGTGACTAATATTCTATAATATTCTATTGTATATATATCCCACATTTTATTTATTCATTCATCTGCTGATGAAAATTTGGGTCGCTTCCATGTCTTGGCTGTTGTAAATAAAGCTACATGATTTGCAAGTATCTTTTCAGATTACTGCTTTGGGGCTTTTGGGGGTAAATACCTAGGAATAATATTACTGATCATATAGTAGTTCTATTTTTAATCTTTTGAGGAAACTCCATCTTGTTTTCTACAGTGGCTGCACCAATTTACACTCCCACCAACAGTACATGAGGGTTCCTTTTTCTTCATTTACATATTTTCCAACACTTGTGAATTCTTGTCTTTTTTAATTTTGCCATCCTGACAAGTGTAAAGTGATAACTCCTTGTGATTTTGATTTGCATTTCTCTGATAATAGGCAATGTTGAACATCTTTCCATGTGTCTGTTAGCCATTTGTATGCCTTCTTTGGAAAAGTGTCTATTCAGGGCCTATAGCCATTTTTAATTGGATTATGTGTGTTTTTTGATGTTGAGTTGTAGAAGTTCTTTATATATTTTGGATATTAACTCCTTATCAGATATACCATTTGCAAATATATTCTCCCATTCAGTAGATTTTCTTTTGTTTTGTTGATAGTTTCTTTTGCTGTGCAAAAGCTTTTTTTTTTTTTTTTTATTTGACAGAGAGAGACACAGCGAGAGAGGGAACACAAGCAGGGGGAGTGTGAGAGGGAGAAGCAGCCTTCCCATGGAGCAGGGAGCTCAATGTGGGGCTCGATCCCAGGACCCTGGGATCATGACCTGAGCCGAAGGCAGACGCCCAACGACTGAGCCACCCAGGCGCCCCAAAAGCTTTTTATTTTGATGTAGTCCCAATAGTTTTTTGTTTTTGTTTTTGTTTCTCTGGTCTCAGGAGACGTATTTAGAAAAATGTTGCTATGGCTGATGTCAGAGACATTACTGCTTGTGCTCTCTTCTAGGATTTTTGTGGTTTTAGGTCTCACATTTAGGTCTTTAATCCATTTTGAGTTTATTTTTGTGTAGGATGTAAGAAAGTGGTCTAGATTTATTCTTTTGTATATACTTGTCCAGTTTTCCCAAAACCATTTATTGAAGGAACTATCTTTTCCAAGCTGTATATTCTTGTCTCCTTTACTGTGGATTCATTGACCAGATAAGTGTTGGTTTATTTCTGGGTTCTCTATTCTCTGTCTATTTTGGGGCCAGTACCATACTCTTTTCGTTACTACAGCTTTGTAGTGTATCTTGGAATCTGATATTGTGACAGCTCCAGCTTTGTTCTTCTTACTCAAGATCACTTTGGCTATTCAGAGTCTTGTGGTTCCATACAAATTCTATTATTATTTTTTCTAGTTCTGTGAAAAATGCTGTTGATATTTTGACAGGGATGGCATTGAATCTGTAGATTGCTTTGGGCATTATGGACATTTTGACAATATTAATTCTTCCAATCCATGAGCGTGGAAAATCTTTCCATTTGTTTGTGTCATTTTCAATTTCTTTCATCAGTGTTTTACAGTTTTCAGAGTATTTTAAGGTAGGTTTTTAATAGCCCTATTTTATAAATAAGCCAAATGGGGCTCAGAGGGCTTATGTGATTGGCCTCATAACACCCTACCAACTAAGTGGCACAGGGCGAGATTAGAATGCAGATTTACCTATATTCAAACCCAGCTTCTTCCATCATTTGTCTTTCTATTCGTTATCTTCATTTCTCTTAGCATTAAAATTATATAGATGTGGTTTTAGGTTCTTTCTGCAAATAGACATGAGAGTGCATACTCCGATATATATAGTATAGATATAATAGTTCATAGACGTCTACAGCTAACCAACTCAGAAGAAAGACATCAAGAGGATTTGCTGTTACAAAAAAAAGAGAGAGAGAATTTGCCGTGTGTTTTATAAAAGTAACTTCTATCTTTATGTAGAGATCAACCTGGAGAGAATATAATCATTTCTGATGTCATTACTTTTTAACATACTGAAAATATATTAATAAGTAAAATTGATTTAAATGTATTGTTTTATGCTTGTTATGTGTTTTCAGGAGATCATTACATTATCAAATAAATTGGTCTTAAAGATTTTCTATGGAACAGTGAAATATGATTAAGTATTGCTAGTTCTATTTTCTTTTCTATGATAACATAAAATAAAACATAATTGAATATTTTAAAACACATTATAAATGTAATACATAACACTATAGATGTGTATGTATATATACATGTGCCTATATGCATATATATAAGAAATTCACATTTTAGGAATTATAAAAGTGTATAGTGTGTTTAGTTCCACAGTTCAACTCAACCTTGCAAATAAGTACATAAATTACATATGTAGGGTGCCTGGGTGGCTCAGTCCGTTAAGCGACTGCCTTCAGCTCAGGTCATGATCCCAGGGTCCTGGGATCAAGTCCCGCATCGGGCTCCCTGCTCTGCGGGGAGCCTGCTTCTCCCTCTCCCACTCCCCCTGCTTATGTTCCCTCTCTCGCTGTCTTTCTCTGTCAAATAAATAAATAAAATCTTTTAAAAAAATTACATATGTATTTTTTAATTGAATTTATTCATTGTTTTTGGTTATATTATGAACGATGTATAATACTGATTTAGTTAGTTGGAGGTATTGTTATGTCATAAAATCAAATTTCAAACCGATATCAGCATTATCAACAGTGGTAATTATATGCTGCAAGAAGAAAAAAATAGAAATTTAAGAAATATAAAAGTTCAGGTTTTGAAATATTAGGAAGAAGTTATGAAGTATCATACTAACAACACACTATGATGATGATGATGATGATGATGAAGTACCAATTTTTAAAAAGGTGATCGTCACTCAGGGAATAAATGCTATTGTGAGTGCTATTATGTTCTTACTTGTGAACAAGGTACCTGAGGGTATATAAATATAGAATATATATATATGGAATCTCTGTGGGGCAAAATAGAATCAGAGTTACCATCAGTTTCTTCCACCTGAAATCACCTAGGCAAAGAAGAAGAATTCTACACCTTTATTCTCATAATTGAGAAATGACCTCAGATGGATTTGCAGTGTACAATTCAACTTAAGCTGTTTGCTAACTGTCACTTTTTTTCACATACGTGTCTGTAATAGTGGAGTAGGATAGGCACTTACCTCTAGGACTTGGGGGAATGGAGCTCAAGGTGGGTAGGAAGCATAATATTTCTGTGAAGCATTTTATTTTTTGTCTATGATTTCATATAATTCTCTATTTGTAATATCTTCTATTTATCTAATGTAATAAGAATTCTAAATTTTCAATTAAAGCCAGAATCTCCCCCAATTTCACGACTGATACTACACAAAGACATACCCATGAAAATTCATGTGTCAGAGATAATGATCTTTTTTTTAAAGATTTTATTTATTTGTATGAGAGAGTGAGAGAGAGCACAGAGGGAAAGGGAGAAGCAGACTCCCCGCTGAGCAGATAACCCGACGCGGGGCTCAATCCCAGGACCCTGAGATCATAACCTGAGCCGAAGGCAGAGCTTAAATGACTGAGCCACCCAGGTGCCCCCAGAGATATGATCTTAATATCACTTTCAGATACCCTGAAGTCCTGAGGTTCAAAGTTTCCCAGGTTTATCAATTCACCATGGTTTTCATAATTTAACATAAAAATGTAAAAGTTACAATGTACAAATGTATATTTGAACAATATGGAATACTCTTGAAGATATTTGGTGGGGTTTTTTGGTAAAATTTTATGGGCATGCTAAATAAGATGTTTAGTTTGTATGGGTTTTATTCTGAATTACTTCAATGAAATCTTTTTTTTTTAATTATCTAAACCTAGAAAACTTATTAAAATACCTATATACATACATTAACAGATGTATCCTATAGGTATATTTGAAATCCATAAAACTTAAAGTCAAACTAAGTCTTTTTCCTTATGCTGTGTTTTCAGATTTTAGTTAATCTTGTTGCTATTATGAGGACATTTGAGGAACAGCAGATTGTGAATCTGGAATTTTTCTCTATTAATATAGATTAGTTTTCATTATATTTTCATTTTTGCAGGTCTCCATGATCTGTGCTAATATATATGCTCTTAAAATATATTTTGTTATAGGGGCACCTTGGTGGCTCAGTCAGTTAAATGTCTGACTTTTGATTTTGGCTCAGGTCATGACCTCAGGGTGGTGAGATCGAGCCCCCTGTCCAGCTCCACACTGAGCATGGAGCCTGCTTAAGATTCTCTCTCTCCCTCTCCTTTTGCCCCTCCCACCCCCTGCACTCTCTCTCTAAAAGTACTATGCTAGTACTCACATAAACCATGTTTATATTTCAACTTCAAAAACAATAAAATATAGATTTCCCCTATGTTTTTTTCCAATTCTGTACTTAAAATGTTAATAGGGTCCCTAAATCCATCTATGATTTTTAAATGGTCTGATAATTATGCTGCCTATTAGATTATTTAAATGAAGTAAACTGTTTAATCTGTTCTGTACTTAAAATAATAGACTATATCATCACAGTGTAATTTTCATTTCTACTGTATCTTCTTCTATTGAAATACATGTGTAATTAGACCACTCACAGTAGCCTATAAACAACCTTTTTAAAATGTATCTTTCATCTTTTCCATTTTACAGTTCCTAGAATATGGGAAAGCTTTATTTATTCATGTAGTCGGTGAGGACCTGAAGGCTTTTTGCCAGGTCCGAGAGAGAGAGAGAGAGAGAGAGAGAGATTGAAAAAGGAAAAAACAAAACAAAACAAAAACCTTTGCCCTCAAGAAAAGCCCTGTTTACCAGGGGGAAAAAAAAGGCAAGTCCCAGACATCAAAAGTCAGATAACACCAACTCATCCTGTTACTCAAGGTGGGGATTTTCCATGAAGTGGCACTGATGTGAGTCTCATGAAAGCTGGGAACACAAATCAGAGAAAAGCTGGCCCACCATGCCCGGCTCCTCACTATTGCTGTACGCAGCAGCAGACTGAGAGGAAGGGCATTTCCGACAGAGGATTTCTGCAAAAGTTCAAGGAAATGCATCGGCGTTTTGTTCTGGAGTCATCGGGCAAAGGACATCATACGATTTTCATTTTAGAAAAGGTACTCTAGCAACAGTATCGGAAAATGTGTTGGAGGAATGAAGCAAGAGCCAATGAGACCTGTTCAAAGCCTGTTACATTCCAAACAGAAACAGTAAGGTCCCAAAAAAGAAGCAGCAGCTGTGGGAATGGAGAGGAGGAAATAGTAAAGAGATATTCTAGAAGAGGATTTGATGGCCCATTGATGCAGGGAATGAGAGAGAAGGAGGTATCTAGGGTAAGCATATGCATTTGGCTTGGATGACTGACCAAATGGTAATTCTCTTCACTGGGCTGGGACAAAAGCAGATGGAGGGTCTTGTAAGGATAAATGATGAGTTTCATTTCAGTCAGGTTGTACTTGAGGTGCCTGTGGAAGGAGAAGTCCAACAAGAGCCTGAAATTTGTTACAAAATCAAAAGACAAATGTGGTGTGGCAGCATACTTTGGGTAGTTAGAACAGTTCTAATCATAGCCAGTGACAGGACTTAAATGATACAGGAGACATCAAATGAGAAAGAAAAGTGGGTGAATGGCAGAACCTTAGAAGACATCCATATTTAAGAACCTGGCAAGGAAAGAAACAGCCGTGAAAGAGAATGAAATGTGGGGAAGCTCTCTATTTTGCACCCGCTACACTGCTTCCTTGAACAAATGAACATTGTCAGCTACACAGAATTTCCTTGGAAAGATGTCCATTTATTTCAGTGATGCTGTCATTGCTCAAAGCACTTTATTAGGTTCTCTTTCATCTTACCTCTGGACTAGAAGCATTTTCTTTTTAATATTGTTGTGGTGGCCAAGCTTTTTCCTTTGACAATAAATGTGTTTCTTTAGAAAGAGCTCAATGTCAACAAGATATAACTATCCAGTAATGATCCTTATTATCCCTCAAGTGCATTGAAAACCGACTGTGATGGCAATGCCAGTATGAGGAGTTTGGAATTAAAAATAAAAAGCCACATTTTAATCATATTCAAAATAAGTCTTTAGTCTTCTAAAGTGATTTCTTTAAAGACATTTTAATAAGTGATTTTATTATTTATAGATTATAGTCAACCTTATGTATGACACTATTAAATAATCTGCCCTCCAACTAGTACTACTGAATCGACACAATTTAAGGTGGTTTCTGTCTTTTATACAAACCTTTTAACTGTTTTGAGATGAATGAGTCCACATAAATTCAGACTTGATTTTATAGTTTTATTAAAATTCTTACAGACCCTTACATTTTTAGACATTCCAGACAGTTCCTGACTTAGGATTTTTTGACTTTATGATAGTGCCAAAGTGATACTCATTCACTAGAAACCATACTTTGATTTTTGAATTTTGCCCTTTTCATGGGCTAGCAATATGCAGCTCTCCCGTGATTCTCAGTGGTGGTATGGAGCCAAAGCTCCCAGTCAGTCATGTGACCCCGAGGGTAACAACCAATAATTAACAACCATTCTGCACCCACACAACCATTCCGTTTTTCACTTTCAGTGCAGTAGTCCATAAATTACAGGAGAGAGTCAACACTTTATTATAAAATAAGCTTTGTTTTAGAGGATTTTGCCCAACTCTTGGTTAATGTAAGTGTTATGAGCATATTTAAGGTAGGCTGGGCTAAGTCCTGATGTTTGGTAGAGTAAGAGTATTAAATGCATTTTTGACAATATTTTTACTATATTTTCAACTTACTATGGGATGTAGCCTCATTGTAATTTGAGAAAGATCTATACTTTATTGCTTGTGCAATACTGATTAATCTTAATTTGTATGAGTTGTCTATCTTATTACAAAGACCTTGAAGAGTGGCTATGTCATCTGTTCTAATAGTTAACAGGTCTTGGCAATCTTTTTCTCGTTTCTCCCTTAAAAGCTGTCTCCACTAGTGTAACTTAAATATATTTCCAATATACTTCGTGGTCAATCTAAGAGAGGTTTATTTATTTATTTATTTCAGAAACACTAAAGTACAAAGATCGCCTATTCTGTACCAAGATACTAACAAATTGTGCCCAATGATGACAGTAAAACAAAGTCAATTATGGTTTCTATCTTTCAGCTCATAAGAAATCGTATGTTAGAGGCAGCATTGAACTGAAGTCCCTAAATCTATAAATAAACTAGTCAGATAACCAAGACTTAATTTTTCCACATATCATGTTAAAGAGTTTTATGGTTGATACTAGGATTCCCAGACTTTGAAGTACAAGTTTGGAAACAGGCTTACAATACTAATGCTCTAACTTAATGCTCTTAGCATATAGTCTATACAGGTCTATTATTATTATTATTACAAAAGGCCACCATTGACAATATGCTGAAATTTTGTCTAATTATTAATTTATAGAGGAAAAAATTTATTCCAATTTTGACCTTAGCCCTTATTTAAATTTTTGTCACATAAGCATTGATTGAATTCAGCTTACTAAACATTAAGAAATGTTTCTTTTTAATATGATTTCAAATAGTGTAATTAATGTATCCAGGACCTTCTCCATATCAAAAAGAAGATTGCTAAATGGAACACTGAAAGTTAATAAATTGCCTGGTAAATATATCACAAAGCTTGGATATGATTTATTCTCAAGTCAGCATTTGGAAATATTCAAATGAAGCCTGTTTGACCTTGTGCAAAAAATTCTTGATTGGCTAAAACATTGGATTAGGTGAACATTAAGGTTGCTACTAACACTATGATGTTATGATTGCTTCCCACTAACTTAATTTAAACTGGAACTGTGAGTACTCAGTCCAGCCTTTGCTTTCTATCTAAAACTCAGTGCTAGGGCAATCTTATATATTAATGTAACTGTCATGCTTAAGCTCCGTGAATTCCTGGATTATGTCTAATTCATCTTTTCAGCCCTAGTAGAGCATTCAGTAGAGAGACACTTAGAAATGTTGGTCTTGTCAGTCCCTTTCCACATACAAAAAAAAAAAATGGAAAGTCAAAGAAATGAAACTCTGGTGCCAGTTA
This sequence comes from Mirounga leonina, assembly GCF_011800145.1. Classification (NCBI taxonomy): domain Eukaryota; kingdom Metazoa; phylum Chordata; class Mammalia; order Carnivora; family Phocidae; genus Mirounga; species Mirounga leonina. The sequence continues at coordinate 18,997,211 of NW_023270316.1, read as the reverse complement.
CTGGTGAGTTGCATTTTATCTTGTTCACTGGATACGTGACCATGACAAAGCTACAGGTTTCAACCCTTTCTGCTGCACACTTACATATGTTTCTGTACCTGTCATGCCTTGTGATTCCCTTTTCACTGCCCATCCCCAAGTACTTGGCCTTATTCCACAGTCTTTGATACTATGGTCTCCTAGGAGTTTTCTAACTTGTGAGTATATGTTACACAAAAACTCTCACAAACACATTTTAATCAGATGTACAGCCTTTTCCTGGTGCAGCAATCCAGTGACTAGATAGTCATCAAAACCAATTGTTAAGATAGCTCAACCTTATCCTTACCTTAACAAACTATCTGCTTCCATTTAGTCACCAAATAAAATACTTTGATTAAAAACATTCTGTAGATATCCTTATAAGTGCAACAACAAAGGAATAAAGCTTTATGTGATGAAGAAAATGTTGGGTGCATTTTTTATTCTAATCTAAAAATTATGAGGTCATGTCTTATTCACTACTGAATAATGAATGCAGACAGAATAATTCTGAGCACATTTATGCTTAAATACGACATATTTAATTATAGGCACACTAAATCACAGAAGTAAATCATTATATATGTAGCATTTTTGAGGCTATTCAAGTCAAACAATTCCAGTTATTTGGTAAATAAACAGCAAACACAGGATCTTATAAAGAAAGAAGGAAAGTGAGGATGAATAAGGCAAATAACATTTGTTGAGCTCAAGTTATATGCCAGATACCATGCTGGCCTCATCCTGCATTTTAAGATGAGATTATTACAATTGGATGGTCCTCAGACAAATGTATCAGCCATACCAGGGGGAGTACACACATTGCCAGTGGTTGGCTCAGGTTACTCAGGTTGCCTCCTAACTTACTATTATAGTGAATTTTCTTTTGCAGCAAGGGTTCCCGATTTTGAATCGGTCCCTTGAGTTTTGGGGTTACTGAATCTCAAGTTCCCACCCATCTTTCAGTGATCATGAGCCCCACTTTACCCATAGCCCCATGTGAGAGACTGCCTACTCCAGTTTCAACTCCATGAAACCCCACCAGCAGCCTAGACTCTGTTTGACCCACATATTAGCTGGGATGAGATAGGTTGTGCTTTGGTAACACCTTTCAAATTCTTAGTGCCTTATCTCAATAACTATTTTCTGTAACATAATACAGTCCCAGCAGGAGTTGGTAGTGGGGCTGATTGGTAGTGGAGCTCATAACCACAAGAGGACCCAGCAGGGTACCAAAGTTCTACTTCTGTAGAAGCCTCCTTGAACATCACAGCTGTGTGTGTGTGTTGGTGGGGGGTGCTGCAGGGTTTCATCCTGGTAATGAAATGCACCCATCTAAAACTACACACAATGCTTCTGTAAACGTCTCACAAGATAAACCTGTCAATGGCCATGTTCAAGTTCTAGGAGCGTGAGGAAGTATATTCTTACCATAACTGCTAAGGGGTAGGAAAACCAAATATTCTAGACAGCCCTATCAACTGTCATATGCCACCATCCCCACAGCCGCTAAAACCACCAGTGCTCCATACCCACGTACAGACCTGCTCTTTTTTTGCTTCTCCTTCCTCTCCCAACAAGGGGATAAGGGATCAGACGTATGTTGCATATCATTGTCTGACTGCTCACAACAGACAGTGAGGGAAGTATTAATAACCTGCACTTCACAAATGAGAGAACGGAGGCTTATCGAGATCCAGGGTCTTGTGCATAAACATATGTTATTGGGCCCAACATTCAAATCCCGATCTTTTTGGCTTAAAACCCTTGGTGAGCACCCAGTTTCTACAAGAACAAATTCAAACTCTTGGATATGCTGTGCATAGTCCTCCAAGACTCCTTCATCACTCTCTAGAGCCACTTCTTCCTCCCCTCAGCCCTTAGGCTCCACCATACAGCCATTGGAAACCTCTTCCGAGGTCTTTGGGTTTCGTTTTGTTATTACCTTTACTCAAGTGGCAACTCCATTTTGGACCATTCTTCTCTCCTCCTGACAAACACTAATGTACTTTTAAGACACAGTTTGCAAATCCTTGCCCTCTGTGAAGGCTTTTCTGATTTTTACTCTCACATAGATATTAAATAAGCTATCTATTCTTTATGCTCTTATTGTGTCCCATGCACATTTTTACCAAACTAATTTTTGCTGCACTTACTCTCTTTTATACCTGTTATTATACACAAGGTGCCCGGAGATACTTCTTACGCATTTTTATAACCGTGTGTGTGTGTCTGTGGTGATGGTTAATGCATGTGCTTTCACTGAAGGCTGAGCGAATACGAAATAAACACAGAGTGGAGTGGGAAGGCATGGACTTTGGAAGCCAGTTGGAAAACTGCCTCCGTCATTGTCGTTGTCTGACGTTGTCTAAATTAACTTCTCTGGGCTTCAGTTACTTCATCTGTAAAAATAAGGTAATAATACCATTGCTTTATTGTTCTGTCAGAACTCTCATGAGGATTAAATAAGAACTTATGTAAATGTTTTAAGGGAGTAATTATTAAAATAAATATTGACAGCGGTGATAACAGTTATAGTGGTACTACTAAAACAGGTAATCCGATATTTTTCTCCAGTCCCTCAAAGTGTCTATAAATCAATGTTCTTAGGTCAGACCTATTCCAAATGCTAATAGGAAAATGTGACACAGAACTGGGTAATTATAATTCGATTGCTCAATTCATGCATTCAGAAGATAGTATATATGTTATGTGACCGACGTATATGAAAGAAATATAACTTGGGCCCACAGATTGATAGTTCACATAATTTTTTCCTGACTTGCCACCTGCTCATGTAGAATTACTTGCTCTTGTGGTAGTATGTAACTGGGTACTAGTGGGTAGGAAAGAGTTAAACAGCAACCCTCTAGCCACAAGTTTGGAAACAGAATTTTCTCCCCATCCATTATAACTACAGACAGGCAAGGAACAACCATAAAAGAAAGAAAAAGTGCTTGAGTAATGGAAGAGAGTTACTTAGCCAGGAAGATACCACTTTTTCCTGCCTAACATGAGGGTATTTGTTTTGTTTGGTTTTTTGTTTTTAAATTGCTCAAGGGAACTGCACAAGCTTTCGTAGATATTTGCAGGCATTCTAGGGCACTTGAAGAAAGTCACTCTTGAGAGTTTACTTCCTGTAGTTTCTGCATTATGAGTTGTTTAATAGCAGTTAGGAACAGAAATAGGCATAAATAAAACAGATCTAAATATGTGTGTATGTGTCTATACATAAAAGGCAGAAAGCCTGTTCTATAAGGATTGAATTTTTGCTAAATAAAAAAAAAAGGGGGGGGGGCGCCTGAGTGGCTCAGTCGTTGAGTGTCTGCCTTTGGCTCAGGTCATGATCCCAGGCTCCTGGGATCAAGCCTCGTATCCGGCTCCCTGCTCAGCGGGGGAGTCTGCTTCTCCCTCTCCCTCCCTCCCTGCTTGTGCTCTCTCTCTCTCTCTCAAATAAATAAATAAAATCTTTAAAAAAAAAGAGAGAGAACTTTCTGATTTAGTCACAAGGGAACAAACTGTTGGAGGATTACAAAAGCAAAAAAGAAGGATTCAAAAATGAGAGACAAAGCAAATAGGATAAGGACAGATATACATTTGTATTTCTAGTCTACAGGTCTGATGACATTGGTGGCTAATACCTGAATCACACTCTTGTAATGACTGTGGATTAGCCAGAGCTTAAAGAATGGGAGTGTGAGGACTTAGGTGTGGCTGCTGCCGAGTCGTATGTACGTAGTGAATTTCGTGGATGGTGATGAGCTTTAATTTAATGTTTTCGTTTTTGTTTTTGTTTTTTAATCTTGCACTACAGAAACCTTCCTCAGATCCTTGTGGGCAGGTTGTATACCAAGGAAGACAGAATTATGCATTTTCAATACCTTTGCTTTACAGTTCAGGTTTCCTAACAGGGACCAGATTTTATACTCCGAACTGATAGGCTGGAAGTTCATCTGGCACTACCATAGCCTTGTATAAAACGGTCTATAACTTTCTTGAAATAAATAAGTGGGTGGGCAAATGAATTATTTAAAGAATTTAAGAATAGTAATAAATTCACTTCATATATTAAACACACCACCAATGTAAGGTTAAGAAATTTTCAAAATGATAATTTTTACACAAATTCATCAATGCTAGGAAAGTGATAAGTGAGTATTAGAGACATGACTAGTACCTATATAATGTTACATTTCTCTGTTATCCAGGACCTACTGATTTATACAACAAATAAAATTGTCCATCGCTTTAAGTTTAATAAACATAGTCTATAAAATCCATATTTACTCAAATTACTAGTGGCTATATAACTGCAATATTAATATTAAAGTTTAAAGGTATCCCCTTTCTGGAATTTCCATTTTATTGTCTCATTCTCGTCAAATATGGTGATGGTTCTCAAGTCTCTGGAATGTTCTGGGGATAGTTTCATATATGTGCCCTTCTAAACTACAGGAGAAGGGTCCAGATGAAGATATCCTCCTAACTGTGAGAGAAGAGGACAAATTAAGATAACACAAATTTGTTTATTTGATGATTTATTTTTTAACTTTAAAAAAATGTGTGTTTGAGAGTAATTGTCCAAGTATATCATCTCATAAATTGTGTTCCTCTTAATTAAATAGAAAAAATATTGTGATTATAGGAAAAATTTAAGGTCACAAAATAAGAAAAAAATACATTGGCCTTACTTATCCCTTAAAATTCAAGTAGTTGTTGAAATCAAGTTCAATATACATTGCTCAAATATTTACCTTTTAAAAATCCTGGCCCTACTGAAACATTTCCCAATGCTAATTTAGATTTCAACTCATTATATATCTCTATGACTAAAGTCCCTCCAGTGAAATTTGCAATGAGGATCTGGAGAGAGACCAATTCATCTTATTATGAATTAAATATTTCATGAGCTACTCTTGACTAAATTGAACTAAACCTTATCTAATTTTCATGTGTAATCAAACAAACTAGACTTTAACAAATGACCACAATTCCTTGCAAAAGAATTTGAGAGGAAAGCAACTGAAAGTAAGAAACTGATAAATAAATATAGCATTAAATTGAAAATCCCCATTTGGTGTCCACCTCTCATAATATAAATACTGTTGTTAAAATAATGTAATTTTCATGTGCACTATTATAATCCAGGCCACTGTTAGAGTTTAACAAAAACTATTGCAAAGAACCATTTATCAACATTCCGGAAATTACTTCTTTTGTTTTACACATTACAGATATAGGTGGATTTTGTAAAAGCAAAGTTAAATATTTTCTTTCTTTTCTGTTTAATGAAAGAGTCAGAAAAGCTATAATGTACCATGATGGAATACTTCATTTGGGGAGAAATAAAAGCTAAATATAATGGAGGTAGCTTTATCTCTTTGAGGAATTTTCTTTGGAATTATGAATTATTACATTGAAGAAACTTTGGATTTTATAGCTATATGCTCTTACATAATGTCAGGAACTATTTTAGGAAGACTGTCGTCTACAAATGCAACAAATTGTTTATGGATGCTACTCATAAGAGAATGACTCAAATTGTGGGACACCTGGGTGGCTCAGTTGTTAAGCGTCTGCCTTCGGCTCAGGTCATGGTCCCAGGGTCCTGGGATCAAGCCCCGCATCGGGCTCCCTGCTCAGAGGGAAGCCTGCTTCTCCCTCTCACACTCCCTCTGCTTGTGTTCCCTCTCTCACTGTGTCTCTCTCTGTCAAATAAATAAAATCTTTAAAAAAAAAAAAAAAAGAAAAGAGAATGACTCAAACTGTTTTTCGACAAGATGTACCTAACATTTCAATACCACAAATCAAACCTTAAATTTATGAATAATGTTGCCTTATAAAGAAATTCCCACTTATTTTCCTAGAAATTGACAACATTTGAAAAGAGCAAGTCTAATTATACCTGAGGGCTTTCTCAGTCCCTGAAATCATAAATGATCTCATGATCTTCTAATTTCCAATAGGACATTGTATTTTTTTTAAGATTATTTATTTATTTGACAGACAGAGAGAGAGAGAACACAAGCAGAGGGAGCAGCTGAGGGAGAGGGAGAAGCAGGCTCCCCGCTGAGCAAGGAGCCCAATGCGGGACTTGATCCTAGGACCCTGGGATCATGACCTGAGCCGAAGGCAGATGCTTAACTGACTGAGCCACCCAGGCGCCTTGGACATTGTATTTCTTTTGCATACCTCTCACGTCATGTTGTGATATGTACTTAGCTGTGTAGCTGTCATATCTGCTCTATTACATCATACCTCTTTAAAGATGAGAAGGAGCATTTATCTTATTTTATACCTCGCAGTGTGTGGCAGTATCTTGCCTACAGTGAATGCTCAGTAACTGTTTCTGGCATCAAAGGCTGAAGAAAAAAATCATCAAAATTCAGACTGCTGCCCTGGAGAAAACTGAAAGTAACTCCCTGGTAATAATCCTCCACATCCAGAGCAGGTTTTAAAGAAAAATAGCTTTTTGACTAGGAGGAATCCAAACAGATAGAAAAGTACTGTCATTGACCTTCACAAGTGCTGTTCCTTTGCGTGTGGGTGTGTGTGTTCATAGGGGTCCCAGAATCACCTGAGGAGCTTTCCTTTTTTTAAAATACAAATAAATGAAGCCCTGTCCCAACCCCAGAGTTCTTTGTATTTCAAAGAAATACATGGGTAAAATGAATGGTGAAAACTCAGGATATGTAGATTTTGAAAAATTCCCTGGATGATTCTAAACTTTATCACTCCTTCCCTCTGTTTAGGGCTACTGCCCTAGAATTTTGGCTTAATGAAAAAGTCATATGGAGATTTAATTAAATGCAGATTGTCTAGAAATAATCCATTCCCCCCCTCCCCCGGGATCTTTGTGGCCTTGGTCAACAATGTATGTTTCAGTGTATAGTATTAGAATTCTATCACTGATGTGCACATTGATATAGAAACATATATCATTCAAGTGGCACATAGCATTGTCTTCTGTCAATGTTGTCTTGGCTGTAAATTATACAGGGTGAGCCCATTGGAGCAGATATAATAAGACTTCACAAAAGGAGCACCGAATTATCATAACACTAATTATATCTAATTCAAAAAAATAAAAAATATTTTCATTTAAAATTTTTCATAATCAAAGAAAACTATTAAAGAGCAACATTAAAATAGTGACAATGCAAATTTGATTTTGAATGCAAACGAGATTTTTGTTACATTGTCCCATTTATTTGCTTGAAAATTTTTCTTTAGTGTTTAACTTCAAAACATTTTTTTTCAATTTTTATGGCTATAAAAAAATCTGTTCAACACACTTATACTGGTCAGTCAAGTAAACAATCAAGCAAATAGACAGATGTAATGTACAGCATAGTAACTATAGTTAATAATACTCTATGGCCTATTTGAAAATTGCTAAGAGAGTAAACCTCAAAAGTTCTCATCACAGGGAAAAATTGTAATTATATAAGGTGATGGACATTAGCAAGACTTATTGTGGTGATCCTTTCACAATGTCTACAAATACTGAGTCAGTTTATTGAATTCATATGTTGTACACCTGAAACTAATATAATGTCATATGTCAATTATACCTCAAATAATATACCCCCTCCAAAAGAAGTTCCAAAATGTAAAAAGAAAAGTAAACAGAAGGGAATGCAAATATATTAACTTTTACTCTCTGGAGACTAGGTTAGTTTCTTTTAAATAAAGAAATGTAATCCTCATGTAATCCTACCAAGAGCCCTCTGAGATAAGTTTTATAACCCTATTTTATAGATGAGAACACTAAGGCCATGGGGAGTGGTGAACTGATGCATAAATGCACTTACTTAATAGCAACAGAATCAAGATTGAAAATCAAGTCTAAATACTCTCAAACTCATACTCTCTCCACTATTACTACACAATCAGAGTTTGCAAATGACAACTCCCAGACCAAATCCAGCCCTCCTTCTGTTTTTGGGTGGCCTGTAAGCTAAGAATGATTTTATATTTTTCAATGATTTTTTAAATACAAAAGAAAAATATTTCTTGACACATAAAAAATTATATGAAATTCAAATGACAGTGTGCAAAAATCAAGTTTTATGGCAACACAACCATATTCATCCATTTCAACGTCATCTGTGGCTGTTTTCACGCTACAGCATGAGTTGAGAAGTTGCAACGCAGACGGTATGAGCGGTAAAGCTGAAAGGATTTCAGAAAACGTTTGCAGACTGCAGCTATATGTTTCTTCCTCACTAATGCATGTTTGTGCTTATAGATGTGGTCTCAAAACAAAGCGGAACCATAGGAAAAATAAAGCAAAGAAAATATTTTTCCAAAGATACTGATGAGTAATATTTTTAAAGAGCAATAATGCATCAGATACGATCTCTCACTGTGCATTTTCCTTTCCACACCATTTAGAGGTCATTCGTTTGAAAGTTTCCTTGAAGGCTTGCAGCACTTAATTCACACATGCATTAAACCTCTCAAATTTACTTGGCCTGAGTGTTGTGAAAAAGATCTTGGAGGCAATTTATCACGTAGGAACTTGTCACTGATTAACTCTTTTTTAGATGAGTCATGGAGTGAAGTCAAAGTGACAATTCTGACAGTATTTCCACTGAGGAGTGGAGAATCTGCCAAATGGTGCTGAAAGGATTGTAGTCTGTCCCAGCATGTCCTTGTCTGAGGCTTAATCCCAAACCCATCCCCACTGTCAGCAACTGGGCTTTGTGAAGCCTGGAGCTTATAAAATTTGAGGGACTCTTGAGGAAAAAGAAATATAAAATTACAATACCAGCTTAGACGTAAGGTCCTGGAAGGAGCCCAGATAAGTGAGGGACCCTGAAAATTAACCTTCGTTAGCTTCAAGGAAATCATCTTGGGCGAGCGGCCATTATTCCTCAATATGCTAATGCAAAAAGGTAAAGTTAATAGATTCAATTATAAAGCAAAGTGTCCTTATCTCAGGAGCATTCTGGATTAGAAAAGTACCTTTTCTATAACTTTAACTTATTTAGCAATAAAGTCCTGCAAGATGTTCCCCATTTTCTCGGAAAGATACCCAGCTGAGGAACAAACAACTAGACTCGTGGGTCCACAAAGAGATGGCTGAAGGAGTGGAATCCTTCCCAGTTTGACTTCAATTCCTTCCTGCTCCGCTTCCTTCCAGTTCTTTTTGAGATTGAAATGCAGAGAAAAGAGCTAGAGCAGACACGTGCTCTCTGCATGACTTCCTGTGTGCTCAGAGCTTCCGAGGAGAAGTAACACAGTCACCCTGGCAGCTTGGACACCATTCGCCTACCTCAGAACAAGTGCCGGCTCTTCCTGTTTCTGAACTCTTTAATTCCAGTTTTTTCCTTCATTTTCTTCACCTTTGAGTCCATATTTGTGGGAAGTAATTGACTAGAGTCTAAGGACTGGAGCCAGAATAAAATAGGAAAGAAGTCAACCAGATGGTCGGAAAGTAAAAGTGGCTAGTAGACCTAGATTGAAACCAGATCTGAAAAAGCAACAGAGTTGGAAGATCTGAGGTAAAAGGCCCCAGTGATGATCCTGCTGACGGAAGTGGTCACTGCTACCACCAGGAAGAAGGTGAAGGGCTTTTGCTGCCCATTTTCCTTTGAGTTAAGCACATGCTTTCCAATGTCAAAAGGAAACATGGAATAAAGGAAAGAACGCAGGCTGAATATCAGTCTCTCTACTTATCAGCTATTTAAGCTCTCAAAAATCAGGTATTTTGTTTTCTTTTAAATCCATAAACACTGGTAATGACTTCTCCCAGGGGTAGGTGTTGTCATTAGGAAATGAGACAAAGGGCTTAAAGGGGCCAGTATCATGCTTGGCACAACCATATTTGAGGCCATTAGGTGCCATCAGTTTCAGAAGGTTACCTCTTCAGCCAGAGTTACTTACAATGTCGGAGGTTCCCAACTTGCTTCCTGAGCCTAATTCTAAACGTGCTGTGCAAGCTTATCCTGGAGACTTGCTCAGCCTCTCTTGATTTAGATCCGTGCTGAGTTTGCTCCATTTGCATCCTCCCACTCAGATCCTTTTGTGACCCTTCTCTGTGCTGTTCAGAGTTCTGCTGATGACATCCCCTCCTCTCCCCCCTCCCCCAGTCCCCTGCTTGTTTGTTGACTTCTGTTGAGTTTACCACTAGTAGGGAGCAGCAGGGGAATAGGAGGAGAGAGATGCCTGGGTTCTTATTCTCCCAGCTCTCCCCACAGGCCCTATTCCTCTACCACTACAGCCTCTTTTCAGCTGCTCTGGGTTCCAGGAGTGACACTATCTTCCCCCTTTGCCCCTTCAACCCTGTAGGAGGTAATGGCTTCTTAAAATGCTACTCCTGGATGACTCACTGAATTAAATTCCTCTAGGTGGGATCCTGCCTGACAGAGATTTCATGTTTAAAAGAGCTGGGGGTTTTGTTTGTTGATTGGTAGTCTATCCTCAGCCAGATTGTAGTTAGGTAAATGTATCTATAATGAAGTTACTTCACAACATCACTGCTTCTCAGGAAAGTTTCCTTTCTTTCTCCAAGCCAAAGTTTTCAGAAAAAAATATATCCAACCAGGAAGGAGTCATGAGGAAAAAAAATAGGATGCCCTTTTAATGCTCAAAACAACACTGACCGCCACTGGGTCATAGATGTTCCAGTCACAACCCACTGTCATTAGACATTTTATTTTGTAAGAATAAGTGTTATATTTTATATTCAATGACAAAATAATGTAACATCTGTTTAATTATACATGATGCATGAAAAGTAATCTGTTCTTTACTGACTTCACTCTATATATCACTATGTTTTAGACTTGTCAGCAAATTCAACTTATTTACCTTTCACTTTAATGAAATTATTTTGAATTTCATAGATGTGGAAATAATTGAAATAAGGACATTAGAAATCTTATTTTAATGTCAAAACTTGTTTGAAAACTCATATTTCATGGAAATGAAGGCTAGTAACCATAATTATTACTGTTTCCATACATATTTGGAAATAAGAAATATTAAGAAGTAAAAGATATGTTCATCAAATTATAGTTTATTATTTCAGGGGGCAAATTTAATATAACAAAAGGATCAAATATTCAGTCAAGTTCATTTATCGTCACTATCTCCTGTGATACTAGTACATGTCAAGTAATTTTAAATTCCAAAAAAAGGTTATAATTTCTAAAGCCCTAATTAATGAGCAGTCTGTTTGTAGCTGTTAGAAACATCAAAAATATTATTTTAAAATCTAGATTTAGAAAAGGAAACATTATTTTGAACTTGAACAGCGTTCTTACTTGAATTTTTCCTTTGTCAACCTCCTCCAAAGTCTAACGTGAGTATACGTTGTTGGGCTTCTCTTGGGGTTTTATGTACATTTCAGGTATTAGCAGGGAGTAAAGAGGAAAGAGCTGGTGTATATGCTAAGCCATCAGTCTAGTGTCAAGTAGAAGAAAGAATACCTGGGACTTCCAGAGAAGGAACCATGCTTCAGTTGAGACCACTGCACCATCCTAGCAGGCATCGTTGACATTACAGCCTTGAATCTGAAAGTAGATTGATACAGCATTCCCTGGAGTAGTACATCCTTATAGAGATGTAGGCTGTGCCCAGTGGTGCTGGCCACCACACCATGGAGTAACAATTATCAAAGGAGTTAACAAATTTTCTGTACTCAGGGGTATGTCTGGTGAAATTAGAATCAGAGATGATGAAAGAGGATTTCTTGATATGCGTGCAGTAGATTAAGCAATAAAATAACATGTAATAAGGTTTAGTCTTGCTCATGCCCAAATCTTTCCCTGGTTTTAAGACTACGACTACGTTTGATGCTTTCATATATAGATTAGGCCCTCAGACAAGTTGTCAATTGAACTGAATACTTCTGTTTATAAGACTTTGATGGATTTCCTCTTTTCAGTATGTCCCTGTTTCTGGCTGTACAGCATGTCAATGCCTGATAAATTAAGAATTATGGCCAAATGTTTTGCTAATTTTCTAGATGTCTGATTAAACCAAATAGCTGTCTGTATTGGTTACAAATCTTGGTGTAATGTAGAGTTTGTAAATGGCATCATTTCCAGCCCATTCACAGAGTTTGTACAATTTTAACAGTCAAGTCTTGATTGAAAAATTGAGGGATTTTGCATAATCTAGATTTCTGTATTTTTATAAAATCAGAAGATCTCTGGGGAGCCTGGGAACTCAGTCTGTTAAGCATCCAACTCTTGGTTTCAGCTCAGGTCTCAATCTCAGGATCCTGAGCTCAAACCCCACATTGAGCTCTGTGCTGAGTGTGGAGCCTACTTTACAAAAACAAAAACAAAAACAAACATACACACACACATACACAGCAGAAGATCTCATGACACAGGGTCTCTTTGAGAAAACAATCAGCTTGAGATGGGGGCTAGCCACCACTCCATTTTCTTAAAAGGCTCTTTCCTTGCTTCCTGTAACACCACACTTTCTTTGTGTTCCTCCTGATTTACTGACAGTTCCTCCCCCATCATTCGGCATCCTCTTTTAATTTTAAATGTAGGAATTCCCCAGGACTCAGTTCTAAGTCCTGAAGAAGGTTCTTTTCTCTCATTCCAAATGCTGTCCCTAGGCAACAAGTTCATATATCTGCATATACATATAATATATACATATACATATAATATATACAAAAAAATACAGATAAATATATATACCTATATTTGTATATATTTGTATATATCAGCAACCCACAAAGGTCTATTTCCAAACCAGTGTGCTCTAGTCTGCTTCTACTGTTACCCCTGCTCTTTTTCTTATACATTTATTTTATTCCTTGAATGAGTCACAACACTTTCTCTTTACCTAGGTAGCTGATTCCACTATCTGGAAGAATCTTTCCCTGTTCCTCTGCCTGTTTCCTATCTATCTTTCATCTTTCTCTCTTAGCTTAGATTTTATTCTTCTAGAAAAACTTCCCTGAACTCCAGAGAAGATCATGTCTTTCCATTATCCTCTTTTACAGTAGCTTGAAAGTCCCTCTTTGTAGCATTTATCAGATCATAACAAATTATTTATATAATTATTTGCTTAATATAGATCTTAATATACACCATTAGAGTACATTAAAAAAGGTCCTATTTGTGCTGTTTACTATATGTCTTTGCATTAGCACCATCTGATGCATAATGTGCTCATAATATTTAGACTTTGACCTAAGTATTAGAATAAATTCTATGAGATCATAGAGCATCATTTGAGAAATTGAAAACCTTTCTTTCCTAATCAAACTTAAAGATAATTCAGATAATTTTTATTATTTACTTTTAAACTTTAAATTTATTTTTTATTTGAGTATAGTTGACACACAATGTTACATTAGTCTCAGGTACACAACATAGTGATTCAACTTCTCTATACATTATGCTATGCTTACCACAAGTGTAGCTACCATCTATCACCATACAATGTATTACAACATCATTGACTATATTCCCTATGCCGTATATTTTATTCCTGTGACTTATTCATTCCATAACTGGAAACCGTATCTCCCATTCCCTTTCACCCATTTGCCCATCCCCCCCCCACTCCCTTGCCCTCTGGCATCCATCACGTCTCTATATTTATATGTCTGATTCTGCTATTTGTTTATTAATTTGCTTTGTTTTTTAGATTCCACATGTAAGTGAAAGCATGTGATATTTGTCTTCCTCAGTCTGACTTTTTTTACTTAACATAATATCCTCTAGGTCCATCTCGTTGTCACAAATGGCATGATCTTATCCTTTTTATGGCTGTGTAATATTCCTATTTCTCTGTGTGTATATACTACATCTTCCTTGTCTATTTATCAGTGGACACCAGGTTGTTTCCATATCTTGGCTATCATAAATAATGCTGCAGTAAAACATAGGATGCATATATCTTTTTGAATTAGTGTTTTCATTTTCTTTGGGTAGATACCCAGGAGTGAAATCATTAGACCATATGGTATTTCAATTTTTAATTTTTTGAGGAACCTCCATACTATTTTCCATAGTGGCTGCACCAATTTACATTCCCACCAACAGTGCATGAGAGTTTCTTTTTCTCCACATCCTTGCCAATGCTTGTTATTTCTTGGGGTTTTTTTGTAAATTTTTGCCATTCTGACAGGTGTAAGGTGATATCTCATTGTGGTTTTGATTTTCATTTCCCTGATGTTGAATGATGTTGAACATCTTTTCATGTGTGTTGGCCATCTGTATGTCTTCTTTGCAAGGCACACATGATAACCCCTACACTATGGAAACAACGTATGTCTTCTTTGGAGAAATGTTTATTCAGGCCCTCTGCCCATTTTTTAATTGGATTATTTGTTTTTGGGGGGTCAAGCTGTATAAGTTCTTTGTATGTTTTGAGGATATTAACCCCTTCTTGGATATAACATTTTCAAATAACTTTTTTCATTCAGTTGGTTGTCTTTTTGTTCTATTGATAGTTTTTTTCACTGCACAAAGGTTTTTATTTTGATGTAGTCCCAATAGTTTATTTTTGCTTTTGTTTTCCTTGCCTTAGGAGACATATCTAAAAAAATGTTGCCATGGCCAATTTCAGAGAAATTACTGCCTATGTTCTCTTTTAGGATTTTTATGATTTCAGGTCTCACATTTAGGTCTTTAATCCATTTTGAGTTTATTTTTGTGTGTGGTATTAGAAAGTAATCTAGCTTCATTCTTTTGCATGTGACTATCCAGTTTTTCCAAAACCATTTATTGAAGAGACTATACTGTGCAAAGAAATCTATAGATTCAATGCCATCCCTATCAAAATACCAACAGCATTTTTCACAGAACTATAGCAAATAACACTAAAATTTATATGGAACCACAAAAGACTTCAAATAGCCAAAGGAATCTTGAGAAAAAAGAACAAAGCTGTAGGTATCACAATTCCAAATTTCAAAATATACTACAAAGCTGTAGTGATCAAAACAGTATGGTACTGGCACAAAAATAGACATATAGATCCAATAGAACAGAATAGAGCCCAGAAATAAACCCATGCTATGGTCAATTAATCTATGACAGAGGAGCCAAGAATATAAAATGGGGAAAAACAATAATCCACATAATATTAAATAAGTGGGTGGTAAAGTGATCATGGATCATGACTACCTACTGTATTACACTACTATATATAACACATTACTTCAGTCTGAAAAAGCTAAAAATACATTATCCTCAAGACTGTGTTATCATGGGATTAATGCACATTTCAACTCTCAGCAATAATTATGAAGTACTAGTCACTGTTTCTGTTCAATTAATTATTTTTAAAATGATATTGTTCACAATAAGGAGAACAAGCATATTTAAGATGTATATAATATCCATGTCTGTATTGAGCAATTTTAGGGTAGTCTTCAAAATATTTTCTTTCTTTCTTTTTTTTTTTTAGTGTGAAATGAATGTGTTAAATGTTTAGTGTCATTATCTTAATAGTGCAAATATTTCAACAAATGTATGCATGGCCAAGCTAATCAAGTGCCTCAAACTATTTATTGCAAGACATAAGATAAAAATAAATTTATGCTTACATATATTTATCTGTTGATGATTGGGTACTAGAGATCCTGGAGGCTTCTTAGAAAAATAAAGCATAAAGCAAAAAATGTTTGGCCTCTTGAGATTATCTGTTGAGCAGAAAGCTGTCATCTTTTTCCTGCTTTTGCCTAAAGACCTGGAACATTAGCATGTTCACCTGGCCAAAGACAGATGGCTGCCCACACATTCTCCCTGGGCTTAACACTTGTTCTCCCAATACCAACCGCCCAAGGAGTTTGGCCCACCCACCATCTGTAGGTCTGTGGCCTCTTCCTCACTGTATAAATTTTAAGTCGACAGACTGAATGACTTTGGACTGTGCATTCTTGAATGGTTCTCTTTTAGTATATAAGTACTACATGTCATCATCTTTATCAGACAGGATGGGCTAGGTCAGGCTGCAATAACAAATACCACCCAATTCTTAGTGGCATAACACAAATGTTTATACCTCACTCATGCTAAGTCTCCAAATGGAGCAGCATAAGGTTCAGCTCATTGAAGTCACTCAAAGCCCCAGGCTCATAAAGACTCCATCTCAGGGCTTGCTACCTCAATCACCACCTGAGAAAATGAGTTTAAAGCCAAGTGCCTACAATTAAATCTTCCTACCAGAAACTGACACACTTCACTTTTGTTCACATTTCATTGGCCACAGCAGGTCAATGGCCATGCCTAATTTAAGCATGTGGGGATGGAGGTTGGGAGGAGAGGGAGGAAATGCAATTCAGCTATTAGCCTAGAAGGAGAAAAGCTATACTAGAAGTGGACACCTCTCTGAGGAACAGAGAGGAAGGTAACATTTTGTAGTTTAAAAATCAAATTCATTAGGGGAACCTGGCTGGCTCAGTTGGTAGAGCATGCAACACTGGATGTCAGGGTTGTAAGTTCAAGCTCCAAGTTAAGTGTAGCATTTACTTAAAAATAAATCTTTTTAAAACATAAAAATAAAATTCATCAGAAATTATGTATTACAATTCTTTCACACTTTCAAAACAAAACAGCTCTGTATCATATCCTTAAAATCCCTTGCTTTTCTCACTATTTCAAAAAAGTTCCTCTTCAGGATCATTCATGACAAGAGTTACATAGAGCTCATCTGGACAGTACAGGCCTATATAACATACAGTCCATAAGACCAAAAAGCCTGCCATTTCTCCAGGTCTTTTCTGAATAAAGATGGTTCTTTCTACCCAGAGATGCCATGCTTTTTGCTATATGACCTTAAAAGCCAGATTATCCCTTAATTCTATATAAACGTCACTGACATATGATAGGTGAGCTAATGAAGAGGTATGAGAACCTCACACAGGAGTTACTAATGGGTTGGAGATTATGAGAGACATTCAGAGAATAAATCACACCTTTGAGAGTACACAAGATGAGTGGGTCATGAGAATTGCCAATTAACAAGTGATTTTTTTCTGGTTTTCTGTAAGAATTTCTGTGGATGAATGCCTTGAAAACAGAGATTGATGGGTTTCCTTTATTATTACCATACTTTTTGTCCTTACATCCACTTTCATAATCCAGTCTCCTTTCTCTCCATCTGCATCACCATCAGTTTTGCTTCTGTTTTTAGTGGTGTCCTTACTATGTGCCAGGCATTGTGTTTGGAAGGTGCCTGCTCATTGTACTTGATATTGTATTTAATACTTAAACTCAGAAAACAGAACTATCTTTCTTTCAACCTAAAATAAAGCATAATACACAGTCCTGGTAAAACCTCTTTTTTCCCCCTAATGTTTTGCTTAACTGAGCTTCCCACCCCAGACATCAAAATTTTAATTGCAATTATCATTGAGATCTTCTTACTTGGTACAGAAAATGTTCAATAATGATACTTGAAAAGATATTACAGTTCCAACTTTTATAAAGACAAAAATATACAGAATTACTTACATTTTATACAATAAGCACTATATAATGGTACTGTATAGACTATAATAACCCTAGTGAAATGCTAAGATTTATTCAAAACCTTGAGATAAGATGCCACAGCTTCCTGAAATTTTATTGTCAATCCGGAGTCCACAGTTCAAAGTGATTCTTTCTTGGGGCATCTTGGTGGCTCAGTTAATTAAGTGTCCAACTCTTCATTTTGGCTCAGATCATGATCTCATGGTGGGAACATCAAGCCCCACATAGGACTCTTTGCTGGGTGTGATGGAGCTTGCTTAAGATTCTCTCTCACTCCATCTACCACTCCCTCGCACACATGCACACATATGCTCTCTCTCTGTCTCAAAAAAATAATAATAAAGAGTGGTTATTTCTCAACATCTCATTTGCAAACCTTTCACCTTTTTAAAGAAAAAGTTATACCTAGGCACCTGGGTGGCTCAGTCAGTTGAGCCTCTGACTCTTGAATTTGGGCTCAGGTTATGATCTTGAGTTTGTGAGATTGAGAACTGCATCTGGCTCCCCACTTAGCAGGGAGTCTGCTTAGGATTCTCTTTCTCCCTCTTCCTCTGGCCCTTCCTCCCTCAAATAAATAAATCTTTAAAAAAAGTCCATTCCTATCTCATAAGTATTAATTTTATTCATCCAGGGAAATACAAAGAATACAATAATCCACAGTGGTAGATTTCCCAAAGTCTGAGTTAGTGTGCCAGATATACCACAGGTTTTAGCAGAAAAAAACTGGGGGCTGCCTAGTAAAAGAGAATGGAGTTGGGTACTATGTAGTAAATCCCTTATGAGGTCAGTTTTCTAATGGGAGGTGAATAAAAGCTTCCTAGCTTCTCTCTTCCTGTGGTCTTTTAGTCTCTTGAGGGTAAGTTTTAGATTGAAAATACACACACACACAAATAAATATATATATACATATAGGTGTGTATGTATATATATATATATATATACACACACACCTATATGTATACAAAATGCACATGCACACATATACATAGACACAAAGTACCTATCCATATGGTGGAGAAAAAAAATCCTAAAGGCAAGAAACATCTTAGATTTCCTTTATCACTACCCACTACCATTGGAATCCCCAGGATTTTGTTTTTATTTTATTTTTTATTCAAGCATGTTTGTACAAATTTGAGATTTATTTCCAAATTATATATATTGGAACTTTAAAGTTAGCTTTTAATATTTTCTAGCCAATAGATTTGTTGACGTTGATATGTGTCATTAGAATCTATTCTCAGTTTCTCCCTCTAGAGTCCAGATTTTGTGTTATGCAGGTGTCTAATATTTTTGTAAATGACTTTCCCATTTCATGCCAACATTATAGCATTAAGGCATTTAAAATGATTTAAGTGAAATGTTAGTATCTTGATCTGGGATTACTAACAATTCATATATTGTCAAGTACATTTAAAAATGAGTATTATTTGCCTCCATTTGCTATGCAAATGCTTACCCCTAGGTTTTCACTCCTCAGGAATGTGGTAACCAACCTCTACTCGGTGTCTCTTTCCTTCTGACCTGAGAATTTTGTGATCTCACTCTTCCATGACACCATCCTTTTTGCAACAAAGATTTAAGGCAACTCTAAGCTATAAAACAGCAATATTTGAACACTAGTATCTTCTTGGTAATGCTAAGTCAACATCTCTCTTGAAGACTAAGATCTGACAAGAGATCTTTTAGTTTTTATTTTATTTTGTTTTTGGGTGGTGTAAGTCATTGTTTTCCAAAATGTGGGAGCTAAAAGGTGAGAACTACACATGTCTACTGATTCATGGCCTGTGTAGATAGTATTTGATCCATAGTGGAAGACTTTCTTATTCATATTTCCCATGTAATTATACTAAAACTCCTAATTTATATCTTTTTTTAATATGAGAATTTTAACATCCTTCTTTGTACTTCTATCTATGTGTACTGTTATATGTTCATATGAAAATTCTTGCATATATTCAAATAAAACCTTCTACACAGTTTTTTGTGCTATAGATTGTGACAGCAAATCAGTTGTTTGAATAACAACAGAATCCAAAGCTTCAGATCATATGTACACATGTGTATTCATGATGTATTGTTTACCTTAGCATCCCATTGGGCTTTAAGAGAACTAAAAAATGTAAAGTAGACAAAAATACTTATGTCATTCAATCATTCAAAGATACCAACAAATTGTGCATTTTCCCCTGAATTCATGTTGTCTTCCTTCTATTTCTGACCTTAAGTTCAATCATCTAAAATTAACTTAAAGTGTGCAAGTTCAGATAAACCGTTAGTATCATCAGCATGCAGAAGAAAGGAGTTTTTGAAAAAAGCAGTAACAACAATGAAAACTCAGTCCTTACAAGGTGCTCAAGGGGTTTTGGTAATATGAGATTCCTGGAATTGTAATTAGAAGTCTCAATATTTCAAAGATTTGTATTGCTTTCTAAAATAAAAACACACAAGAAACAACAGAACCTTTTCATATGCACCAAAACGAATTTTTACGTTTTAAAGAAGAGGGTAATTTGGGCCAAACAGTAGAAGAGTGATAAGAAATATTCTTGAGGGCGCCTGGGTGGCTCAGTTGGTTAAGCGACTGCCTTCGGCTCAGGTCATGATCCTGGAGTCCCGGGATCGAGTCCCACATTGGGCTCCCTGCTCAGCAGGGGGTCTGCTTCTCCCTCTGCCCTCTTCCCTCTCGTGCTCTCTGTCTCTCTTTCTCTCTCTCTCTCTCAAATAAATAAATAAAATCTTAAAAAAAAAAAAGAAATATTCTTGAAAGTAGAGCCAGCATGATTTGTTCATGGATTAGATGAAAGGTGTGAAAGAAAAGTCAGGAATGATTCTAAAATCTTTGATTTGATCACCTAGAACTAAGTCGCTGACTTTTACTAAGACAGTAAAGGCTGGAAGGAATAACAGATTTCACTTTGGGTTATATTTAACTGGAGATACTAGAAATGCCCACTAGACATCAATAAGGAGGTATTGCAAAGGCAATCAGACATAGAAGTCTGAATTTCAGACAAAAGTTCCTGGCTACATGTAAGTTTGGAGTCACTATGTATGGCTGATATAGAAAGTCTTGACTGGACGGGCTCACCAAAGGGATGAGTGGTTAATAGTGTTGAGAAGTGGCACAGGCACTGAGCCTTGAAGTACTCCAAACTTAATGTATCAGAAGGATAAGGAGGAGCCAGAAAAAGAAATTGAGAAGCACCGAATAAAGGAGAGCATAATGTCCACAAAACCAAAGAAAGAAATTCTTTTAAAAACACAGTGACCAACTCTATCAAACGCTGCTGAAAGTTGACATAAAACAAGACCTGATAATTAGCCATTGGACTTATTAAAGTGGCTATCCCTGGTGACAACAAGAGCTCTTTTGGTGACGTTATGAGGAGAAAGCTTGATTGAAATGGGTTTGTGAGAGAATGAAATAGAAGAATTGAATGCAGGGACGCCTGGGTGGCTCAGTCGGTTAAGCGTCTGCCTTCGGCTCAGGTCATGATCCCAGGGTCCTGGGATCGGGTCCTGCATCGGGCTCCCTGCTCCGCGGGGAGCCTGCTTCTCCCTCTGCCTCTGTCTCTCTCTCTGTCTCTCATGAATAAATAAATAAAAAAAAAAATCTTTAAAAAAAAAAAAAGAATTTAATGCAGTAAGTATAAACAGCAACCTCAAGAGACTTTACATAAAAATGGAGAAAAGGTAAAGTAGTAGAGGAAATAGAGTCAAGACTGTTATATTTTATGTTATTTGAGATAAGAAAAATAGGCATGCTTGCATGCCGGTGGAAATGGTCTAAAGAGAAGGCAAAATTGATAATATAGGACATATTAGGAATTGTTTCTAGAACAATGCCCTTGGAAAGGCAGATGGGAAATAGAAAGATTGATCTTAGATAATAGATCATTCAGTTCATTCATAATAACTGGTATATGAGTATATAAACCCAAATGCGAGCAAATAGATGTGTCCATGCCAACTCTTAAGGTTGCTTTCATGGCATAGAGGCTAGATAATATCTTTTCTTCACCCAAAAATCTACAGTCACTGACAATTTCATATAGAACCATATGGAATCATTTAAATATTCAGTAGTTAAAGAAATATTTGTTGAATTCATGCTTTCCACCAACTATGTTTTAGAGGCACTGGAGATAAACTGGAAACAAGGTTTTTACTTGCATAAAAGTGAGGACAAACACAAAAATGTCACAAGGTACAGAACAGACCCACCTTTAATAGGTAAAGCAGGAGTCAAGTTCAGAGAGAACAGGCATCTGGTCCACTACTCTTTCATCATCATAGACATGGTGGGGTTGAGGCCCTTACATGATTAATTTGAACCTACCATTTCAGATTCAGCTGTCACACAGTCTCTCCTCACACACTCCACGTCAGTGACAAAACTACACCAACACTACCATTTTTACGTATCTTTTCTACACTCTTTCCCAAGCCTGGAATGCCCTTTCCCCTCACTATAATTTAGCAATATTTTCAGACCTGAAACAAATGCCACCTCTTTAATATCTTCAATAATAAAACATCTTAGGGTTTTCAATGTCTTACTTCTGATTCTACTTACTTATTTTTTCCTAATTGAAATCATTGACTTAGTATCTTGAGCACCACATGTTGTGCTAGGAACCGAGGTTGTGCTAAAAAAAGACACAGTATCTCTCCTTGAGGAAGGTTTTTCCATGTCCACCTTCCCCACAAACTTGACAGGGACCTATTCATCTTTGTATTCCCCATAGAACTTTCCAGAGCATCTTCAACATGTGAGGTGTTCAATTAAATGTGTTCAACAATATCTCAGTGTCTCGAGATGGAGAGAGAGGCCAAAAAGATATTAAGAGCTACGGGCTAGGCATTGTGTAAGTAATGCTTTTATGGAATTCTCACAACAATCATTCACATCAAATAATTTGAACAGTTTAGTAAAATTAGCCCAATGCTGTGAAAATTGTAGGCATTTAAAAAGTAGCCATTAAGAAATGAACTGAAAAAAGCAATTTTTGGAGAAATGCAGATAATAGTGAGAAAATAGGATTCTTTTTTTTTATTTTTTATTATGTTAATCACCATACATTGCATCATTAGTTTTTGATGTAGTGTTCCATGACCCATTGTTTGTGCATAACGCCCAGTGCTCCATGCAGAACGTGCCCTCTTTAATACCCATCACCAGGCTAACCCATCCTCCCACCCCCTTCCCCTCTAGAACCCTCAGTTTGTTTTTCAGAGTCCATCGTCTCTCATGGTTCATCTCCCCCTCTGATTTCCCCCCCTTCATTCTTCCCCTACTGCTATCTTCTTCTTTTTTTTCTTAACATATATTGCATTATTTGTTTCAGAGGTACAGATCTGTGATTCAACAGTCTTGCACAATTCACAGCGCTCACCATAGCACATACCCTCCCCAATAGGATTCTGGAATAAACTGAAAAAGTTTGGAACAGTGAAGCCTAATAAGCTGTCTTGCTGAACAAGTCTATTCTCAGTGGACAGGGTGAGCCTTTCCTGTGTACAAGAACTTATTTGTTTCAATTTTTTAAAAACTTTGTGAATGTACATGCAGAATGAGTTCTTAAGAAAGTTTATTAACTCATATATTACAGGGGCAATATTTTCTGCATCTCTTTTTCACAAAACAGGTATTCCACAAAAACAAATTATAATTAGATAATTATGCTTTGTATTTATATCTTATTCCAGCCTACTACTATGTCAAGGTGTGGATTTTTCTTATGGAAAAAGTGCTCAAATAAACTTCACATCCACTTCCATTAGTGTACTGTTTTGAAGGTGGTGTGAAATCTTTAGAAGGAAGGTCAAAATGCAAACACTAGTCATTTCTAATTATTGCACTCACACAACTACATTAACATGCTCCTGGCATTATACACTAAATTATAACCCATTTGAACTGATTATAAAGAGGCACTGATAGATGAGTTGTTTTAATAAGCATTTATTTATGAATTAGTTATCAGAATTTCTTCCATTAAAGTAAAAATAATTAGGATGCTGAATAAGATGAAGATGGCAAGGCTGCCAACATCTTTTCCTTTAGATGAGAACATAAGAGTTTTGAGAAGAAAAGGAGGCAGTGTTCTTTAATGAACACAGATTTCCTTTCAAATTATTCCACTACTCAAGGAAGGACTGTTATTTAATAAAAAGCATTAACTATAAACATCGGTCACCATTTCATTCTTTATATGCAAAAAGACAGTGAACAGGAGCCATATTTCTACTTTGTCATTTAGTGCTTTTTGTCTTTGAGTGGAGAGGGTCATTTGTTATAAGCACCAAAGTGAAAACGATTATATGATTACAATTTTTTAATGAGTTATATTAGAAGCTGAGCCAAAGACAGGAAAAGGAAGTCCATGAAACCACTCCAAGTTCTCAGGCCTTTGAGGTCAGCAGGACTCTGAGCTTCAAAGCTGTCCTGCGGATGTGCACATGCGTATTTCCCTGTCATGCCCAGGTGCCACGGTGACAGAAGCTGGGGAGATACACAGATGGCACTTCAGTCTCACCAGGATCTCTAGTTATCCTTCATCTATTTTCCTTTTCTAACCCGCGATCCAGAACGTAGGTCAACATGTTTTGCATCTCATGGCTGTTTTTGCAATTCATGGAAAAACTTTAGTATTTGACTAGCATTCTGTTAGAAAATAATTATTTCCTTTGCTTACAAATAAATGAAAAAGTTACCCAGGTTTTCAAGTATTTATCCTGTTTAATATTTTGATATACCAAGTGCTTATAATAAAATTGAATCATACCTAAAAGGCTGATATGTCACTCCCATTTATTATGAAATTTTTTTTTTCCAAAAGGTACCAGTCTAAGCCCTCCCACACTCTGCTTAAAGAAAGAAATTTTATTCATGTTGCAAAGATTTAATATGTAACTATGGCCACAGGACTCACAAATCTTGAAAGTTCTCCTCTTGGAAGTGTATCCTCTAAATTAAATTTCTCTTCTGATAGAAAAGTGAAAACCAAATTCCAACTAGCCAACGGGATGTATGTGGACTTAATCTAGTTCATTGGTTTCATGTTAAGATTAAAGTTAAAATATTTTAAAATTCAAATCTTATTTTATCTGTATTTTTCAACTTACACCACATGATCAATTGATGCCATTAAACATGTATAAATCTCAGTCTGATTTACTGATTTGCATTTTAAAAATGAGTCACAAAAATGAAACTGATGATATTGAACTTTCATGATGAATAGGACTGGGTTTTAGTAACAAAAATTAGATTTTTCTAACAACTGATAGAACTGAAGAATTACAGGATTTGACTAAATTGTTGCAAAGAAATTGACTAATCAGTGGAAAGGAAGGATTCAAGAAAGCAAAGGTAGGGAACAATTACTGAGAAAAAAAAGCTCTGTTTCCTCTTTATATCCCAATGAGTAGAAATTCTTCCTCAATAAACTGGTATAAACTATAGATACACAATGAGACTTTAGATTCTCACCAGTGTGCTTACACCATAGCCTATGAGAACCTTGGCTTAAATTATATTAAGCAAATTAAGAAACAAAATATCTATTTGTATAAAACTGCTTATGATTATTCTATTTTCATATGTGAGTATGACAAATATGGAATACAGGTACTTTTACTATATCTTTAAAGGCGCATAAAATTTCTTTGCTCTATAGCAAAACCTAAGCATATTTCTCTTTCATGTTGAGTCTTAGAATAGCAATCTCTTTGGAGACTGGTTGTCTGAAATTCTCTCTTGCATGACCATTCAGGCTTAATCATAATCCAGCTAAAGCTGAGTCATTGATTGACACTAGGCACTGGGGCAGACAGATGAATTTCTCTGGTTTAAAGTTTAATGGAACAGATCTTTTGATCTCTGATTCTGTAAGGAATCTGAAGTTCATTTTCCCTCCCAGGTTTCTCTGGTGCTAGTACATTGTCACATACGGATCTCATTTTCATGAGTAGAATGTAATATAGTGAGGTCAACATAGCTAAACTAATACAGCGATTCATATTCTTATGTCCTAGAAATTAGCTTAATCACTGTCATTTCCAAGGGTGCTTAATCTATCTAATACAAATGAGACATAGATTGTTTTAAGATCTAAGGTTGGACGTGATATCACACGAATATAAGCTAGATATTAATCCTGGAATTCAGCATTTACTCTCCTATTTCTGAAGTGCCCACAAAATCATTTTAATGTGAATATCAAAGCCTCAAAATTTAAAAAAAAATAAAGCCATCCCTTAGTTTCTTATAATTGAGTCTTTTTTCTTATATCAGCTTCTACAAGCCCTGAGCAATATCTGAATCAATGGAGAAAGAGAAAACATAACAAGTCATATTCCCCACTATATAACTCATTTTGTAGTTCTAGTCTACTCTCAAGGATGCAGCTCCAAGACTGGTAAAACCAGTTTGAAACTGGTTGAAGTTTCTCTGATTCTGCACTTTTTTAAAGATTTATTTATTTATTTGAGAGAGAGTGGGGGGGGCAGAGGGAGAGAGAGAGAGTCTCAAGCAGACTCCCCACTGAGCATGGAGTCTGATATGGGGCTCGATCTCATGACCCCTAGATCACCACCTGAGCTGAAATCAAGAGTTATTCATTTAACTGACTGAGCCATCCAGGTGCCCCTCTGATTCTGCATTTTATTGAAGTCTTCCCTTGACTAGGGTTATGTGCACACAAACACACATGCAGAGACACAGGTTTTTAGGTCCTTCCTGAGGTAGGCCAGATTGCTTTGCTCTTTACAGTAATCCAAGGTCCATTCCAGTTTAGAATGACTTCAAGTGGAAGACTAGTGAGGTGAAGAAATATGAATAGCCATTTTTTCACTGCATTCCCTTCTATGTAGAATATTTTTATAAACTCCTATCCTCCCTGGTCTTTGCCAGCAAACGGAGATAAGATACATTGGGGCACTTTTAAAAAAAAAAAAATTCAATCATATTGGAATAGACCATTTTTAACACAAAAAACAATAAAATTGGTATAAAAATATAGCATAAAATTTCAAACCCTCCATTAAACCTCAATTCCTCTCTAAGCATCGTCTATGAGGTTCCTTTTCTTGTAGTATTCTTTGACCAAACTTGATCAAGTAATTGTTCTAACAGACTTTTGGGGAGAGTGCAAACTGCTGATAAGGCCAATAAAGCTGAGCTTTTAAACTTTCTGCATTTCAATTGCATAATCAAAACCTGATGATAGCACATCACACACTCCGAGAACGCCGTGGGCATCGCACACAAAATGAAGATTAGTTCTAAAAGCCTTTTCATTCTCCATGGCATAGGGTGCTCCTCTCCTGGCTATGTATATGAAAGCATCAGACACAAAATGGAAAAAATATTATGACTGGGAGTGAAAGCAAAATTCAGAGAAAATGGAGAGCATTGAGGGCTGAAATAGAAGAGTGAGCAGCTGTAATTAGTTCCAATGCTGTATGAGAATTAAAAAAAAAAAAAAAAACACTTTAAAAAACATAAATAGGCAGAATGCCAGCTGAGATAGTGACTAGAGCTGTAACAAACCTTGGTAAACCGTGAGCACTAGGAAGGTAAAGAAAGCTTGTGGAAAAAGTTTGACATCAATTCCATTGGCTACGCTTTTCATAAATTACCATCTGTAATAAAAGTCATTCTGCCTTATTACTTTTTAGGTAGGGCAGCCTTGAATGCCAATGGTGGTTTTAAATAAAGGCAGAATGTATCATCACATGTCCGACACTAAGTAGACACATAAGGCAGTTTTAATTACCTTTTGTTTGGGAAAGTGAAATTTCCTGTTTGTAGATATTTTCCTGTAGATATTTTCATTTTAAGAAAAAAGAGTGCCAGAGGAATCAAGGTAGGGAAGGAGCCTTTCCCCCCGGGCTCAGCATTGATTTCTGCCCTCTTGAAACCTGGTTTCCTTATTCAATGAAACAACCTGACCTTGCAAAAGTATTAAATAGGAACTTGCCTAGGCATTTTTCATTTGTGCACACTGAAAGCTAAAACTCTTCCAACATGAAACCCAACATTATAATGAAAGGTTTCATATTCATTTCTCTGAGTTTAGATGAAAATATGCTCAAGCCATGTTGGTAGGAAGCACATGCATGTTGTAACAACATGGACCTTAGCACCTTTTCTTGAAATAACTTGATCTTTTTCCAGATACGTTTAAAACAGACAGAGAGAGAAAGGCCTCTTGGGACTGTCACTGTATTCCCTCAGTTTTATTTATCTACCCACAGCATTTACAAAGCTGTTAATTTTTTTGCAGAAAGGTCTATTCCTTTCATGTGACTATATGAATAGACTTCTGTACATTCTAAGGGGTGTGTTCTATAAGGAAGGGAAAGACTAGGGAGTGACTCTATCCATTCTCCAATGGCATTTTGAGATTTAATACATTCATGAAATAAGCCTGTGGTGTTTCATGAGTCTGACTCAAAGATGGAACACTGATAGATGAGTGAAGAAAAAGCAGCTCCTTTTAAGTTGAGGACTATGAATGCCTTAGTTATCTCCATTTTTTCCTATTTTTCTTCTTGATCACTTGATACGTATTTGTTTATTGACAGTTTGTCCCTTTAGAATGTAAGAACCAAGAGAAAAAGAATTTGTTTTGTTCACTGCTATATCCCCAATACCTAGAGCTCCACATGGGAGGAGCTCCACACATATGTTGTGAATGATTGAATGGAGAAAAAAAACCAAAATTTATAACCTGTCATGCCTGAATTATATATGTACCCCCCAAATTCTTAACTTTCTGAAATCTGCACTCTTGAAATTCCCCAGATACCTCATAATTGTACTTTGGAATGACTGACACCAGTCCTTACTCTTTTTTTTTTTTTTTAAGATTTATTTATTTATTTGAGAAAAAGAATGAGACAGAGAGCATGAGAGAGGGGAGGGTCAGAGGGAGAAGCAGACTCCCCACTGAGCAGGGAGCCCGATGCGGGACTCGATCCCGGGACTCCAGGATCATGACCCAAGCTGAAGGCAGCCACTTAACTGACTGAGCCACCCAGGCGCCCAGGCCTTACTCTTATCCATCTCTCTGTTGTACCTCATATAACTACCAACTTCTCTTTTTTAAAATTTTAAAGGTTTCCGTCACAGTCCATTTCCCTGAATCCTTTTAATTATCTGAAAATTCATTGCCTTGTCCTTTATCAGATTCTTTATAGGATTAACTGTGGGCGTATCCTAAGCACAGCCTTTGCAATATGACTCTTCTCATCCTATATCATCTCCATAAGAAGCCTACCCACCCGTGCTCTTGGCTTCAATCTTCATAGACATACTATACATAGATATAGTAATACATAGATATTTTTCTTCAGCAAAGATGTAGCTCCTAATTTTCTGTCCTTATAAGAAACAATATAGTGGGAATTCCCATTTGTATTGCCCACTCCATTTCTCTCTCCAGATCTGCATATTTTCATTCATGGAGTCATTATTTTTCTTTGTATTATTCCTAAGACCTACAATATCTAATCACTCCCCAACTTTTATTCCTTTTTTAATACA
Organism: Mirounga leonina; assembly: GCF_011800145.1. Classification (NCBI taxonomy): domain Eukaryota; kingdom Metazoa; phylum Chordata; class Mammalia; order Carnivora; family Phocidae; genus Mirounga; species Mirounga leonina. The sequence continues at coordinate 18,968,171 of NW_023270316.1, read as the reverse complement.
AGTAGATCTAACTAAAAATCCCTTGTCCCCATTTCCCTAATCTTGAGACGTGGTGCCTAGACACTTTACAGCATCTTTATGGCCTTCTTGCTTCACTGCATTGCTCTGCAGTCTTTCCAGAACTATTAGAGCCCTGCTTCAATCATACAGCTCCCCTGCTGATTATAAAAGAAGACTCATTGATGAATATTAGAGTCTACATTCTTGGCACAGTTTTCAACACCCATTACGAACAAGGTCCCAATCTCCCTTAACAGTATTTCTCATAACTCTCTTTCATGAATCGTCATCTGTAGCCTACCCAGTCAACTTAAATGTGTTTTCCTATTTACATGTTTACTAATACTCCTCTGTGGAGCAGTTTCTCCATAATTTATATCTATTCCAATCGTACTCATTCTTCAAGAGAAAGTTCAAATATAATTGCTTTCATGACCTCCATTAAAAGCCCCCTGACTAACAGAGCTGGAAATACTCTGCTCTCTGAGCATCTTAATATGATTTTATTACTCATTGAAGGTCTGTAATTTACTACTTGGAATATGTTCTATCTTTTTATGAGTGTCTGCTTTCTCTCTTATACTAGAATAAGATTCCTTGAGAGCAGATCCTGCGTATTCCTTATCTATTAATTTTCCTTAGTTCTTGGCACATAGTAGGAATGTGTTCAATTAGTATAGATTATGATTGTATGTTGAAATACAAGGTGTGTCTATTACCATGTTTAACTCAATGGTGACCATAAATAGAGTGTTTACTTAGTATTTAGGCATTAAAATGAGTTGCATGCATTTACATAAGAATCCAAGACTCCAACCTCTATGGTATTCAATGCAGAAGAAAAAAAATTACATCATTTTCTTATTCTTTTGGCATATGTATCATCATATGATTCCCATTCCAGTTCTCTGCTCTTACAACGATTTTTAAAAGTCAGATTTCTGAGCAGTTGTTCAAGGAGTTATATTTAGGGCTTTCAATTTTGTAATGCTCCCAATGGAACTGAACTATTATTAACTTCTAGGATTTCTAAAATCATTCATATACTTATTTTTTTCTAAACTCATTGCTTCTATATATTGCTGAAATAATCTAGTGACATTTATACCATAGGCAAAAAATATCATTACCTATAAATCATCTGTGCTGGGGCAAGTTTGCCCAGTATGTATAGAAGCATCTAGGAGCAAGACAGTTGATCTATAGGAGGCGATGCCTTCAAGGCCTACCTTAACCTCTGGTAGAAACTTAAACAGTGACTCAAGAAGCAAAATTGGATTTCATTTATCTTTTCCAGCTGTCAAGGTTGAATTTTCAATATGTTTCACTCAGTCAAATTTTCCTCCATTAGCATTAGAAATCTAAAAGCTCTAGTTTCCTTCATATAAATAAGGGATTGTTTGCTGTACACCTTTTCTCATCAAAATATTACCTACAAAGAAGGAAAAGTCAAAGAATTTTATCTACATGTAACTTTGAGCAAATAAGTACCTGCTACAAGATAGTAAATTACTGATTTTAAGGAGACAGATGAACATATTTTATAAGGCCTTAGTGTATATATTAAAAATTATAAAAATCCTTCACATGTTATTATGCAAAATGGTATCCTCCAAAGGCAATATGCAAAATTGTACTAATATTCTGGACTGCAAATGAAAATTAAACATTTAGCAAACATCTCCAAGATTTTTAAGATCCAATAATAAGATTTTAATTAAACTCTTACTATTCTCCCCTCCATTTACTCCCTGCTTCTTACCTCCCTTCTCCTGCTGTCAGCTGTTATTACAAGTTCAGCTGTGTCACAAGTATTCCCGTCTGGCTGGCAATTGTCTGACTCCACATTCTTTTTTATTTCACTTTGAAAGATTTGTTTGTGTTTCTTTCATCCATTCGACGACAACTGTCTCAAGAACTGCAACTATATCTTGTCTTTGGACTTAAGCACCTAGAAATATTAGAACATGGTTAGTGCCAAGTATGTTTGCTAAATTGAACTGCGTAAGTAATCGAGGGAAAGGGAGTGACCCTGCCCCAGAACTTCCTAAAAGTTCAGTCCTGATCTCTTAAGCAGATCCTTGACTCAGCAATTCGGTGACCTCCCCTTAATTCTACTTCTGTCGACTCCAGCTCATTACTCTGCTCCCACCATTATCCATAGTGTTAACCACACATCCAAAACCCACTGTTAATGGAACAGAGAAAGGTTGGGGCTTTTCACCTATTTTCCCTTGAAGCCTCTATTTACATCATTCTATATCCACTTCTACCTTAGATAAAAATAAACCTTTCACTGTTACCCAACTTAGGTTATCAAGGCCTTTTCCAGACTTTTCAATGATAAATATTGGCCCATATCAAAGCATGATATATAGGCACAGTGAAAGCCGTGACTGGGAGAAAAAAAATGAGAACAAATATTTTATTTAAAACTCAATAGGTGGAGCACCTGGGTGGCTCAGGCTATTGAGCATCAGACTCTTGATTTTGGCTCAGGTCATGATCTCAGGGTGGTGAGATTGAGCCCCAAGTTAGACTCCGCACTCAGTGGAGAGTCTGCTTGGGATTCTCTCTCTCCCTTTCCCTCTGCCCTCCTCCGCACACTCCAGTGCCCCCTCTCTCTCTCTCAAATAAATAAATCTTTAAAGAAAATAAAACTCAATATGTACTCTGCTCTGTGCTATACATAATCAGAGCTATACACAACATAAGGACCTATAATGATGTTTCAGCAATAAGACTTCAGAATGTAAATAGACTTTCTACATAAAAATTGTATTTTAAGGGGCACCTGGGTGGCTCAGTCATTAAGCATCTGCCTTTGGCTCAGGTCATGATCCCAGGGTCCTGGGATCGAGCCCCGCATTGGGCTCCCTCCTCAGCAGAAAGCCTGCTTCTCCCTCTCCCACTCCCCCTGCTTGTGTTCCCTCTCTCACTGTCTCTCTCTGTCAAATAAATGAAAAAAAAAAATCTAAAAAAAAAAAAATTATATTTTAAGGGGAATATTTCATAATGTTAAAACAGTTCAGCAGGAAGATATCACAACTGTAAATTGGTATAAATGTATTCACACAGGCTAAAAATAAATGAAGCAAAAAATGGACAGAAATAGTATTAATAGATATGTATACATACTTATTTAGAAATGTTAGCATAAATCTCTTAGGGTGATAGAAAAATGCAAAAAACAAAACAAACAAACAAACAAAAACAGAAAGATATGAATTTGAACAGCACAAATAGAAACCAGTAATAGAATTATAATTTTAAAAATCTCAGGGTGCCTGGGTGGCTTAGTCAGTTAAGCATCTGCCTTTGGCTCAGGTCATGATCCCAGAGTTCTGGGATCGAGTTCCGCATCGGGCTCCCTGCTCAGCTGGGCGGGGAAAGGAGGGGCGGGGGGTCTGCTCCCTCTCCCTGCTTGTGCTCTCTCTTTCAAATAAATAAATAAAATCTTTTTAAAAAATAATAATAAATTAGAAGAGAAAATAAATTAATTAATTAAAATCTCATATATTTGGAAATTAAGTCACAGACTTCTAAGTAGCCCAAAATAGAAATTAGATATTATTTTGGACTTTAGTGGTAATGAAAACATAACATATTAAAATATTTAAGATACAGATGAAATAGTGCTTAGAACAAAATTTACAATAGTAAATGCATATACTAAAGCAGGAAACCCATGATCTAAGCATTTCAGGAAGCTAGAAAAAGAAGAGTAAATTAAAATAAGATAAAGTGCCTCTTAATCTTCTTTACCCATTTCACCCATCCCTCCACACCCCCAACAATTTGTTCTCTATATTTATGAGTCTGTTTCTCTCTTTGTTATCATTGTTGTGTGTTTGTTTTGTTTTTTGGATTCCACAGATGAGTGAAATTATATGGTATTTGTCTTTCTCTGTCTGGCTTATTTCACTTAGCACAATACCCTCTAGGTCCATCCATGTTGTTGCAGATGGTGAGATTTCTTTCTTATGGCTGAGTAATATTCCATTGTGTGTGACATATGGCAACTATACTTATCATGGTTAACATTGCTTAATGTATAGAATCCTTGATTCACTATGTGGTAAACTAGAAACTGGTTTACATTGTATGTCATCTGTATTTAACAAGAAAAATAAAATAAGAGATTAGTACCAAATAAATAAATAATAAAAATGTGCAAAGAGTATCATATGTGAATTGCATTTCAATAAAGCTATTTAAAAATAAAACCAAAATAAGATAAAGTAAAAGGAAGAAAATAGTAATAGCAAATATCAATAGAATTGAAGAGAAACATATAATAGAGAAATTCAGCAAAGCAATAAGTTGGTTTTTTAAAATGACTAATAAAATTAATAAACTCCTACAAATACCTATCAAGGGAAAAAACAGAATAATTACTAACAATCAACAACAAATGAAAAGGGGATACACTACAGATCCTACAGGTATTAAAAAGTTAATAAAAGTATATTGCAAACAAATTCATGCCAATAAATTTGAACAATGATATGAAATGTACAAATCTCTTGAAAACACAAATTTAAAAACTGACACAAGAATAAAAATAGGACAAGCTAATACAATTTTAAATTTTTATACTCTTCAAATATTTTTTAAGTAATCTATACACCCAATACAGGACTCAAACAACCTTGAGATCAGGAGTCACATGTTCTACTGAATGAGCCAACCAGGGTCCCCTATATTCTTAGAATATTTTTAAATTTTTTCCATGACAATCTCCTTCTGAAGAAGATTCAGTATGTTTTATAAAATCAACTTAAACCCAATATCAAAATATGACATGGCCTTTCTAAGAAAGGAAAATCACATGCCAAAGTCTTCTATAGTTATAGAAGCAAAACTCCTATCCAACATTATAGTAAACTGAATCTGTTAGAATAGAAAGTATTGATGCTGCAGAAGAATTTATTTTAGGAATGGAAGTTTGATATAATATTTGAAAATCAATGTCATTCTCTATATTAATTGGAAAAAAGAAAACATCACAACACATATAAGAAAAAATTATTTGATAAAATTCAAAGTTGATTCATTAAAATATTTCATTTTGTTTTGTTTTTACAATACAGTAATAAAAGGGAACTTCCTAATTCTGGTAATGTGTATCTCTTCCCCCTCAAAAAAGGAAAAATAATTGACTTTACCTCATCACCTTCCACTAAAATATTTAATAAATTAGTAATTAATAGTAAATAATTATTTCATAATTAAATATTTGTTGAGAAAATAAGTGGATAAAAGATTGAATTATATACTAAATTCTGACATGTGCTTGTGTTTGCTACCGGATCTTTCCATTATCTTCTATGACTTACCATCTATACACTAAAAACTAGATATGAATCCAAAAAAATGAATCAATAAATCTTTCTGCTTTCAGGGAGACTATAATTTGATTACTTATCACAACTAATATTCAGATGAAATTTTACAAGTTTATAAACATTGCTTAGTTTAATCCATGGCAATTTCCTTGCAAATAAATAGTAAATATGATTACCGCCTTAATGTTAACATGTATATGCCTTCATAGAAAACCTATACACACTTGGGATATTTTATCATTAGCTGATTTTAAAGTAAAATATTGATTCTCTTTTTTATGTTATATAGTGTAACAACACAAATACCAAGAAAAAGACATACACTACCTGAGGGGAGAGTATAAAAATACAATATGTTTTTTCACTAAAGAACAAAGTGCAAGGTCAAGTACTGATCTTCTCAGAGTAGAATCCTTACCAGGCATCCAACTAAAATCTGAGCAGAAATTAGAGAGGAAATCAATATTTCACCATGGAGTATTTTTAGAGTTTAAAATTATAGGACACAGAAGGCTCTGACAGAGAGCAAGTGAATGGTGCACAGTGTGTGTGTGTCTGAAATGTCTAAAAATGCTTCACTTGACAAAGACTTAGAAGAGGTTATCCAGAGTAGCCAGCTTTGATAACTGTTTTTAACGTGTCTTTCCTTTAGATTTGAACACAGAGACAAAATGTTGTGCCCTGTGGTGGCAATGTCTACTAAAAATTACATGCTTGTATTTGGTCCATTTTTTAAAATTTCTTTCAATTACATGCAATGTCTGTTACTTGTGAAATAATTATAAAAATGCAAACTGGTTCAAAGGAGAAGTCTATTATTCAAATAATTAGAAATAATCACAGATAATATAATGGGTATGTCGATTCATTGAGGTGTATGACTTCACAAAATGGCCTGAGAGCTTCAACTGACTTAGTTATATCATAATGGAATTTCAGAATGTAATTTTTAATGGCACTATAGTATTTTTTTTACATGGGGAGCTATAATTTATTTTAACAATTCCCGAAATCTCCATGGGATATTGAAAAGATATCCAATGTGGTGCTTTTAAAAGTCATCCTGTCATGAATGTCCTTGTAGTACTTTTTTTTAAATTTTATTGTATTATATTTTTAAATTCTGATCAAGATGGAATACTGGGAGGAAAAAGTCCCTATAATTAAGGTCAAATGACCATCAGAGAAGTTAAAACAAGTTTTCCCATCTGGACCAGGAATTACCATTATATTACTAAAATGCATTTTTTATTACTTGGGATAAATATGTATATGTTGCTCATCATTCTTATGCCTTTGTGAATTGTCTGTTTATCTGATGATCGATTATATTCTTGTCCCCAAATATTTGCTCCCTTTCTCTCTACATATGGATTATATATCCCCACCGAATGCTATTTAATTTTTCAGGGCCTCCTGCAGAAGGTATATGCATCTGTGCCTTGTTGGCATTGCAGTAGGTTTATCCCTGTGTGCTGTATATATATTCAGTTTTCCATACATCATGATGTTTTGACATCTTAAACCTTTCTAGTTAGGGAAAGACTATCTCTCCCAGGGTTAGCTAATATTGGGGAACAAAAGGAAGGCTAAACAATAAACAAAAGAAAGGTTAAACAATAAACAATAAAAATATTTATTCTGAATTTCAGATGGAGATGCATAAAACACCTCATTCTCTGCATCGGTGATGTATTGGGCAGGATATGTTAGGGCACACTGATGACTCCAAAATCTTGGTACCTCATAACCTGTTTTTATCTGTCTGTCTGAGGGTGCCTGGGTGGCTCAGTCATTGGGCGTCTGCCTTCGGCTCGGGTCATGATCCCAGGGTCCTGGGATCGGGCATCGGGCTCCCTGCTCCGCAGGAAGCCTGCTTCTCCCACTCCCCCTGCTTGTGTTCCTTCTCTGTCAAATAAAAAAATAAAAAACCTTAACAAAAAAACAAACAAAAAAAAAAACTGTTTATCTGTCTATCTACCTATCTCTATCTCACACTGCATCTTTAAAAATAGTTGTCTAGAGGTTTTGCTCCATGTCTTCTCTCTCTGGGATTCAGGCTGATAGAGTAGCTACCATGTGGAAAAAAGGAGGGGGAAAGAGAGAAGTGATAAATTGCACAGTGGCTCTTAAATATTCTTTTTTTTTTTTTAAAAGATTTTATTTATTTATTTGACAGAGAGAGAGAGACAGCGAGAGCAGGAACACAAGCAGGGGGACTGGGAGAGGAAGAAGCAGGCTTCCCACAGAGCAGGGAGCCCAATGCGGGGCTCAATCCCAGGACCCTGGGATCATGACCTGAGCCGAAGGCAGACGCTTAACGACTGAGCCACCCAGGCGCCCGGCTCTTAAATATTCTACTCAGAAAAAGCACGTTATCTCCACTGGCATTTCATGAACCAAAGCAATATAGATGACTCTAAGGGGAGACAAAATACAGTCCTGTGTCAGAACAAAAAGGAACATCTTCACTATATGTGGAATAGTTCTACTGACCACCACTCATGACAGTAACTGCATACAGAACTTCCCAGTCTGGGGCTAGATGGAGAGGCAGGGAGGTTGGTGCAGAGAGAGTAAGAGTGTGGTTGAGATAAAAGGGAAGGAAGATTCTGAGGAAACTGCAACTCCGACCACTCAGCTCTGTAACAGCACCGTAGAAAGACCTCTATAGTTCAACCACACTTTGGATGAGTGATTTCTAGAAACATTCACAGGCTATGTGTTTGCTAATTTGTTTGCTTCTGCCATGTTTTTTTAGACCCACATTTGTCCTCCTTCTCAATTTCTGAGGAACAAAAATCCTCCTGCACCAAACTCTACTTGTAAATGAAAGCATTTTATTCACCGTCTTGAAACAGTTCCTCAGTATAATTCTTTTTCTTTACTAGGTCAGCAAAAGGTTTAAGATAGAGTAATACCAAAGTATTGTTCCCTTGGCAGCCTGTGAGCATGCTGAGGGCAAAGTAATTGGCCAGCTTTAAATTGGGGAGTAATTATTATTTAATTTCTTCCCATGAAAAAAAGATTCTTATGATTTTAAATATAAAACTTGAAAGAAAAATAGTCCTACTCTCCTTCTGTCTTTTAACACAATACCCATTAAACTTAATGAAAAGGAGTCCTTCATTTTGAAAAGAATCATTTAAGAAATGAAAATGTCATAAGAAAAGAAAATGAACATTGGAATCTGAATTCCAATACATGTCTTCTCTGGTTGATTCAGTGTCATTCACTAAATCATGTGAGTATATCAGAGTTTTCACAATTGCCAAGATTCTGCAAATATATTTGTCTTGTGTCATAGGAAGAAAATGAAAGAACTTAGAAATATGTATTACTGCAATCCTCCAGGCACTACTCCGGAGCCTGACCTCAATATACATCACAAGAATATATATGTTTAAGATAGTTAAAATGTGTACTTTTCTAAAATAATATGTATGTTTAACATATAGCCAACAAATAGGAAAAGACACAACTAATAATTGCAAGTAGAGTGTATAATTAGGTGGAGAACAATGAAGAGTATTTTCTTCTATCTGGCAGTTATTTGATTCTGTTGTACATAAAGAAATAGAAACATCCCCAAATCCTGCCCATAGGTTTCTCTGGAAATTGCCATATATTTCATAACTAATAGGAGACAGCATGGCTATTCAGAAAATACCTTAGTTGTGTAATGAAAGACCAATTTTTACACTTGTATGTCCCCTACTTCCTTTGGAAATGAATATTGTGCTTTATTGGTCTCATGCCTGATCTCCATAGTTTCAAGCCATCAACCAGAAACCCTAGGAAAATTCTGTTCCAGACATTGCCTCAAAAAGACAGTGCCCTTGCATGCTGGGGTAAGTAAAATAGGAGTTGTTTTATGGGTCGCTATGACCAGCTGATAGAAAAGCCTATCTGAAGTGGGCTTGCTGTGAGTGACCACACGGTAAAACAAAGAACAATGTAACAATATGAATAGAGTGTGGATCTCTGAAATTTTGAGGAAAGATGACCACAGTCCTAGCAAGCACGGAATCCCACAAGCTAAGAGAGTGTGTAGGTCCATATCTTAAGTCACAGCTGTTCTGGGTTGTCAGAAAGGAATTAAGAAGAACTTATCATCATCATTTTTCTTCCTGATGCCTTATCCTAGATGTTTATTCCACATCCTAAATTGATTGAAAATATGATCACTTTATGGCATAGTTATAAATATTATGTGGCAATTACCTCCATGTATCTTGGAAATTTCCAACAGCCTTCCTTTTTTGTGCTCAAAATACCAAATAGAATTCACATAGACCCATATGTTTTCTTCCTCACCTTTGTGAGAGCCAATTTTCCTTGAAATAAATTGTGAGATCATAGTCTAGGAAAAAAGAATGAAAAGAGAAGAAGATGTACAATTTCCACTCCTTTCCTAGTTTTCCCAACTGCTATACTCACGAGGGTTAGCAAACTACTACAAAGAAAGAAAAACCATAATATAGGCAAGTATAGTTTCTTCCTTACTTTAGAGAGAAAATGACAGTCTTGTTGACCTTGGCTCACCTGCTGGCACATCTCAGACTTACTTCAGGGTACTGATGGTGTACCATTCAGGAACAACACCATTAGTTCTCCATTTCTCTAATAGAAATAAAAACACATCAATTTGAGAAAGATGAGAGCAGGAGAGTATTATAGGAAACAATCTACTGTGTCTATTACTTCCCCCACCCCCAAAGCCTGAATCTGTCTCAGAAATAAAGCTGCTGAAGTAGAGAGTCCTGTTCCTTCATTTTTAAAAGATAGATATAAATGAGTTTTTGCAGTCTTATTTTTTTATCCCTAGCATCAAATTCTAATATGGGACTTGTTATTTTGACTCATAATAAGGTTAGTGACCTCTTTCTTCTTAGTCCATCTTATTTGCCACATTAATATTCTTCACATTCATAAAAGTGAATGAAAGATACTTTTCTTGTCTGTTAGAAATGAATCATGGTCTTATATATTGAAGTATAAAATACACAAAGTAAATTGCACTATGACAGTAATTTGGCAGAACTTACTTTGGTATTCTTTTCCTGAGTTAATGACCATAAGAAGCTTTTCTGCAATCATGACTATTTCTCGTAAATCATGGATATAGGAGGTGTTCAATAATGTTTATAAATGAACTCATACATGTATATGGCAGTCATATCCCAACATGAATAATATTTCTGCAGAAGTATAGTTCAGATAATGTCATGAGATGAAGATAATGAGAAGGTATTATTTTCAGTTCAGGGAATTGTTAATGGATATAGAGCAAAGATATCGTGAACATATTAAATTTTCCTCAGAAGATGTAATTTGTAGTAATTTTGCTAAAAACAGTAATGATTAAAACTCCATGTGTCAAAGGCTGCTAGCTGATTTGAAAACTTATTTCTTCCTCTTCCTGGACCAGATCTAGTCTACATTCTTTAGACTCCATTGAAATTATACATGGCCATGTGACTGAATTCCCTTCAATAGAATATGTGTGGAAATGATGTGCACTACTTCCCAACCTGAAGATAGAAGATTCCTCTGTATGGTGCTCCATGCTCTTTCTCCATTTATTGCTCCAGATAAGAACAAAATCATAAGGCAGAAGGAACTGAGACATTGAGTAACCACACGGATGGGTGCTTATTAGGAATCACTATTTCAGACTTCACGTGAACAATAAACTTCAACTGTTTGAGAAGAACAAAAGAAGTTGCACATCTGATATGACTGACTAAGCTTCTACCAGACCAGCCTTTCCACAGAAAACAACCATAAGCTCCTGAAAAAATACAACAAACCATTATCTAAAGACCCTGGAAAGTGAGCAAAACCCAGTAGATTCTGCAAGGGAGTCCACTATTGAAGAAGAAAACAGCATGAGACAAGCACTGAGTTGCTAAACAAAATTAATACTCTTTGGAAGACTATAACAGAATCCAGAGCCTCCATGACATAACACTAAAAATGTTCAGGGTACAATCTAAATTTATTCAACATAGGAAAGAGACAGGAAAATGTGACCCACCTCAAGAGGAAAGAATAATAGAATAGCACAATTGTGTTGAAAAAAATAATGAATGTAAATCAATGAGGTTAATGTTATCTACTAACAGATAAAACCTCAGTAACTAATATTAGCTTAATGAATGCACAGTATACATATTCATGAAACACTAAATTTAATTTCTTTGTAGACAGACAAAAGAGATAGATTCACCAAAAATATTTCTTATAAACTAAGCTAAAAATTAGAAGCAAAGAAAACAATAAAGTGAAAAGACAACCTATGGAATTGGAGAAAAATATTTGCAAACTATGTACCTGAGAAGGGATTCATTTCCAAAATATGCAAGGAACTCCTAAAATATAATAGCAAAAAATTAGTTAACCCTCTTCCAAAAAGGCAAAGAACTAGGATAGAATTTCTCAAAAGAAGATAAAGAGTAAGCAGGTATATGAAAAGATGCCCAATATCACTAATCGTCAGGGAAATGCAAATCAATGAGATATTTCCTCACACCTGTTAGAATGGCTGTCATCAAGAAAACAAAAAATAACATGTGTTGGTGAGAATGTGGAGAAAAGAGAACCCTTGTGTGCTATTGGTGGAAATAAATCAGTATAGCCACTATGGAAAACAGTATTCAGGTTCTTCAAAAACTTAAAAATAGAACTACGGTATGATCCAGCAATTTTATTCCTGAGTATATATCCAAAAACTTGAAGTCAGGATCTCAAAGAGATATCTGCACTCCCTTGTTCACTGTAGCATTGTTTAGATTTTTTTATTTTTTTTATTTATTTGACAGAGAGAGAGACAGCGAGAGAGGGAACACAAGCAGGGGGAGTGGAAAAGGGAGAAACAGGCTTCCCGCCAAGCGGGGAGCCCGATGCGGGGCTCGATCCCAGGACCCTGAGATCATGACCTGAGCTGAAGGCAGTCGCTTAACCAACTGAGCCACCCAGGCGCCCCAGTAGCATTGTTTATAATAGCAAAGATATGGAAACAACCCATATCCATTGCTGTGTTGATGGACAATACAGCAATGGATAAAGAAAATCGCCATATATACATATAATGGAATATTATCCAGCCTTTAAAAAGAAGGAAGTCCTACCATTTGTAGCAACATGGATAAACCTGGGGAAAAATTACACTAAGTGAAATAAGTCAGCAATAGAAAAACAAATACTGCATGATTTCACTTTTATGAGGTATCTCAAATGCTCCACTGCACAGAAACAGAATAGAATGGTAATTGCCAACATATGGAAGTAGGAAGAAATTGGGAGTTGTTAAAAAAAATTCTTGTAGGGCGCCTGGGTGGCTCAGTTGGTTAAGCGACTGTCTTCGGCTCAGGTCATGATCCTGGAGTCCCTGGATCAAGTCCCGCATCGGGCTCCCTGCTCGGCGGGGAGCCTGCTTCTCCCTCTGACACTCCCCCCTCTCATGTGATCTCTCATTCTCTCTCTCTCAAATAAATAAATAAAATCTTTAAAAAAAAAATTCTTATAAACTATGTCACAAATGAAAAAAAAAAAAAACTCACTTCTAGTATACATGAAACATAGGAATAAAAAAAAAAAACAAAAATAAGACTGGTAGTGAAATTTTTCATGCAAGTAGAGAAGACTTTTTTCATATTAAAACTATCGTTTTTTGAGTGTCTGATATATTCCAGTCACTGTTAGGTGGTTTGGGCAGACAATATAATACTATAACTAAAGAAAAATTCAGTCAGTGAATGTGTCTCTATGATTTAGTTATTTGATCACTTTCTCATATGCAATACCATGAACATTAAACAATGTTTTTTAGGGTTCAGTGGAGGGAAATAGAAGTTCCTCTAAGTATTTCCATGTTGAAAGATAATTTATTACAAGGAATTTGATGCTTGCAAAAGCATTGGATGGGTTGGATAAACAAAATTCATAGGGCTGCTATTAGATTTCAAGTTATACTACTACAGTGGTGAAAGATCAGAACATATCTCCTGTTTCCCAGAGATGAGAAAGTCCCCTGACATAGCTACCAATTTCCCAGCTGTCCACAGCCCCATATCTGGGAACCAGGCAGTAGTACAACACTGAGTTCAACTACTACAACATCCAAGACTGCAGGAGTCCCCTTATATGCTACCACCACTGAAGGAGGAAAAAATCACCTCTGCGTACTTTCATCTTTCAAACCTTATAGAAGTAAATCTCAATGGTTAAACCAACACTACACCCAAAACCTGGCCACAAGAGAGTCAGAGTCTAGGGAATAGAGTTCCAAGACTTCTAGCTCTTACAATAAAGATAAAGATGCAGAATGATTGAGAATAGATTGAGAATTTAGCCAACGCACAAAATCCAGGATACAAGCTAATTCACAGGGCTATTGTAAACATGAAACAAGATGAAACATGTAATAGGACTTCAAAAATGCTAGCTCTCTTTCCCTCATAACCACAAATATCCTGGGCCCCAGATGAATCTTATGTTCTAATCTTAAGAATTTGGTTTTATCTACTGACTTAATGGGACAATGTCCTTATCCAAAAGAAAAAGTTCTCTTGAAGAACTTAGAAGTACCAAGTTTTTCTGAAGAACCTAGAAATGTTGTTCTGGAAAACCTGGAAGTTGATGAGGAAAAAAAAAAAAAAAAAAGATAATATGGGGCACCTCGGTCGCTTTGGTGGTTAAGTGTCCGACTCTTGATTTTGGCTCAGGTCATGATCTCAGGGTTGTGGGATCGAGCCCCACACTGGGTTCTGTCCCGGACATGGAGCCTGCCTGAGATTCTCTTTCTCTCCCTCTCCCCCCCCTCCCCTCCCCAAAGATAATATGGTCTTTATGCTCATTGGAAGGAGATTTGATTTATTTGGAGAAAGGGTAGGAACTGAAATGAAAAGGGCAGTTTGGGGAAATATGCAACATTCAAAGAACTAACACTTCATAAAGTTTCGGGGCCTTTGGACAACTTCAGTCTCATATTTGGGGAAAGAGAGATTTTCTGTACTGCTACTGATATTGGTTCTAACACAACAAGATATAAAGCATTTGGAAACTCAGAGGTTTTACATGGTGGGTAGCATCATGAGGGAGGATCCTGGAAGAAACCTGAAGCCTCATGGAGCATCTTTGTAGCAAGAGCCACAGCAAGCTGTTTGCCTCAAGTTGCTACATAGGCAGGAAATATCAGCAGGTTGCTGGACAGTAGATGAACATGAAGTGCTGGTCATAAGTATATGGAAAACCCCAGAGACTTTCATAAATAAATGGAAGTTTTAGGAAAGGATACCAGCTAGGGTCCTACTTTTATTGAGGTAGGAGGCAATGACCCAGCAACATTAAAGGCATTAATTTTCATACATGACTGTTCTTTGTTAGTCACATAACTCAGTGTCTGTGGAGATTTGAGTACCCACATATGGACTCAGTTCAATTTCTGTTTTATAATCTGCCATTAGGCACACATTCCTCTGTTACACATTTGGGACCAAGTTCTGGTGGTATGAACTAGAACTACAGTATTTAACCTTTCTTAAATTCTTGCAGAAAAAATAGACAAATTCCTTTAGCTTTCAAAGATAAAATATTTTTTCCCAGTGGGCTTAGGAAAAGGCCCAACAGAAGGTGCTATAGGTTTCTATAATAGAAATTATAGAAAAATAATTTTTATTTGAATATGTGAAAGTAGAAATGGACATGATGCTTCGGTGAGGAGACAAAGGCGACCAGTAGTAATCGGTATATCCTCTGTCCTGTAGTCTTCTGGAAGGGCTTTCTTGTTCTGATTTATAAGCCAGGCTGGTAGTTCCCTCTGACATGTGGCATTTAGTGTGGGTAGTAATTCTCTCATTCAATTTTACTGTCTTTGAGGTAGTTATTATCTGCATTTTACAAGTGAGGAAACAGGTTTAGAAAGGTTAAGTAACTTGTTCAAGCACACTATTCATATGACAACTATATTCTTTCTGGAAACATTGAACTGAATATTTAAGCTCCTTTGACTCCTACATTATAGAAAAATATACTCAATGCCAGAAATATTTTTTTCCAGAAAGCTTATCTAGATATATCAGAGGATATTAATCTGTATTACCTTATTATTGTTTATTCTTAGATGATGATCAAACTCTATCCAGTTGAAATACATAGTAGGTGAAATTACTTCAGAACCCTAATTCTGAAGCAAAAATCACTCTTAACAATTTGATATACATTCTTCTAGATAAATATGTATGTTTTAACTTACAAAATACTGCATGTATTTAGCTATGTAATTTTTCCCCTTCACCAATTTCCTTTTGAATTGAATTGTTCCTAGGTTTTTTTGCTATTTCAAACAATATGGAAGTTGGTTTTGAAATCATTTCCAAACAATTAGTTTATGTATGAAATACTTACTACATTTTTCTGTTTAACCTTTAATTAATGTATATTCAGAAAGGGCATACTTCCCCCCCGCTGCCCAAACTCCAGTAGGAAGTGTAAAATATTGGTTACTTAGGAACCAGGTGTTTGACTGCTTATAACTAATAAGCAGACTCACAAATCACTATTTAGCTTAATAACTGAAATAAGGCCAAAATCCCTGGATGGCCTACAGAAAAAGGAAGGACACAGTGAAAGTACAGAAGAAAATACTTGTGTGATTGATTTTTATGTCTCTAATGGACCAAAATCCTTTAATTAAATTTGTTAAAAATGGGGTATTAATTATTGTTTCAACTGAAATTCAACTTCTCTAGTTATATGAATAATTTTATAAAAGCACCTATTATAAATCTGTAGCAACATCATGGTCAATTCCTCCCTATCTGGCAATTAACTTTAACACATTTCCATGAATTAAATTCCATAGTACTTGCAGACATAGGAAAAAAGTTGAGATCCAGCAAAATATATCTACTTAGGTGAAAGCATTTTCTAGAATAGACTAATAATAATAATAAAATAATATTATGTACACCCATAGAGGTTTTTTTTTAATATCAGTTTTTCCATCATACCTAACAGATTATGAAAGTTTCTGTCTTCTTGGGGAGAATAATTTTTATACTTTATGCATATCCACAAAATACACAAATCTCAAAAGTTGCATGACTAAATGCATGAAGTTTGGGGCTAATCTCAATACTCTGTGAATTATCAGAATAAGTGGGAGATCTGGGAGAGAGAATATGTGGATAAGTAAATGCAGAGTTGAATGAATAAATAGGATAAATGGAGGGATACACAGACAGGTAGGCATGTAGGTGGATGGATGGATACATAGATAGATAGGTAGGTAAATACCTTAAATTGAATGTTTATATATTCTATGCACTATAATAAGGTTTTTATATAAATTATCTTTCTTAACCTTTGTAAGAATCCTGTGAAGTAGATGTCTTCAGTGAGACATGAAAATTGAGGCTTTAAGCTGAATTGCCATGCTCTTGTACTTAATAAATAGTATGCCCAGGACTCAAACTTGAAATTTAAAAACAAAACACCCATTCATTCAATATAATTGAGTGAGCATTATGTCCCAGGACCATTCTAGGCATCACAGATAAATAGGGAACAAAACAGACCATGTGTCTGCTCTTATACATTTTATATTCTACTGAAAAGAAGAAACAATAAAAATATGTAGCTATGTAATATATTGGGGGCTAAGGAACACAATGAAAACATCAAAGCAAGGTGAGGGAAAAGATCATGAAGGCAAGAGTCTAACACTCTTTTTTATAGAAAGGGAAGACACGAGCAGAAATCTAAATGAAGTTCAGCACTGCCATCAAGCTATGTGGATGAAGGGGATTTCTTGCAAAAGGAAAAGATTCTCAGGTCGGTGTTTGCTAGATGTGTGAGCAAAACTGCAAGGAGGTCAGCACTTGCTGGAGTCAAATGAGTTGGGAGTGTTGCAGGAGGCAGGAGGTAGGAGGTGAAGCAGAGAAGTTATCAGGGAAAGCACACAGCGCTTCATTTGGCATTTTATTCAAAGTGAAATGGGAAGCCATTTGAGAACTGTGTGAGGAGAGGTGACAGGGGTGTACTCCAGTGTTAATAGGATAACTGGCTGCTGGGAGGGGGAGAGCCATTGGTAGGGAAGCAATGAAGAGACAAGTTAGGAGAGTGATTTCAACCCTATCAAACCCAGTGTGTTTTTTAAATTAAAAAAAAAAAAAACCTTCTTTACTATTCTAAATAAATCTAAAGTATCTATATAACTGATTACCGACATAAATAAAAATTTAGAATAATTAAAAAATTCAAAAGCCCTATTTATCATACCAAAGAGCAATAAATGCAAAATAGTTTATTTTAAAAACCATATGTTTTAATAAATGTCTTTTCCTACAAGAATACATTAGAAAACTACTGGCCAGAAATAACTACTGGCCAGATTCAGACACCCATGTGTCTGCCTACTGTAAATAGGAAGCTAAGAGGACCAGCCAATACAGGTATTTTATACCAGCAACTCACAGACCAAAAACAGCCTAGCCAATGTCATTTCCTGACATGGTGAGAAACTCCTGTTTTAAACAACACCCAAGTTTAATGTTTCTTCAATTTACACAGTAGGTACATTCCTTGAAAATTCCATGAACATTAAAAACAAAACCCACTACGTGTGTATGAGTAAAATGAAATTAGATCGTAGGCTCCAAGATGGCCGTGAATGTGGAGCATTTAAAGTGAAGCAGGATGGAGGATAATGTGGGGGAAGACTTGTCCCCTGAACTGAAAGACATTTAGCATCACTGGCCCCTGCCCATTAAAGACCTAATGCCTTCTTCAACCACTTGGACTGTTGAATGCAGCTCCACAAGTTTTGCAAATGCTTCCAAGGGGAGGCATTACATCTACATTGGGAGCCACAAAGTTAGGACAGAAAAGTGAAAGACCAGTTGAAAGACAAGAGGCACTGGAGGTGGTGACAAGCGGCAGATTCAGGACACAAAGTTAGAAATTACACGATTTGTCAATGATTGGATGTGAGGCGTGAGGGAAAGAGAGGAATCAAGGATGACTCCAAGAATTCCTGCTTGAGAAACTTGGAGAATGGAGTTACAACATACAGAGACAAAAGCCCTTATTTGCTATGGTTACATCATCGCCTAAGGTGTGATAATCATGAGGCTATTGGGAAGGCCCCTCCTGACCAAAATATTTCCTCCCTAACTATACTTAGTTTCTAGAAATACTAGGCATCTTGTTAATTATGACCAATATCTTCAAAAAGAGTAAACGAGATTAAAATTCTCCACAGTAATATTCCTTTAATATTGAGTATAAGTAAGGTCATTGAAGAAATGGGTATTTTGGTGGGAAAGAAAGAAGTACTAGATACGTACTTCCACAGGAAAACTGGTCTGGTTAGAAATACAACACTCATTCATGGTAAAAACTCTCAGTCATTTATGTGAGTAATTTAGAACTTGCTACCAATAAAATTAATGTTGTACTAATAGAAGAATTATACAAATGGATGGGCTTCAAATATGTAGAAATAGTGCTTATGATGCGTTCAGTTCGTAAGTATACTTGCATGTGTGCGTTTATATATACATCTCTATTTTGCTGATACTACCCAGGTAGATATTATGTAGTTACATAAATCATTTTTCATGTACTACATCATAGTGTCCATTGTGTTATTCAGTGTCCCTTATATAAATTTCTGTATAATAAATTCCCATCAGTGCCAAAAAAAAAAAAAAAAAAAAAACTAGTCTGGTTAGGATATGCCGGAGGATTGATAATGGGCACTGAAAGGGGGATGAAAATGTGAACAGAACTATAGAAAGAAGTGGATGATAGTGATAAAGTTTATTGACTTCATTACTTGGCCTAAGACTAGCCATACTCAGTGATATACCCATGGCCGTTCTGACATATATCAGATAAGTTTCACTGAGAATCAACCCATTTCCAGTACAAGAAAAATAACTAACTTGGCTTCAACTGAAAAAAATACAGAAAGATGTCTCAGTTTTCCCCGTGAGCCTAACAACAAGTGGGACTACCATCCGCCTCTTAAGGAGAGCAGGATATGGTCACAGGCTGTTGTAAATCATGACACAGTGGCCCACGGGTCCAAGGTTGTTGTCTTTCCCCTTGAGGTCAAAAGAGCTTACTGCATTCTTTCCTCCACGTGCCCACCTTCCTGTCCCCTGACCAAGCCACAAGCATATCAAAGAAGAGAAGACAAACCCAGGAAAGCTTTTTTCATTCCCCACTCCATCTTCTGAAGTCATATTTCTCAATGCAAATTTGAGTAAGAGTCCAGGATAAAAGTCAATGTTTTAGTTTCAATATGTTATCTCAATCCTTTCATATACAAACTACTCTCAAATAATCCATGGTATTATTTCTCAAAACACATAAAAACAAAATCTGCTTTTCTTTCACTTTCACTGGGTCAGTTCGATTTACACAACAATTTGCTTGCAGTAAGGGGACTCCTTGTTGGTGAGGCAACTCCAGAGCTTGGAACAGCTGCACTGAAAAACAGAAAAAAAGTATGATATTACCCTCTGTTAAACACAGAAAATGATTTTGTAACGGTTTATATCCTGCACTATTGTTTGACAAGCATGATTTTGAACTGCATTAAATATTAATTTGTATAATGCAGTAGTCATATAAAACCAAGCATGAAACACAGCAGGGGAAATTGCATTTTCTTACTGTTAAGACTATTGCTCGGCGGGGAGTCTGCTTCTCCCTCTGACCCTCCTCCCTCTCATGCTCTCTGTCTCTCATTCTCTCTGTCTCAAATAAATAAATAAAATCTTAAAAAAAAAAAAAAAAAAAGACTATTGTTACAGTCTTCTGGTACCTCATGCTGTCATTCTACTTAGTAGATTGATGTTTATTTTCCCAGCACACATCGACTGTCATCAATAGCATTACCAACTTGTCTACTGTTATGTTGCCCTCAGAAGTAGTAAATCTTGCTGACTGCGAAAGGGTCTTTAGATTCAAGAGACCACTCATAATCTTCTGACATGAATTTAATCAAAATTCAGAAATGACACGTGAATGCTTCTAACAAACACAGTTTATGTTAAAGCTAGGCACAGCTTTGGTTTTATCTTTAACTCATTTTATAATGTAGGGTCAGGGATAACTTAACTTCAAAGTGTTATTTTCCTTTGTTTTCACATGTGTAGTCTGTATAAATAAATGTCTCAAATATCTCCCAAGTCTCACTAAAGAAGGGTATTTGCCAAACAAGCCCATTCACCCTTTCCCCAGTCATTCCATGTATACTCTTTAATCTTGTTCTGGTCATAGGTCATGAAACTATTAGTTTGATTCCATTTTTCCAGAACACCCACCACTTTGTTCCATAAAAACTACAAGGACTGAAAACATATTATTTAAAGGCAATTTCTTCCTTCCTTTTCTATTTGGTTACACTCCCGTCTCCTTTGTGTTTGGTTCTCAATATATGTTCACATCCAGAAGCTACCTCTCACCCCTCCAACACCTTCTCCAAAGACTTGCCTCAGGCGTTCTTATGTGGAATCTCATTGTTATCCTTTCAGCTGATGAATAGCAAGAAAATGTCACTCAGAGGGAGATGGTTTCAAACGTCACCAGACATGATGTGCTGTCATATTTCTCTACATTCTCCGATCTATCCACCTTGGCCAAACGTAGCCTTTCATGATCTTCATTTCTATTTTAGATGGAATCGCAAAGTCAGAGGCTGATTCTTAGCTCAAACCTAAGTAAAGAGAAAGAATAAAGAACAGGTACAGAATTTAAGAAATTCAGAGAAAAGAGGTTATTTTGATATCTTCCTTTAAAAACATGGATTGAAAAGAGCAGCAAGACCTGAATTTTGGAATTAAAAACTTTGAAAATGTCTAGTGAGTTCTAAATGCCTCATAAATTGCTTAATTCCACCTGGATTTTGAAAGATCAGAGATACACTCTTTGGCAAAGCTAAACTTGAAGTTTCCATATAACTATAATTACCCCTATTTTTAATTTCTCTAGAGAAAAATATCTGCTTTATTCCACCTGTCATTCACATTCTCAGATAGATTTCTGTGTTGATTATGATGATGTGTTTGCTTACCCACCCCATTACTGCAAACGTCTTACTGTCTCACAAAAACATTCTGTGATGCAGACCAGTGGACCTCAATGACTTAGAATTTCCAAGAAAGAGGAGCTTTAAAAACTTAAGGTTGAGATAGCTCCTCATATCTAAAATCTTCTGGGAGATGATAATCATTTAAGTGTCCAGTTGAAAATCACTGATATAAAACTTTCTGTGATTTGCAGGTTCAAAAATTTTAAATGATATTAAAATGGTTCTACATTTATTGCCATTTTATTGCACTCTTTTTTTTATTTCAGATATTTTTTATTTCTTCAAATTTATCAGGAGTGACTGAAATAAAAAAACATATTTGAGCCCCGTCATCACGGAAATGGCTTTAAGAGAAAACTGGTCAGATGAATATTATTGCTTCCCGTTTTCAACCAGTGGAATAGTTGCCGTAATTGCACTCTTTTTATATTACAAAAATTTCAAAAATACCAAGTAAAGATTCTTCTCATTTGAAGTCATCTGCTATCATCATTCCTCTAAAAAAATAAAAAAATAAAAATAAATAAAAATAGGCCCATCAACATTGCCTATTTCAACATTATTTCAAATAAAATTTCTCCCAGTTGTAACAATGGAGTTAGAAATTCAAAAGTCACAGTGGAAGTTTTAATCATCTAAACCAGGGGATCTAAAGTTGACTGGTAAATCTTCCCATGATAGCCTATAAAATGTACTAATCACAAGCTACTGGGTCAATGGACATTCAATAAATAACAATTGATGAAGTTGAAAGTAGGTTGCTCTAAGTTGACTCTCTAGTTCTAAATAACCACTTTCAAAACTACACCTTAAAAATGTCATGAACATTGGGCGCCTGGGTGGCTCAGTTGGTTAAGCGACTGCCTTCGGTTCAGGTCATGATCCTGGAGTCCCGGGATCGAGTCCCGCATCCAGCTCCCTGCTCAGCAGGGAGTCTGCTTCTCCCTCTGACCCTCCCCCCTCTCATGTGCTCTATCTCATTCTCTCTCTCAAATAAATAAATAAAATATTAAAAAAAAAATGTCATGAACATTAAAGAATATTTATGAGTGACAGGTCTCTTCATCCCTTCCAAACAAGTGATTTAGTCCTGGCAGATAATACTAGGTCTCCAATATTCAGGTTTTCATTTCTGAAGTCCAACATAAGAATAGGAAAACACTCTAACTGTGCATTACTACTGCCAACCAGAAAACTAAGTTAATATTTAAATAATAAAAATTGATTGTATCTATAGTGGAAAAGATTAAAAGAAAAAAATTAAAATCAAGAAACATGTCTTAGTGAAATGATTTAAATAAAGGAATACAGTTGGAAACACTGAAACCACAGACACAGACAAATGTAAAATGCTTTGGGAGGATGGCAGCAAAGACTTGTGATAGCATTCTCACTCTGGTATCTAAATTAAGGACTATGACTCATGAATATTAATCAGAAAAGTGGGTTTTGGTTACAGTATAAGAAAAAATTTCCTGATTTTAGCTTTGATAAAACACTCGGACAATTTTTAAAATTGAGTTATGGAATATCTTTATTAAAAGATACATTTTGGGATACATTTAAGAATTATTAAATGAAATAATACATTAAGAATGATTAAATGAAATAATTTGGTCAGTTTGTCATGAATCTTTTTTTTTTAATTTTTTTTTAAAGATTTTATTTATTTATTTGACAGAGAGAGACATAGTGAGAGAGGGATCACAAGCGGGGGAGTGGGAGAGGGAGAAGCAGGCTTCCCGCTGAGCAGGGAGCCTGATGTGGGGCTGGATCCCAGGACCCTGGGATCATGACCTGAGCCGAAGGCAGACACTTAACGACTGAGCCTATCAGGCGCCCCAGTTTGTCATGAATCTAAGTAGAGCCTCCAACTTCAGACTTTCAATTCCTGGGTCCTCTTCTGCCCTAGAATAGCCCATTAGTGGGGCTTCTCTTAAGTCAAGTAAGGTCTTCATTTTTTTTTAACTCTACTAGTAAATTAATGTGTTTTTTTAAGTACCAAAACAAAATCTTGTTTCTGAAATCCCTAAGAATATTAACAAGTGATTTTACAAGATATATTATATGTCTGTCCTACTACTCAATTGTATAGTTATCACAATGATTACATTAGAAAATAACCAGCCTAATATTTTATAAGGGGGAAAAAGGAAATAAATACTAAATGCCTATGAATCAATAATAAAATCCTTTATTTTCTCTTTTATTATACAACGATTTCTAAATTAAATTGTATTCTTGTTGATCTCTGTGCTTCTAGATGATGAATCATTTTTAGAGTAATGTGGTTTTTCTTCTCCCTTGAAATTCAACTCCTGGACCTGTCAAGCATTTTTTTTTTTTTTTTTACATTCCAATATAGACTATGAAGGAATTGTTTCCTCCACATTGACACTGACTATACAAAATAAGCAGTGGCCCCTACACTTCCAAGTTTAAAAAGAAAGCACATGGATGAAGCATGTAACATACAGTAACAATAGTACTTAGGTCAAAAGATTTAAGAATCTGGAGAATTTAAGTATCTAACTATCATTCAGAAGAGACTTGAAACATATATGAAAATGAAAGAGCTATTAGGGAAAATTGAAATCGTTAGGAAACAAACCTATAGCAATTGTCAGTACAGAGAATGGAAGGAATTACATAAAAACTAGTTTGAAAACTATAACTCTGGGCGCCTGGGTGGCTCAGTTGGTTAAGCAACTGCCTTTGGCTCAGGTCATGATCCTGGAGTCCTGGGATCGAGTCCCACATCAGGCTCCCTGCTCAGCAGGGAGTCTGCTTCTCCCTGTGACCCTCCCCCCTCTCATGTGCTCTGTCTCTCATTGTCTATCTCGCAAATAAATAAAATCTTAAAAAAAAAAAAAACTATAATTCTTGGTAGTTAGGCAACAGCATTTCCTAGGATTAAGACATAGACTACTAATAAGAATAAAAAGCAGAACCCTAAAAGTTCAATGTTGTCTGTGGGTTTAAGATAGCAATTTTAATAACTGCTCTACTGAATAAACAATTTCTGTATTGTATCAGAAGATTTTAATAAAATAACATAGTGTTATGACATCTGCTTATGTTGCCAACATTTTTTTATTTGAAAAGAAAAGATCGTTTAATTAAATGTCTTTCTAGAGAACTGATTGCTGAAATCTCAGAAAAATTTCATACTGGAAAACCACACACCATGTTTCATATTAAGATACTCTAGGACACCAACACATGCACACACACCACAGAAAATTAGAGCCTGTACCATGTTATTTGTGGTTTTGTAACACCCCTTTCCGGTTCCTCCAATGCTGGGCTTTCATGTTCATAACTGTACAAATAACTGAAATAGTCTGTTTCCCACTCTGTGTCCACCTGAAAAGGCATCTTTCACGGGCATCTGTCAAAATTCAGCTGAATTGATTCCTCCTCTCTAAAGCAAAACATAACCCCTTCACCACCATGGGCAGGATCATGGCCACTCTCCATCATCTTTTCGTAATTTCCTATACTCCTGTGGCATTTCTGGTAGGGTACTGAAATTTGTTATAGGAGAAGCCATGTAGAGAAAATTGTGAAAATGGCTATCAATTTTAATTCCAGAGATATGACTTACACATTTATTAGCTGTGTTGCTTTAATCAAATTGTTTAACTCTTCTGAGTTTCAGTTTTGTCTTTAAAGTAGAGCTAAGTATGCTTACCTTATAGTTTACAGTAAAGTTCCAGTGAGTTCATACCTGTAAAGCCCAATGCATAGCATCTGTACTGTATAAACAAGAAAGAAGAGTTATCATGATGATTTATGAGGATAAAGATGAGGATGATGATGTATCCTCAGTAGACAGTGAAATCTCTGAAAGACTTGAAGGAAACCTTGGTGATTTTGTTATCTCCAGGGCCCAGGACCTACTACATTGAAGATTATCAACAAATCTTTGTTGAATTAAAAAAATACTAATCAACTCTAGGTTGGTCATGGGATGATGTGTAGCAAATAAGAAAAAAAAACAGGGTAAATAAAGACTACATAGAGGGTAAACTTAGATTTTGTCTAGCAGTGAGTAGGTAAGCATTGACATATTTAAAACAAGAAATTGACATAATAAATATTACTATTTTAAAAATAGACAGCAGTCTAGAAAACAAATTAAACATACTTTAATTCTATGCACATATGGAAATATCAGCTTCAGCCACAAGTTCTCATTTCTATTGTAGACTTTAGAAAAAGAATTAAATTTTAAATTTTATTTTTAAACATTTTTGGTTTTTTCTATTTATTAAATATTGTTAAATGTAGGATTTGCATCTTTTTCCTTTGTAATTTATTCTCTCTGCTGTCTATATATTTTTGTGAGGGTGAAAGATTAAGAGAATGTATGTGAGGTTGAAAGTTCATTAAAATGCTTGTAACCAAGTGT
This sequence comes from Mirounga leonina, assembly GCF_011800145.1. Classification (NCBI taxonomy): domain Eukaryota; kingdom Metazoa; phylum Chordata; class Mammalia; order Carnivora; family Phocidae; genus Mirounga; species Mirounga leonina. The sequence continues at coordinate 18,942,301 of NW_023270316.1, read as the reverse complement.
TAAAAGCTAAGAAACTACAGAAAAATAATGTAGAATTATAATAATTTTCTAGTTGTTATTCATAGGGGAAGAAAACTTGGCAAGAATAGAAAGGTCCCTTGGTAGATAAGTGGGGCATTAAAAAACACTTCATTCACATTTCTGCATTAGGAGATAAGAGTTATTAACTTTCACACTCTTTGATGCACTTAATACTCTGAAGAACTATCCTTGAGCCTCAGAGGCTATTTGCTTTTCTTTGCAATGTACACATGTGTCAATCGTTAAAGACTTAGAAAATTTGAACAACAAATCCTCTAAAGCAAATGGCATAGTATTCTTAAGTGTGTATCTGTTTGCTAACATGTATTTAATCTTTCTCATTACCATTATTCCTGCAATAAAAGCAAAATGTCAACTGTGAGTTAGGCTTTAAGTAATTTTTTTAATAGAAAAGCTAGTGATTATTACAGATAAAATACCACTTTTATTAAAACATTGAGCATGAAATATTGAATTACTATCTGTTGCGGCTGGATGATATCACTTTGTCCAATTAACAATATTTTAATTAATCATGACATCAAATAAATTTAGCCTCTAAGCAGGTCTTTTGTTGAAGTACATTTCAATGAATCTTAGTAGTATAGCTTTCTTTGAAAAACAGGTAGCTAAGACCAAGAAAATATGTCCTTACCTAACTATATAATTAAATTATTAAATTTTTGACCAATAATTAAAATTATAATTTCTTAGGAGCTATGAGGTGGCTCCACCAGCTATGTAGAAATTAAAATAATAGTTTGCTCTCTGGGAGTCAATGGAAAGAGGAAGATGGATCAAGGGTGCAGGAATAGATTCTACATATTTAACAATATAAACATTGTGTCAGTCAGGGGAGTGCTTGTTAGCCATGGAAGCTGGGGGAAATAGTCACCAAGGCAAATGTTATGAATGCCCATGTTCCCACTATAGGAGAAGGAAGCTTGTCCTAGATCCAGTGATAGAGGTGAATATAAGTGATTGTAGCTAATGGGTTTTAAATATTCTGATCCCCAAAATGAAAATGAAAATTGTTGAATTGAACACCTCAAAATTGATAACTTTTGCTCTTCAGAAGTTAAGAACCTGAAGACAAGCCACAGACTAGGAGAAAATATGTACAAAACATATGTCTGATAAAGGATGTTATCCAGAATATATGAAGAATTCCTACAACTCAATAATAAGAAGACAATCCGATTTAGACAATGTCAAAAGACCTGAATAGACATTTCACCAAAGAAGATATATAAATGGAAATATACACATGAAAAGAAATTTAACATTAATAATTAGGAAAATGCAAATAAAAATACAAAGAAATACCACTACACATACACCCTGTAATGGTTAAAATCAAAAAGACTGACAATACCCAACGTTGGCAAAGGTATGGAAAAACTGTAACCCTCATGCATTGCTGATAAGAAGAACGCACAATAGTATAATCACTTTGGAAAACAGTTTAGTGGCCCATTAAAAAGTTAAACATACACTTACCATATGGCCTATAAGAAATGAAAATATTTGCACAAAGATATACACAAATGTTCATAGCATCTTTATTCATAATGGGCAAAATATAGTAGCAACAAAAATAAACATGAACTGCTCAATGAGTAAACAAATGATAGTCATCCATACTTTGGAATAGTACTCAGAAATAAAAAGGAAAACGTCCTGATACATGCAACAGTATGGAAGAATCTAAAAAAATATGCTAAATTAAAGATGACATAAATATATGTATACACACACACACACATACACATATATACACACATATATAGTGTCATTTATAAGAGACTTTTAGAAACTGTAAAAACTGGGGCGCCTGGGTGGCTCAGTTGGTTAAGCGACTGCCTTCAGCTCAGGTCATGATCCCAGGGTCCTGGGATCGAGTCCCGCATCGGGCTCCCTGCTCTGCGGGGAGCCTGCTTCTCCCTTTCCCACTCCCCCTGCTTGTGTTCCCTCTCTCGCTGTGTCTCTCTCTGTCAAATAAATAAATAAAATCTTAAAAAAAAAAAAGAAAATGTAAAAACTGTAGAAATATAAATCAAATCAGTAATTGTCAGGGGTGAGGGACAGGAGTCAGGACTGGCAAATGGGCAGGAAGAAATTTGGGGGGAATGACAGAAATTTTCTAAAACTAGATTGTAGTAGGGGTTGCACAACTGTATAAATTTAGTAAAAGTCATCAAACTGTACATTTAAAATGGGAAAATTTGGATGCTATAAATTATCTCAAAGCTGTTAAAGAATATTAGTATGACATGAAAGCCAAGGAAATCTCTATTTTAGTTTTATGAAAGAAATAAACATTGTCTAGAAACTCACAGGGCATAAAATAATTTTAGAAATTGAGGAAATTTGAGTGACAATGTGTGAAATATCAAATTAAAAATTAATCAATAGTTGGATGCTTCCTAATTCTATCCTCCAACTGGTTCATTTTTTTTTAAACTATGAGACAACACTGAATTAGTTGAAATAATGTATGCTTAATTAATTAATTAATCCTAAATGTAAAACCAAGAATTAAACAGATTCCGGTGGTATCTGGAAGGTTTTAGATAATAGGCAACAATTTAACAGAAATTGTCACCTGAAGGAATCATATGTTACGAATCACTTAATGCAGCTCTGAATCATGTTTTAACCATCAATCACAGGTTAAATATATAAATTAAAGCCCAGTTTAACTTGAAGTGGCTGAAGCCAGCTGTGATAATTCATGATAATTCATACTAACAAGATGTAGACAGTAGAGTACAAATGCCCTCCCAGTAGATAATCTACCAATGAAAATTCTAACTAACTGGAAGATTAATGCATTCATTTCTCAACTTGATTCACACTTTCACAGGATTCTACCTACTTCACAAAATTATCAACACCATTTACTGGGATCCAGAAATCCATATATAAACCAGTTTCCTGGGAGACAATTTTCCAGAGGTATCTCAGGTTTCTACACATCCTGCAGGAAGATCGCTACTGTCCTTTGGTCACAAACTATCCTCTGAAGTATGTTTGGATAGTGAATAGCCTTACAAAATATAGTGTCTCTCTGCAGCAAAGAAAAGGTGGGTTTGCTTCCTGCCCATAAGAACAGATTCAAGTCCCAGGGCGCCTGGGTGGCCCAGCTGGTTAAGGGTCAGACTCCTGATCTCCAGTTAGGTCATGATCTCAGGGTCGTGAGATCAAGCCCCACATCGGGCTCCATGCTGCACTGGGCATGGAGTGTCCTTAAATTCTCTCTCCACCCCTCCTCCCCCACTCCCCACCCCTGCTTGTGCTTGTGCTCTCTAAATTAATTAATTAATTAATTTTAAAAAAAGAATAGGTTCAAGTTCCAAACTCAGGGGTCCTCTCCTGTAACATGACCCAGTATGTGTGCAGATAATACCTGGCCTTTTCTGTGTCACCCTCCAGGATCAGGAAGACTTTGGAGTAAACTTGGACACGTGGAGAATTGTAGTAAACAGTGATACTTGCACAACTGCTCTGCTGGGAATAATAAAGTGTTTTGTCTCTGTCACAGGAGTCTTGTGGCTTCTGCCAGCATCCATGAAACTACAGCAGCTTACCTTACTAGCCTGCACGTAAGCTAAAATCTCCAACTCTTCACAGTGCTTGACACAATTCCACTTAAAACCTTCCCTATTTGGTTGTCAGCTCTATCCCAAAGCAGAAAAGCCCAAATGTATTTGGGAAATAGCATGAACTGTACAATTCTATATAACTCAGTCGTTTTAACAAAAACAGGACCTAGAGAATTTATACTCGATAATTTTTACTTGCTCTACCATTTTGGTATTATTTCCTAAAAGAGATGTTTTGCATAGAAAATATTGGTTAATAAGGGGCGCCTGGGTGGCTCAGTCAGTTAAGCAATGGACTCTTGATTTCAACTGAGGTCATAATCTCAGCGTTGTGAGATCAAGCCCCACATGGGACTCCCTGCTGAGCATGGAGCCTGATTAAGATTCTCTCTCCCTCTCCCTCTGCATCTCCCCCCCACCCTGCTTACATGCACTCATGCTCTCTCGCTCTCAAAACAAAACAAAACAAATTCAGTTAATAAAAAGTTGTATACAGTTAATATAAAACATTAAAGACAAAAATACACAAAGAATATCCGTGAGATTATACATTTACTCCAAATGTTTTAATTTTTTAAACTACTAGATTAATTTCTTATCTGCATAATTTGAAAAGTAAACATACATTTTTCCACAGATCAAGAATACACATTCCAGGCTAAAATCTAAGAAAAAGCCAACTTTCATTAAACTAATGTTCATCATAGAAACTCAAAGCTATGCCAACTACAATTGTTAGAGATAAGGCACACGATTTATCATTCGCCAATTTAAATAAACATTATTTTGATAAGCTGAAAGTCTTACAGAGTAGTCTTAAGAAAAGGTGTTAATGCAGGTAAAGCCTATTCATTTGAAGATTGCTGGTTCTGGGACTTTCCTGTGACATGTACTTAGCAAAGCAGTCATTATTAAATCCAGCTTCTGGGTTGAATCAATAGTCATTGGTAAGATGCCATCAAATGAACATGTATCATTTTGTGCAGCTTTATAATGCCCCTGGTGATAATGTAGCAGTGTCCTTAACCTGTGGAGGAAAAACTAGGTGCATTGTTGTTCCTATAATTACAAGAATAGCAATTATTAAACTGTATTTATAGGAGACGAAACCTATTGTTTTTTCCATTGACACCTCAATGTCAACACAATTATTTGGAGAAAATAAATGTTGACTTTAGAATGTCAGAGCTTGGAAATAGTTAATCTCTCTCTGGTTCCATAGTCTCTCACGGTTTATCTCCCCCTCCGATCTCCCCCCCCCCATCATTTTTCCCTTCCTGCTATCTTCTTCTTCTTCTTCTTCTTTTTTTTTTTTTAACATATAATGTATTACTTGTTTCAGAGGTACAGGTCTGTGATTCATCAGTCTTACACAATTCACAGCGCTCACCATAGCACATACCCTCCCCAGTGTCTATCACCCAGCCACCCCATCCCTCCCACCCCCCACCACTCCAGCAACCCTCAGTTTGTTTCCTGAGATTAAGAATTCCTCATATCAGTGAGGTCATATGATACATGTCTTTCTCTGATTGACTTATTTCGCTCAGCATAATACCCTCCAGTTCCATCCACATTGTTGCAAATGGCAAGATTTCATTCCTTTTGATGGCTGCATAATATTCCATTGTATATATATACCACATCTTCTTTATCCATTCATCTGTCAATGGACATCTTGGCTCTTTCCACAGTTTGGCTATTGTACTAATAATCAAAGACGCACATTATATGCACAAACACAGCCAAAAGTTAGCAAGCTTCACATTTACTATACGTGTAACTGATACCCTTTTCTTTAAGTTCTATAATAAACACATAGGTACTATAGGATGAAACCAGAATTGACACAATTATGAAATTCTTAATTACATAATAATAATATCATGTTTTATTTTCCCTACTACATCTGTATTTTAGATGTAACTCAGTGTTCCATGTTATGTATTTTATTATTTTTTCCTTCTCATCTATGAATTTATACACTAAAATGCAGTGATGCAAAAATAAAATAAAATTTTCTAAATAGTTTAAAATTTTGTATGTTTTTTTTTGGTCCTGGAAACTTTTTTTTTTTTAATAACAGAAAACATATCCAAAGAAATTTAAACTTGGTCAATACATGACTCCTTTTATGTATATATATGTGACTACACACATAGGCATATACACAACTGTGAGGTTCAATACATTAAATCAGTTGAGGAAGTGAAACTAGAAGATGTTATCCTGAGCTTTATTACAGAAAGTTCAAGACAAATTATGCTAAAGACCCACACATTATGTTAATCCTTTCCTCCCCACGTTATTTTTGACGCACAGACCCTTGATCTGACTCCTTTGTAGTTTAGGAGACTTACTGGTCTTCTTTATCCCATTTGTACAAATTCACTAAAAAGCAAAATGAAGCTGAATTTAATACTGAGGTGATGTGAAAGCAATTGATAAATCAACTATGAAAAGCAAAGTTTCCCTCAGTCTCAAAGTATTGAATTTGACAGTTAGCTAGACTGGATTTATTCGAGAATTACAATTTTCTGTTTTTTGATGAAAGGCTTCCCAGCCAGCCCTAGGTAGGGGAGAAAAAGCTAATAATTAATTGCAAATGGAAGCATTAAATGTAAGCATGACATTATTTTTAAGAAGGCAATATGGTATAATAGTGACATATTTGGTATGGAGCTTTGTTGTCGAGAAACATAAGCGGATCTGAACCCCAACTCTGGCACTTACTATCTACATGAGTTGGAAGTTACTTCTCTGAGCTTTGGGGGCAAAAAAAGAAACTTTAAAGTCAAAACTGCATATTTTCCCCTTTTGCCTTTAGGAAGTTGTCAGGCTGGGCATAGGAGGCATCATTCATAGTAAAGGGAAAATAAATCTCTAAACCGCTCTATTCAACCTCCGTGGGGCTGAAAGGGAATGGGATAAAGACCTTGACAATTTTGACCAGTTCTGTGGTGCTCCTGGGTGACACCAACAGTAGATGATTATGTCTTCAACAAAAACACCAGTACATTTGGGAAGAGGCAAGCAGTCCAGATTCTCCTTAGAGATCGACGCTAAATTGTTTGAGCTGATAATTTCGGGACATTTAATTTCATAGGAAAGCCCCAGTGGAAGGTACCTGAAAGACAGAGAAACAAGACAAAGTTAAAGGATGGAGGAGGCAGCAGTTTGGGAAGATCAGTTTTTTTTAAAGATTTTATTTATTTATTTGACAGAGACACAGTAAGAGAGGGAACACAAGCAAGGGGAGTGGGAGAGGCAGAAGCCGGCTCTCTGCTGAGCAGGGAGCCCGATGCAGGGCTCAATCCCAGGACCCCGGGATCATGACCTGAGCTGAAGGCAGGCGCTTAACTGACTGAGCCACCCAGGCACCCCGGGAAGATCAATTTTTGAAGTGTCTGGAGCCTACAAAATAAAATGCGCTGTAAGAAATGTGGGAGAATAAAAAGCCTTTTAAAATTATAATATCAATATATAATATAATGTATGTTAAATATTTTTATATATAAGTAATATATAATAGTAATGTAATAATTAACATTCATTTTTCTGCAATGCAAACCTTCTCCACAACCGGGACAGACCGGTAAAAGTAAAAGTAAAAAAAAAAGTAAAAAGTAAAAGGGTAAAAGTACCCTGTGGGTACATGCCTATAGTTTTCATTATACTTCATAAGCCCTCCTCCAATTTCAAGCACATCTGGGGAGACAGTTCCAGCAAGGGAAGAGGCTGAGTTTCCTACCTGAGCCACTGCAGAGCTGAGAGGACCAGTAGGCTCGGGGAGAAAAAAAGGCCTAAGAGAAATTTGGACTTCAAGCCAGGAACTGGAGGAACACTAACATTCCTCTATGAGATATAACAGGAAAGTGACTCGATCTTGTTCATAACTCAACTGATAGGGCAACCTAAACCAATTTAGGGTTTGACAGTGGGCTCATAATAAGTGGAAGAAAATTAATGAATTAGGAAAATTAATGCAATAAAGCATCAGCTTTTTTTTTGCTTTTGCACAGATTATCACAGTTAAGATCTTAACTTTCAGATTCAGCTGATGAGTTGCCAAACTTCAGTTTGCATTGTTAGCAAGTATAACTTTTAGTGAGATGTTCCTCAATTCACAGGTGGCACATTTTGAATCTCAGGGCCATTCTAGGAGTTGGTGACAGCCTCTCTTTCAAAACCTATTACTTCCTGAAACTCCTATCCATGTTCTATTTGGGCCAAATTGTATATAATTGTTTATATATGTTTTCCATTTTACCATTCCCTATATGTGGGCTATCTGTCACCTTTATATGTCTGTTTGTTTTGCTAATACCTTTCCATCTTCCCAGGCCTGCCTGAATAGCATGTCTTCCGTAAGAACTCCTGAACCAGACCAGGTTCTATCTATAGCTTCATGGTAGTCATTTACCTCTTAGTAAAATTGTTTCTATTTTTTTACTTTTTCCCATATCACAGGACAATTGTTATGGCTTCATTCATCTTTTACTTATAGATTTGGGATTTCTGTGTAGAGTTGAAGCTTAGACTTGATCAACTTCTTAGTCTCCTTCAATATGCTGGGTCAGTTTGACCTCCAAGTGTATCGTTACCAGGCTTTCTCATTGGCCTCCAAATTTCACTGTACCCCATTTCACAAACCACCATTTCACGCCTCCTACTCTGAAGCCTCATTTTGACCCTTGTCTCTAAAATAAGTACCTACCTGTCACCAACATTTTGCCTTCACCCGATTCTTACATCTCCTCTTATCCACGGGGTAAACACACATACTGATTTGCCCAGAATCTCTCCATTTTAAGCCTGTCGTACGAGTGTAATTATAGCATCCGCTTTACTCTTAAAAGTTTCCCGGTTTGGGGGCGCCTGAGTGGCTCAGTCATTAAGCGTCTGCCTTCGGCTCAGGTCATGATCCCGGGGTCCTGGGATTGAGCCCCACATCGGGCTCCCTGCTCCATGGGAAGCCTGCCGCTCCCTCTCCCACTCCCCCTGCTTGTGTTCCCGCTTTCGCTGTCTCTCTCTGTCAAATAAATAAAATCTTAAAAAAAAAAAACAAAAAAAAGTTTCCAGGTTTGGAGAACAGATTACACATTCACCTTATTTATACAGCTCACATGCTTTGTTGCTTTTCCTTTCTTCTCCATACCTCACTGCCTTGCACATTATACACCCACTATTGCAAAATGTATTCTTTTAAAGTGAGGGAAATTGTCATGTAAAATGATGTAACATAATCTGTTTGCTCTGGGCATAGAGAAAGACTTTCCTGTGACCAGCATTATAAATGTCTGAGCATTATTAAGTCTGAAAAGCGGACACAAACCAGAATGGGTGGGAAGAGAGATTGCATTTGGCACACCTTCAGAAACATCATTTCAGGAAGAAAAATCCAATTCAATTTTCAGAATGACTGGCTAAACCAATCTATGACAGGTCTATATAATCAATATCTACTGCCACTTACCTTGGCAGCATTCCTGGAGAGATCATTTTCCAAAATTGTCCTCTTCTCAGCCACTTTCTATTGTGTTTTATGCAAATTATTTTGGCTTGTCTATTGTATCTTTTTTTTTTTTTTAAAGATTTTATTTATTTATTTATTTGAGAGAGAGAAACAGCATGAGAGGAGAGAGGGTCAGAGGGAGAAGCAGACTCCCTGCCGAGCAGGGAGCCCGATGCGGGACTCGATCCCGGGACTCCGGGACCATGACCCGAGCCGAAGGCAGTCGCTTAACCAACTGAGCCACCCAGGCGCCCTCTATTGTATCTTTTTTTTCTGCTTCTACTACAACAAAGAACTTAACCAAAGTATTGCAATACGTATGAATTGATAGATATTTTTCAATCCCTGTACGCATTTCATTTCTTTGTGTAGTTAGTTTTAATGTGATTCTAAGTTATAAGACATAGGTCAAAATATTTTCCCATTTTGAGGCTTCATGCAGAAAATTCTAACCCAGCACTAACATAAAGCATTTCTATCCCTGTGATTTACCCCACTTTTACAAATTGGCATGTAAGCTCCTGCCCTACTACATGCAGAAGCATCTCTAGACCTCCCCCTTGAAAGAATTAGTATTTTCCTTTTTTTTAAATTTAATTTTGGGAGTATTGCTGTATTGCTGTCTTTTTTTTTTAAGATTTTATTATTTACTTGACAGAGAGAGAGAAAGCACAAGCAGGGGAAGCAGTGGAGAGAGAGATAGAAGCAGGCTCCCCGCTGAGCAGGGAACCCAATGTAGGGCCAATCCCAGGACCCTGGGATCATGACCCCAGCCGAAGGCAGATGCTTAACTCACTGAGCCACCCAGGCACCCCAGGAATTAGTGTTTTCCTGGTCAGCAAAGTTATTGGCAGCAGACATAGCCACTGGTTAAGGAACAGTTGGTTTTCTCCAAAACCATGTCTGATAAGTGCCCTCTGTCAAAGGACAAGCACCCATTTAATATTTGGGGTTATTAAAGAGAAATATTAAAGAGAAACCCCCTACTTCAATACCCCCTCATAACCTTCAGCAGCTTCCCATTGCTCTGAGAACAAAAGCTAAATCTAGATCCCTGGCTGAAAAGTCCCTGCATGGTCTGGATGCTACCCCCATCTCCTCCACTCTCGACGGTCACCATGTTCTAGTCACACTGGCCTCTTTTCTGTTGCTGGAAGGACATGCCAATCCCTTTTCCTTCTCTGCCCAGAAAACACTCCTCTCAGCCCTTCCGGTCATAGACTCATTCTCTTGCTCCACTTCTCAGCTCAAGCATCACCTCCCTGGAGAAGCCTCCTCTCCCTGCATCATAGAAAAATTCCTCTGGATTGTTTCTTTCTTTGCCCTCTTAATTCCTCTATAGCTCTTATTACAGTTAGTTTTCTTATGTACTTGCTTAATTAGTTGTCTGCCCATTAGGGACTAGGCCTGTCTTTTTTACCCCAATATCCCAGTGGCTAGCATATAATGGGTGATCGGTGAATGTCTGTCACATGAATGACTGCCCGAAACAAGACTGATAACAGGCAATGTTTCTCATAGTACCATTTTTTTCTGTCTCCATTTCTGCTGGTATCTAGCTCCTTTCCAGCAAGCTATCAATTCCCACCAAATCACTGGATCTCAACCTTGGTTGTTGTGAGCAAAAAATTAAAGCAGCCAAACTTTGATCCATGGCAAGGCAGGGTGATGAATGAGGGAAGGGGGCACACTGAGGGGATGAAAAGAAAGCAGGTGACATTGTTTAATCCTCATGTCAGTTGGACCGCCAGATAAGTAGACCAATAATTTAATAGGAGAAACACACTCTTTCTCTGAAATGCCCTTAGCAGGCTATCCCTGGCTAACAAATGCCTATAGTAAAACAAACAAACAAACAAACAAACAAAAAACAAAAAACAAACCCTGGGATCTATAAGCCATAGATAATGTTACATGTGCTATATCACATATGAAAGTGCTCTGCTTAATAGTTTGAATACCCCACCACAGGAGGCGATTCCTGCTAATCTCACACAGAAGTATCATCTATTATTTGGGTAGAAAGCACATATCCATTAAGGCAAGGTAGGACCATAAGTCCCCACACTTCTCTTTGCTCCATCTGCATCTCCTGAAGACCTGTATCTTTGAAATTATTTCATAAAGCTGGATACTGAGTAGGATCTCTGATTTATGAAAATCTGATTCGATTATCCAATCGTGTCTGTGTGTGTGTGTGTGTGTGTGTGTTAGCTCAACTGTGAATCAGAATCCCATGAGGAGTATAAAAATTACCAATGTCCAAGAATTGCAGGAGGAAAGAAAGAGTCTGAAGGGTGTTTCTATGATATAATCCTGGCCCAGGCTTCAGGTGATACCAGTTGAAGGTGATACAAAAGAGCTTCAGGTAATACCAGTTGCAGTAGATTGAATAGTGTCACCCCCCCCCCAAAGGATGTGTCTACCTCCTCACTCCTGCAACCTATTGTCTTTATCAGCTCGGGCTGTCAAAACAAATCACCACAGACTGGGTGGCTTAGACAACAATCATTTAGTTTCTCACAGTCCTGGAACCTAGAAGTCTGTAATGAACATGCCAGGAAATTCAGTTCCCAGTAAGAACCCTCTCCCTGGCTTAATCTTGCTTTGTCTTCACATGAGAGGGGGAGCTACAGAGAGACAGAAACAGAGAGAGGATACAAAACCCATTGGGAAATCTCCACCCTCATTACTTCATCTAAGCCTAATTAACTCCTAATGGCCCTATCTCTAAATACCATTACATTAGAGGTTAGAGCTTCAATATATGAATTTTGGGAGGACACGATTCAGTCCATAGTACCTGTGAATGTGACCTTATATGGAAAAAAAGTTCTTTGCAGATATTAAGGTTCTTGAAAAGACATCTTGGATTATCTGAGTGGACCCTAAATCCAAAAAAAGATGTCAGAGTAGAGAAAGGCAGGGGGAGATTAAGCATATGGAGGAAAAGGCCATGCAAACACAGAAGCAGGGACTGAAGTTATAGAGCCCCAAGCCAAGGAATACCTGTTGTAGCCAACAAGGGCTTGAACACACAAGGATTGCTTCTCCCTTAGAGCCACCGGAGGCCATTCGACTCTGTCGACACCTTGATTTTGGGCTTCTGGCATCCAGAACTATGAGACCACCAATTTCTCTTTTAAGCCAAGAAAGAAAAAAAAATGCCAATGTTCAAACTCCACCTCAGTCTAATTAAATCAGTATCTTCTAGAATTGATGTCCTGCACCGCTATTGTTTGAAACCCCTGAGGTAGTAACTCTGCCATGTATTCGAGGTTTAGAAGCTAAAACTCAAGTATTACTCCTTCCAGAGTTATTTTCATTTTAATGAGCATTTCTTCATTCTGAGAGACCAAAAATAGTCTTGACCTTCTATAAAATAATGCCCAGTGGCAGATTATTCATACTAGGGAATGTACTGGAACCTAAGGATAATGACAATATTTATTAGAGACCTCTGGATCCTTTAAAATCTATTGTCACTTCTATTTTGAGTAAGTGAAATGACTGGAAGGGAATTTTTTGAAAGATATTTGAAAAATAGGTTGAGGAGCATTATGAAAGAGGAAAGCATTTTTTATTTCTTGATATTGCATTAAAAATACTAATTCTAAATTAGCCTGTAGAATAATGTCAAAAAACCTGGGGTTTTTTTCCCTTTTTTTATGCAATAATTTCCTATAGTTTTTCTTTCCTAATCAACCATCCTGATAATAGTGAATAAATCTAGCTATACCAAGTGAAATAAAGAAGCAAATAATCAAAGCCTCGCAGGGAAATAGAGACAGTTCATCTCACCCTAATCCTTTCATTTTAACCTGCCGTCAAAAGGCAGTTCAGAGGGCCACCTCTTCATCTCTGTTTCTTAAGAAAAGAATTAGTCATACATATTGTTAAATTGGCTTCATTTCCAAAGAATAAATGAGAGATGAACTGCATTGAACAAAGGGAAAGCACCACACTTAGAAAGCCATTTGCTTGCAACAGAAAATCAATCTAAAGCAGTCTTACAACATTGCATGATATTAAATGTCTGTAATCACTTTATTCTGCTTACGTTGTATAGATGTATTCCGCCAGCATTCTCCCTCTATAATCTCTCCCTAGGAAAACTCATCTCCTTGCACAACCGCAGGGATCACTTATAAACTAATAGTTCTTAAATCCCCATCTCTAGCCCTGACATCCCTTCTAAGCCCTGGGGGCTGTATAGTACAGTGGCTAAGGATGTATATCCAGGCTTTGGAGTCAGAGTGTCTATGCTCAACTCCCAGCCACCACACATAGGCCGGATTACATCCTCAATAAGCCTCGCCTTCATCATCTTAAATTGAGAAAAATGCATGTGACCCACTCCAATGCCTGGCTACAAGTAAGTACTTGATAAATGTTATATTTACTTTAATTATCATCATTAAGCCTAGCCACACAGGTGTCCCAGGAATATCCTGAATACAAAATTATCCAAAGCTGAATTCAGTATTTTTTCCAAATACTTGATTCATCTCTGTGAGCTCTACCGTATTCAATGCCATCATCCTACCAATTATGTGGCCTCCAGAGAATCGTTTTTTAATTCCTCCTTCCCCCCTAATTTCCCACTTATGTTGACTTGCCACATTCTGCAGCTCCATCTCTGCAAGTTCTTACTAATCCATTTTCATCCATCTTCATGATATGACCTGAATTCAGGCCATCATCACTTTGCAACCTCCTTGGAACTGGTCTCCTACGCTCTGTTCTCTTGTCCTCACATTGCTGCCTGATTTCTCCCGGCAACACAGATCTGAACCAAAAATAACTCGCCAATGAAGTTCAAATGCTTTACTTCACATGTCATTCCAAGACCTTCAAAATCAGGTCTCAACCACCCTATCAAGCCTCACCTTTCTTACAGTCTTCTTAGGAGGATCTCAGTCTCACCCCACTCCTGATAAATGATACTAGTAAGAGTTGCCCACTCCTGTGGGCATTCTAAGAGATAAATATAATTAACTGACCACTGACTGCAAATATATCCCTCAGGAAAACAGGATAGAATGCAAGTGAAATCAGTGTATAATCAGTATAATCAATCTGATTGATATGTGATTGTAATTTATGTCTCAAAGAAAATTATGTGTAAACTTTGGGACTTGATAATTCGTTTCAAAAAGGACTACCAGATTTTTGTCTCTCATTCAATCTTCATAAATTTGGGAGTGGCTTTATTATGGATGAATAATGCTAGCCAACAACCTAAAACTTAAATTAAGCCTAAATGGCTACTGTGATACCTCCTAGTACACTCTTCTTTCAGTATTCTCCCCAAAACACCTTATACCATAACCCCCAACCTCACATCTCTGAAATACCTACGCATATGGTGTTCCCTCTGCCTCCCATGCCTTATTTGCCCTTTCTCATTCTTATTTATTTATACTTACTCAAACTTCCACTCTTAATTGGTATTCTCTCTTTGCGTATTCTTTTTTTCCCCACACTTAATATCATTACTTATTTCATGTTTCAAATCTCTTTCATTCAGTAATGCTACATTTGAATGGGCAGCAGCATGCTTTTATTTGGTACAGGTTAGGAACTTGGTTCTGTGACAATTCAGTTACCAGCTGTGGGAATGACTGATCCTCTCCTCCCCGTGCCCACCCCTTCCTTTGAGGTGACTGTCAAGAGGGACAGAATCCATTCCGTTCCACGTAGCTGCACAGAGTGTCTCCATGGGTTGCATTTGCTTGTCTTTTCACTCTTTCTCTGTGTGTGTGCTTTTAACACTAAAAAGGTAATTTTAATACAGACAAATTTATCAATGCTTTTTGTTTATGGTTTACAATTTTTATGTTTCATTTAAAAAACCTCTCCATGGCCTGAGATAAAAAAATTTTATTCTATATTATCTTCTGGAAGCTTTGTGCCTTTTCCTTTCACACTTACATCTTCTATCCACCATGAATTAACTTTTGTGTATAGTGTAGCAAATATTAGAAAACAATAATGACTTATTTTGCTAAGTCAATTATCAACGATCTCACCAATATGTGGAATTTAAGAAACAAGGCAGAGGATCATAGGGGAAGAGAGGAAAAAAAGAAACAAGATGAAACCAGAGAGGGAGACAAACCCTAAGAGACTCTTAATCTTAGGAAACAAACTGAAGGTTGCTGGAGGGGCAGGAGGGATGGGGTAACTGGGTGATGGACATTCGGGAAGGTATGTGTTGTAATGAGCACTGAGTATTATTTAAGACTGATGAATCACAGACCTGTACCCCTGAAACAAATAATACATTGTATGTTAATTAATTGAATTTAAATAAAAAAATAAAACAATATTGATTTTAATCCCATTTATAATTCCAAAAAATTATTTGATAGCTTGTAATAAATCTAATGAAATATGTTCAAGATCTTTACAGGAAATCTACAAAACCTTGTTATGAGAAATTAGAGACATCACAATAAATTAAGGGATTTGTGGATTAGGATTAGGAAACTAAATATTGTTAACACCACAATTATTTGAAAGTTCTCAGACTCCCTCAAAGAGCAGGTGCATATGTCTCCAAATATTTGAACTTCAGACTGGGCTGAAATTCTAAGGTCCAGTTAGGTCTAGGTCAGGTTGGGCTGACTTGTAAACTACAATTTGTAACACCCATGTTCACCCAAGAGAAAGAGTCTAGGAAAGAAACCGATGCTGAAAACCAGGAAAATGTACAACTGCAGTGTTGTACATTGTAGGGAGAGAGTCTAGGTCTAAGGCAACTGGATAGAAATTATAATGTCAAATCAGAGAAATATTGAGGAGAGTAGACACAGGAAGATAGAGCCTGCAGAGATTATCGAAGGTTCTATCTATATTATGGCCATCAGCTGTTTTTACAAGTCATGGAGGCCCTCAGCCGAGAATGGAGGAAAAGCTCTCAGAGACCATTGGCACATCAGTGCAATTTGTACATTCTCTACTTTATGGGAATTTATGATATTATTTTTCCGCAAACTGTGGAGAAAAATTTCTCTAGGTCAAGGAATTAAATGTAAATGAACAGGGAAAAGAAAAATAAAACTTTATATAGTACACTGGTACAGAAAAAATGGAGAGACAAAAATATATGGGATACTTTAATTACTAATATGTTAGGTATGCTAATGTATGCAAATTTCAAAACAGAATCAGGTCCTAACTTGTATTTCTAGGCTAAGGACAGAAAACATTGCTCTTAAACTATTCTAGGTAAGAAAGGCTTCATCCTAGTGTAGAGGTGTCCAATTTTTCTCTGGGGATTCAAAATATTGTTAAAGTAAAAATTTCAAAATTGGGCTGTAATCAGGCAATTTTGAATTAAAATACCAAAAAGACAAAACTGATTCCCCACGACAAAAATTTCCTTACATTTAAAAGGAAAGTTTCAAGAGAATTTTCATTGATTTTAAATGTGGTGATCTCTGTTAAAAATATATTTTTTTAAGATTATATTTATTTATTTGAAAGGGAGAGACACAGCGAGAGAGGGAACACAAGCAGGGGGAGCAGGAGAGGGAGAAGCAGGCTTCCCGCTGAGCAGGGAGCCTGATGTGGGGCTCGATCCCAGGACCCTGGGACCATGACCCGAGCCGAAGGCAGACACTTAACGACTGAGCCACCCAGGCGCCCCAAAAATATTCTTCATAATATTTTAAAATAAATGTATATGGTTTAAATGAAAATTACTGCTGTCAAAAAAATTATATCAACCTCATCAGAATAGATGAAATAAAATTAGAACCCTAAATTTGATAGGCATATGTTGATTAGATGAATTGATAGATACTTAGATACTTAAGTAGGTAGATATTTACTAACCAATTTTTAGTTTGTTTTTTAAAAAATATTTCAGTTTATCAATTAATGTCTCAGTTGATCCTCTCAATAAAAAGAAATTTGCACTTCTAGCAGGTGCAAAGGTGACAGCCTGAAATCTATCCTGTTTCCCTAGTCAGGTCACATGCCCTAGCTCAGGGCTACATCCTGGAGAAAGCAGCATATTTTCTAATTCACACCAAAGCTATCAGCAGATTTTATAGTTCTATAATAACTCAAGTGTCTGCATCATTCTTAATACAAAGTGAGCGGTAACACAAAACATTACATGACATGTGATACCTCTTTACATTGAGAGGAAATATTCACTCACATATGTATGCATTCATGCATGGATACATGGAATAAATATTGATTAAGCATCTACTATGTGCCAGTGCTTTTCTGGGTATAGGGGACACAACAGGGGGCAAAACAGAAAGAAATCTCTGTTCTCATGGATCTTATATTCTAGTGAGGAGAGACAGACTCTAAATAGGACAAATTAGTAAAACATAAAGCATTCAGAAAACACAGAGTGATACATAAATGATAAGAAAAAAATAAAGCAAGGAAAGCAGATGGAATACAGGGAAGCTGGGAAAGGCATTACAATTTTAGAGAGTGTGTCCAGTGAAAGATGACACAAAAGATAACATTTGATTAAAAGCCTAAAGGAAATGAGGAATGAGTCCTGCACTTATCTGTGGGAAAGAGTGGTCCACGTAGAAACTGTGGATCATGTGCAAATGCCCTAAGGTGGGATTATAACTGGTGAGTTGGGCAGTTGAACCACCAGGCATATATATAGAAGTTACAAGATGCAAAGCAGTATTCTAATTATTTTACATAGAAATACTCATTTAGTCCTCACAGCAACCATATGATCCAGTGGATGCCATTATTCCCATTTTATAGATGAGTAAAGTGAGGCATAGGTAGTTAGGTAGTTGCTCAGAAATACACAACTATTCAGTGAAAATTTCAATTTGGTTCTTGGGCCGATGTTCATAATCACTCTACTATAGTATGTCTTAATAATTTAGTGATTTTAATCACCAGTGAATGCAGATTATGCATTTTTTAATTTATGCATATTTCTTAAAATAGAAAGAAGAAAAAAGTTTAATAGCCCAGTAAAGTTGATCATCCCAGGAGGCCAACCCAGAAAATCCTCCACAGCAAAGTAGATATTTGTCCACCAATCCCTGTATGCTCCTTGCAAAGCATAAGGTTTTCTCATTGGTTCAAGCCTCATAAATTATGTAAAATTTAAAAAGGAGCAACTTCACGAACCACTAAATTTTGGTTATTATTATTCTGGGACATACATAGCTGACTTACTTGCCTACTTAAACATTTTAGGCAGGTAAATAGCAGAATAGTTAATAGCAGATTCTATACCAGATTTTCTGAGTATGAATCACAACTCCATTATTAACTAGCTGTGATGTTAACCAGCCACTTAACCCCTCTGGGTCTCGGAGACTTTCATTCAGAAGCATGGATGGTAATAGTACCCATCCCATACAATTTTTATGAGAAGAAATTGCATTAGCAGTGCCTTTCGTGGGGCAAGGATGACAAAGTGCTAGTTTGATTATTCCTTTAGAGGTCATCTATTATACTATGTCAGCAACAGACTCTACTGGTAGACTATATGGATTGGAATCCCAGAGTAACCACTTCCCAGATTGTGTCTTGGGTAACCTAACACCTTAATGCCCTAGTTTCTCATCTCTGTAAAATGGGGGATAATAACACTAATAACTTCACAATGTTGTTGGAAGGATTGTATGAGTTAATATATGTATATTATACTCATATGTATAATGTATATGTATAATGCTTAGACCAGTACCTGGCCCATAATAAGTATTATATTTTTGCTGATATTAACATTATCATTATGTGCCATTTAGATTTATTAAGGAAGCTAATTCATTTTCTCTTCCATTTGGATTCAAAAATTGTGACTGCTTCTTAAACACCTTTCTTTTTATTGTGATTCAGCAGAAAAATGTTTATAATATGCTTCTTTCTGTTATTTAGAGAGAATCCAACAAACTGAAAAGTATACCCTAAGAGTGTAGGCATTTTACTTAATATAGAGAAAATGTTGAGGGTGTGCTAAATTATTTAGCCACTTCCCTGAAAAGAATGTTCCTGCAAATTTTCTTTCCTCCACTCATTACTAACATGAAAATTGAAGTAGATTTAATTTCATATTCCCCATCTGTAATTACCATCATCTTTCTGAGAGAATGTTTTAGTATTCACTCATATCTGACTGTAAAACCCTGATAACATATAAAGATCTATGACACGTGTAAATATTTTCCTTATTATAGGATAGTTTAGGGCCTCTACTTAATTAGATACAAGGGAAAAGAAATTGAACTGTAGCTGTAGTTAGCCATACTGATCGCAATTACTATTGGCAGTGAACATGTCCTAACAAAGATTTTATCTCGCAGCCTCTAATCCAAACTGTCGTGAGATTGCCTTCGAGTTCTTCAGACATATTAGGCAAGATGTTTTCTACAGAGCACATTACCTTTACCCTTACTCAAATGGCAGAAAAATATGCCAAAAACCTAAATTGCTGTATAATCCACTTGGTTGGCACACTCAGCAGAGCTGGCAAGACAGAACAAATGTGATAACAAATATCCACTCGTGGTACTGCCCTTTAAAGGAAAACACCTTGGCTCTATTCCATGCTTAT
Organism: Mirounga leonina; assembly: GCF_011800145.1. Classification (NCBI taxonomy): domain Eukaryota; kingdom Metazoa; phylum Chordata; class Mammalia; order Carnivora; family Phocidae; genus Mirounga; species Mirounga leonina. The sequence continues at coordinate 18,922,593 of NW_023270316.1, read as the reverse complement.
CACAAGCCTGGGCAGGGGAAAAGTCCATGCAGAAAACACTTGATATGTGCAAAAGTACGCTGAAATGTCACTGTAAGACTATTATGTTAAGGAATTCTGAATATGGAAATTCCGTCTCAGACCTCATAACAGTTTCAGTTACCATAATGATCTCATTATGAGTGATAATTACCAAAAAGTAATTCTACTATGTGAATTCAATGCCGATATGGTCATTTTGCCTCATTTTGGAAGCTTCAATAAAGATTGTCATTTTCTATCACTTCTAAAATTTTTTAAAAATTTAAAATCTGAAATTCAACTGCTCTAATTAAAGACTGAAGCAGGAATCACCAATTGATATTATCATTTAAAACAACACAGACAACACTTGATAAAAGATCAAAGTATAAAATCTCTTTCTGATATTTGAGAGAGAAGATTCGTTTTTTGTAACCAGGAAAGCACAATTTTAATCAGGTTTCGTATTTTGCTTCTGATCAACATTTTTCAAACATTTTCCAGTTTGCATTCCCCTAAGGGAAGCCTCAAAGTTTTTATAGAATCTATTCAACCGACTGAGCACCCAGGTACCCCTCTATAAAATCTATTTCGAGCAATGGTACTCATTTTTCTTTGGTCTTTCAAAACTTCAAGAACCGTAAAACTACAGATTGAAGTAGGGGTAATATACATACTGAAGGACTAGGCATATGATAAGAGAGGTTGATTCCAAATATCAGAAAAAAATAATTCTCTACCCCATGAGTCATGGATTTTCCTTCCTTTATTCGATATTTTAAAAACTATTCAGAGGACATTTTCTGTGGCTTCCATTTTGTTAAATGATGGCTCCGAACAGTGATGTGTTTGACGACAACTCACAACGGGGACTGAGTCACCTCACATCTATGAAGTTCCACTGATTATGATAAGACATCTTCTGAAATTTATTTGTTTACAATTAGACATTCCCTATGATAATTCTGTCATGGCTAAAGGTTCGAGGTTTCCAAAACCATTCTAGAAAGACAGCCTGTCTCTTCTCAGTTCGTTATCTTTTTATCTCTAGGAACTATTACCAGGAAATTAGCAGCCCACTATTCAGAGAAATGGCCCAAAATATAGTAGTCTCCCCTTGTCCATAAGGGATACATTCTAAGACCCCCAGTGGGTGACTGAAACCACAGATAGTACTGAATCCTATATATACTATATTTTTTCCTATATATAAATACCTATGATAAAGTTTAATTTAAATTAGCTACAGTAAGAGATTAACAGTTACATAAAAGATTAACTTTTGGGGCGCCTGGGTGGCTCAGATGGTTAAGCGTCTGCCTTCAGCTCAGGTCATGATCCCAGGATCCTGGGATCGAGCCCCACATCGGGCTCCTGGCTCAGCGGGGAGTCTGCTTCTCCCTCTCCCTCTGCTTCTCCCACTGCTCATGCTCTCTCTCTATATATATATCTCTGTGTCTCAAATGAATAAATAAAATCTTTAAAAAAGAGAGAGATTAACTTTTATATAAAATTATATTACTGTAATAAATACTGAATATGGTCTCTCTCTCTCTCTCTCTCTCTCTCTCAAAATACCTTATTGTACTATATTCACCCATCTTCGTATGATGATGTAAAAGGATAAAATGCCTACTTGATGAGATGAAGTGAGGTGAATGATGTAGGCACTGTGACATAGCATTAGGCTACCACTGACCTCCTGATGATATGTCAGAAGGAGGATCATCTGCCTCCAGACCACAGTTGATCTTGGGTAACTAAAACCATAGAAAGCAAAGCTGGGAATCGGGGGGCACGAGAAAACTGCAAAAGTCCAGCAGATGTACCACATTCCAGGCCCTCTCTAATATATTTGATAAAGAATGCACTAATCTATTTAGAAATTGAAAAAGCACATAATTAATTTTAATTGCAATCATGAAATGCCATAGAGAATTGGGAAGAAAAAATTTCCCAAATCTCTATCATGGCTTAGAAAATTTTGTAAGAATAATCACTCCCGGGGGTCTAGATAGAAATGGGAATACAATTCTTTTCTGCTCATGGATCTTCAAAATTATTGAGAGAACTGACAGTGCCCAGCTCCCCAGAGATTCAATTTCAGGAGAGTCCAAGGCCAGGGCCCTTTGAAAAACACTCATCTATTTTTAATTCATTCTCTCCTCTCCATTTCTTCCTCTTGGAGCCAACGGGTTAAACCATTACCTCATTCCATTCTGAAAAACTGCTTTTACGTTGGTTACTGCACACATCCTAAAGCTCTTGAGTCCTCTAGATTCTGGATCTTGGTATTTATAGAATGGACTTTGGAATTCAGAGAGCCTTTTTCTCTCAAGTCTGATCCTCACAAATGAAAGTCTGACTTTCACGACTCCTTCTGCTATCTGCTTTAAAAATGGTGTGGTATAATACAAAAATATATTTGGTCTTTGTCCTCAGTTCCTGGTAGAGACCTCCAAAAACCTTTGAACTTTCCTGAGCAAAAGCAGTGTCTTTTTAATTCATAACCAGCCCCCTTGGATCACATCTGACTTTATAATAATGAGGTGACTTAGGTAGGGCCCCTCTTTGGCCTTGGGATGGGGGATGGTCATAAGAAAGACTAAGGGATTAGCAAATTGGAACCTTCACTAGCTCCACCCCTGACCTGCTGTGGGGTAAAGGGGACTGGAGAGTGACCCCTATAAAAACTGAATAATGAGATTCTTCAGAGCTTCCAGGCTGGTAAACATATCAAGGCGCTAAGAGGGAGGATGGTTCACCCAGAAGAGGGAAGCTCCACACACCTACTCCCCCATACCTTGGACTGCACATCTCTTTAATTTAGCTGTTCTTGCATTGTATGCTTCATAATAAACCAGTATGTGTAAGTAAAGTTTGTTCCTGAGTTCTGTGAGCCTTTCTACCAAAATGTGGAAACTGAGGAGGGGGTTGTAGGAACCCCTGAGTTTAGCCACTTGTCAGAAGGTGGCCCAGGACTTGTAACTGGCAACTGAAGTGGAGGCTGTCTTGTGAACCTGATTCTTGAAACTGTGGGGTTTGTGCTCACTCCAGGTTGTTATTGTCAGAATTGAGTTGAATGCCTGGACAGCAGTGGATTTCTGGAGAATCAGAGAACTGGTTGTTGGTGTCCAAAAAACACCCTAGAACATGATAGTTTTGAAATTCTAAACTAAGCAATGCCTTCACCATTCTTTGCTGTATTACCACTACACCCCTTCCCCATTCCTATCCCAAGAATTTATGTTCAGCATCAATAAACAGAGCACCATAAAGCATGAGTACTCCTTAAGGTGGAAACTAAATTTTGCTATGGCCTGAATTGTATCCCTCTAAAATTCAAATGTTAAAGCCCTAACCTCCAAGGTGACTGTATTTGGAGATAGGGACTTTAGGGATCTAATTAAGGTTAAATGAGACCATAAAAGTAGGATCCTAATCCAGTAGGGCTGATACCCTTATAGGAAGGAGAGACATGTTTAATGCACACACGCAAAGGAAGGGCTACATGAAAACACAGCAAGAAAGCTGCTGTCCACAGGGCAGAAAAAGAGCATCTTGCCAGAAACCAAACCAAATTTGCCACCACCTTGATTTAAGACTTGTAGCCTCCAGAACTGTGAGAAACTTCTGTTTGTTTAAGCTCCCCAGTCTATGGTATTCTGTAATGGCAGCTGACTAGTACAATCTGACAAAATTTCAAAAATATTAACACATTCTAGTCAACATCTACATTATTTTAGCCTAAAGACTGACTTTTTTTCTTCCTACAGATAAAACAGTATTGTAATACCAGGGCTGGGGCAAGTAATTCAATTATTTTGACTCAAGCACTTCTGTTAGCAGACTGCTAAAATAATTCTAGAGTAACAACTATAGAAATACTGATTTTTTTTTGTTGTTTAAGCCATAACACTGGAGAGTTTTCAAATAAAAAAATCAATCATTAATTTCCATTTTAATGTATGTATTACTGTGCAAACAGAAAAATAGACATAGTTCCTTCCTTCATATTGTTCACAGTTTTGTAAGAGGATAGACATTAACCAAACAACCACACAGTTCTCAGAGGTTCAAGCAAATTTTGTAATCCAAGCACATTATTCCATATTTGCTGGTGTCGGGTTGATGCTTGAAAACAAGTAGAGGAGTCCCACAAGAGCTCCTTTTTCAATAAGATGCACAGAAATATACTTAGGCTTGTCAGAAATATAATACGCTTCAGAAATGCATTGAGGTTGGGGCGCTTTGGAGGCACAGTTAGTTGAGTGTCCCCCTCCTGATCTCTGCTCAGGTCTTGATCTTGCAGTTGTGAGTTCAAGCTCCACACTGGGCTCCATCCTGGGCGTGGAGCCTGCTTTAAAAAAAGAAAGAAATGCATTGAGGGTATATAGTTTTGTAATTAGCATTTTATGTGAGAATTCAAGAATGACTAATGAAAAGGCCAATAGAACTACAAGGACCGATTTATGAAGAAAGATTGAAAAGAGTAAATGCTTATAGCCTGACCACATAAAAACGAAAGAGAATAGAAAATATAGAAAATATAGAATAGAATTAGAAAACAGAAATAGAATAGAGAATATAGCAATAGAAAAAAATTAAAAATGTTTAGAAAAGAAATTTCAATAATGAGATAAAAGTAAGGAAACTGTTTTTACATTATAGAAAATGAGCACCAGCTTTATTATTAGAGATGCAGTGAGAAGGTCTTTAAAATGAGGCATGAGCTCAAAATTGAGGGAAAAAAATTCCAATGACAGTCTATTTGGTCACTAAAAGCAAGGTAACCATGGGACAATTTATCCATTCATGGTTATCAACACTCAAAAAAGCATTTATGGTGGTAGAGATATTGGGAGGGTTTTCTAATAGATTGGGGAAAATTTTACCAGGAAAAAAACTATCAAGGAAAGTTAGATCAGAACTTCTCAAAGCCAACGAGTGTATATTCCTGCTCTGACTTGTAATTTTTCTTAGAAAATTCAGGGAAGAATAAAGTATTTTCTTTCTGCTGTGAGAATAAGCCTCAGGACCCTATTAATGATGGTGCACAGAGAGACCTTTGTGTTGCTTGTAAAACAGTTCTGGTCAGATGATATGGAAAAAGGGAAAAAGCTGTTTTTCCATGGAGCTCTAAGAAGTACTTCACCAAGGAAGCCCCAATCCACTTGCCATCCTCAACAAATAAAGTGGATCCACCTAGAATTAAGAAATGTTGAGGTGTATTATAATATTCCCAAATAAAAAAATTAATTACCATGATTTTAAATTGAGCCTGTAGGTCTATCAAGTCAGTTAAGAAAACCAAAAGCCTTTTAAAACTACACATAAGAAAGAAAAATATTCTAATAAATATTTTAAACGGGACTCACATATTAATAGTACAGTGTAATGTTTGCTTCTCCCTGAAATAATCTCAATTTTAAAGATGCGTCAAAATAAAAAGAGAATGGAAGAAGCCAGGCAAGCACATTGCTCTAGCCCAAAGCTAAGCCAGGGCTTAAGCCCTGGAGCGTTCTGTGCCTAAACAGCAAAGGTAAGACGCAACATTTTGGCAAAGTTTACAAAGGAAGTTCCTCAGGATATGAATTAATATATTTAAGCAAACTATGTACTATTTATGCCCAACTTATTTTCTGACCTCTTGAAATACCAAGATAAACATTTTAACTGTGAACTCTAAGATGCAGCTTTTCCTTTTCCTGGTCTCTACTGGAGCTATATTTGTCCAAATGGGACATCCCTTGGATTTTAAAATTTTCTCCCATTGTACCATCTTCGCCTCTGAAGCAAGAAGACCCTCAAAAAGGCTTTGACTAAAAGTAATGCTGCGCTTTAAAAAATTGAAGAATAGGGGGCGCCTGGGTGGCTCAGTTGGTTAAGCGACTGCCTTCGGCTCGGGTCATGATCCTGGAGTCCCAGGATCAAGTCCCGCATCGGGCTCCCTGCTCGGCAGGGAGTCTGCTTCTCCCTCTGACCCTCCTCCCTCTCATGCTCTCTGATTCTCATTCTCTCTCTCTCAAATAAATAAAATCTTAAAAATAAATAAATAAATAAATAAATAAATAAATAAAATAAAAAATTAAAGAATAGGCAACAGCAATGGTCAATGTGGAAGCCTTTGATCCTTGTGAATTCGTCCCTTCGGGATATCCAAAAAATAGGAACTAGGGGCCAAGTATTCTGTGAGAGAGAAATATGCAAGAATTTAGGTTGATAGGCTCCTCAAACTCAGTAATTGTGTGATGTTCTTTTCCCATCAGCGAATTTCTTAATTTGGTAATTCTTGTAGTTTAGTAAGTTGTTTGGAATTGTCATTAAACTAGAGAATATTATATTATTATTTGGAGAGAAATTTTCTTCCATCATCACTAATCAATTATTAATTTTGAATCAAAAACATTTAGTTTAATAAAGGTATATCTCTGGATATAGATATCCATATCCAAAATCAATAGAAATAAAGACAAAAGTTCTTGGTCAAATTTTCTTTAAGTTATTGCTAGGAATTCATAAATTGGTCATGGTTATTTTTAACTTATATTAGAAATAGTGGTTAAAATTTTAGACTCTACGGTGTTTTGTAAATCATGTTCTAAGAAACCATTGGGTAGGGGCGCCTGGGTGGCTCAGTTGATTAAGTGTCTGCCTTTGGTTCAGGTCATGATCTCAGGGTCCTGGGATCAAGCCCCGCATCGTGCTCTCTGCTCAGCAGGGAGTCTGCTTCTCCTTCTCACTCTCCCTCTGTGCTCTCCCTCTCTCTGTCTCTCTCAAAGAAATAAATAAAATCTTAAAAAAAAAAAAAAGAAACCATTGGGTAGACTTCCACAGACAATCATGGATTCAACAAGCATGCTGAATTTTAATTAGAATTTTAAATCTGCATTAAACTATTTTTTAAACACACACACACACATTCCAAAAGAAATTGGAAGGAGGCAGATAGACATGGGTTCGAATTCTGACTCTTTCAACAGTTTGAAGTTGAGTAATGTACTTACTCTTTTTCATTCTCAACTTTCCTATCTAGAAAAGGAGTTAATGCTATTATACATCTATGAATTGTTAACTGCATTAAATAAGATGCTGCATAGTGGTTTAGAGCTCCTTTTCTGTAACAGTGGTTCTCTAAATATGGTCCCTATCCAGTAGCAACAGCATCAGCTGGGAACCTGTTATAAAAGCAAATTCTTAGGCCCCACTCCAGTCAGGGTGGGACCAGCAATTTGTGTTTTAACAAGCCCTACATCTGATTCTTGATACATACTAGGATTGAGGACCACTATTTTTTATTATTATTACATGTCATTGTGAAACAGGATCAAGTAATAATATGCTTGAGTAGTTCAAGTTCAATTAAATGCTTAGATTACATTTAAGTTCAAGGTAAAGAAAAAAGAAATTGAAAACTTATGGAACATATGCTAACTTCTGTGAATTTTAAAAAGTAAGATCCATAGAATTTAAGAAACAAAACAAATGAGCAAAGGGGGAAAAATGAGAGAGAGGGGCAAACCAAGAAACAGACTCTTAACTATTAGAGAATAAACTGATGGCACCAGAGGGGAGAGGGCTGGGGGTTAAATAATTGATGGGGATTAAGGAGTGCACTTGTCATGATGAGCATGATGAGCAGAGTGATATAAGGAAGTGTGGAATCACTATATTGTACACCTGAAACTAATATTATTCCACTGTGTGTTAACTAACTGGAATTTAAATTAAAAAAATTTACAAAGTAAGATCTATAGAAAGGTGTCCAATATACTTACATCTAAGTTCCAAAGAACCCCTGTTCCCTTTTCCTCATAAGATCAAACTTGTTGAGGCAGACACACTAAAAATAAAGTTGGTTCACCATGATCGTTCCTGTGGTTTTAAAATTCAAAGATTAGAAAAACCCAGCGTTCCTTCTAATCTCCTGATTTTATTCCTTTGTAGTCCAAATGTCCACACAGTGCCTGGCTTGAATACTAAGTATGACACATCAGTATATTTTTTTCATCCTTTGTATCTTAGAAAGGTTCAAAGAGAGGCAAACGTGCCAATATGCATATGGCCTGACATTTAGTTCTTTAATGCCATGACAAAGAAGAATGATTGAGGATTAGGATGCAGAGAATGGAGATGTTCATGCTTCGGTGAGATGGTCGTGAATACGACAGTGAGCATCTGCCTCCTCACAGCCCAAGGCCCTGGAAATTCACAGCAATCTGATTATACCATCTGTAAGCATGGGAACTGTTTTTAAGTGTCTTAATTTGCCATTTATCAAATTTATTCTGTTTTGTCATTAGTATCTTTTTCCATAATAATAACACATGAAAGTCTAGAGAGTCTGGAATTTTCTTTGTGGGAAGATTTTTGGCTAGCTAATTCAGGCTCCCTCTTAGATTTGCGAAGTTGTATCTTTTCTAAGACCTTGCATGTTTTATCTAAGTGTTCCCATGTGTAGATCTAACGGTTGTTCATAAATTCTTAACACATGATTTTTTTAGTTAATCTCTTAATTTCCAAAGATATGGAAATATTCTACTTAATTTCATTATTGACTGCTAATTAAATTCTAGGTTAATCATATAGGGATCGTGATAGGAGTCCTTCAAAACGTGAAAACTTGGGGCTCCTGGGTGGCTCAGTTGGTTAAGCATCTGCCTTTGGCTCAGGTCATGATCCCAGCGTCCTGGGATCGAGCCCCGCATTGGGATCTCTACTCAGCGGGCAGTCTGCTTCTCCCTCTCCATCTGCCTCTCCTCCAGCTTGTACAATCTCTTGCTCGCTCACTCTCTGTCTCTCAAATAAATAAATAAAACCTTAAAAAAAAAAAAACGTGAAAACTTGCATTATGATCAAGTTCTGTTTGGTCGACTTTGGTAAATGTCCTATGTGTGTCTGAAAAGGTGTATTCTATCCTTACGTGTCGTGGTGTTCTATTTGTATCCATTAATGATAGAATTTGTGATTTGTTCATCTCATCCTATAAACCTTCTATATTCTTAACTGACTTTGTTTACTTTCTATCAATTTCTGAAGATATTTGTTAAATTCTACTAGCATGATTGTGGATTTCTCAGTGTCCCCTTCTTTTCTGTATTTTCTTTGTGTATTTTAGGACTATATATATATATGTATATATATATATGTATATGCATATATATTTATAAAAGTTATATTATATATAACATATATATTTAATTATATATTTATATAATATATATTTATATTATATATTTACATATATATTTATATATATGACAGTGTGTGTATGTATATACATATACATTTATAAAATATATATATATATATATTTTACTTTTGACAAATTTATTTAATCTAGTGTGGTAGAAAAGGTACCGCACCAATAAATGTATCCTTATAATTTAAATGTCATTTCCTGGCTTTGTTCTTTGGAAGAAACAACTTCTTTAAAGAGTTTCACTGGCTTTACAAAAATCTTAAACAACACAAAGGAAAAATTTTTAAATTGTTTTTTTACAATGAAAACATACATGCCTATGTGTATACACAACCCCCCCATTAAAATAATTTTTATTTTTAGATACTCACATACAAATTTAAAATCATTTTACATTCCTAAGAAATTGAAACTGTTAGGACTATAAAGTGACCATTCTTATCTCTGGTAATGCTGTGGGTCTTAAATTCTATTTTGTGTGACATTCAAATAGATTTTCTAGTTTTGTTTTAGATTTTATGTGCATGGTTGCCTTTTTCACCCTTTCGCTTTTAATTTTTATATAGCCTTGTAGTGTCGATGTGTCTTCCACAATGTTTTTCATTTGAATGATATTACTTAACAATTTTTTTTTGTCTAAATTGGGTCAATTAGACAATTGACATTTAATATAATTATTGATTTATTTGTATTTAAGTCTATCAGCTTATTTAAGCTAATTGCCCAGCTTTTTAAATGTTTCTTTTTGAAGGCTATCCTTTCTTCTTTTGGAAGGAAGATCAATAATGATAGCACTGGATTAAAATAGTAAATATTAAAATACACGACAACACTAATGCATACACTGAGGTGAGAATAAGTGTGATGTCCTTGTATTATCCAGGAGGAGACTAAACATTAGAAAAATTAAAGGTGCATGTTATGATTTATAAGTAAACTGATAAAAGGAATGAAGTACATAACTTTCAAACAATTGGAGGGAAAACATGGGAAGATGAAATATGTTAATCAGTCCACCTTTATTGTTCTTTACCTCTTTGTGAAACTTGTTCCTTCATGATTCAGGAAAACCTCCCATCCACTTAACTTCTCTCTCTGCAAAGTATGCTCTGAGTAATTTTTTCTGATCTTTTTTCTACCTAATTCTCTTCCAGCTGTCTGTAAGTTAAGCCCATTTATTGAGTCTTCAATATTGGTTATTGTAATTTTTATTTCTAGAAGTTGTATTTCATGCTTTTATAAATCTCCTTGGTCAGTTTTTCATACTTCTGTGTCTCTTCAACTGTATACAAATTTGTCTTTTACTTCTTTGAACCTAAAAAGAATATTTGTTTCCTAATCCGTGGTTGATATATTTCCAATATATTAAGTATTTTGGGGTGTATTTCAGTTTTCAATTTTTTTCTTCCAGTTCTCTCCCTCTACCTCTTTCTCTGTGTGTATGTTTATTTTTGACTGGTACTGCTTAATGTACTTCAAAAAATTATTTGTGAGGAATCTTTGATACCTAGAACAAAAGTGATGTGTTTCCGATAAAATTTCTATTCATTTTTACCAAAAATTTATGGAAACTACAAGTCTGGGTCTTTTTCAGAATAACTTCGCGGCCCCACTCCAAGATTTTTGAACTACCCAGCTGATCTGAATTTGTGCTGTACTAATACTAAGAACCATCTAATTGTGATTAGTTCATAGGGACCTGTTCTCACCCCTGAACTGCTGAGCACAAAGGCAACATTTTTGTGCTGGGTGAGGGGTCTTATTGTTGTTCAGCTCTTTCTGAAAACTTTTGGATATAGATCAGTGTGGAGTGTCAAAGATTAGCAAACACTGGCCACAGACCAATTGGCTTCAACAGTAATAAAGATGACATTTTGATCTCTTAGCTTTCTCCTGAGTTATTTCTCTTTTTTCCCCAAAGATTTTATTTATTTGAGGGAGAGCGAGAGAGAGAGAGAGAGAGAGAGAGACAGCAGGAGCAGGGGCAGAGGGAGAGGGAGAAGCAGGTTCCCCGCTGAGCTGGGAGCTCTGTGTGGGACTCCATCCCTGGACCCTGGGATCATGACCCAAGCTGAAGGCAGACACTTGAGGCACCCAGGGGCCCCTATTTCTCATTTTAGACAGGAAAGAAAGTATATACTTCCTCTTTTCTGTCATTTGTTTCTCTTTGTTTTTTAAATGAGCTGTCCTTATTTAAGAGAATGACATTTTAGACGTGACATGCAGGCAAACATCTCTGGGAGAATATGATTTAGTTATTATTAGTCGACACTAAAATAGGTATAATTCACATTATTTCTGCCTTTTATTAACATCATCCTTGTACTCATTGGACTTTATTGAGTGTCTACTCTCTGCCATTACTACTCAAAATGTGACTTTTATCACTTAGGAACTTCTTAGAAATATTGAGTGATTAGGTCAGTTTCAATTATTTTTTAAATCAAAATGGATATTGAAGTGTAATTTTAGGTCATGGTGAATATGCTCTAAATCTCAAGAAAAAATGTATTATCAAGTAAGACAAGGAATAAAAGTATTATGATCCAAAATTTTATAGGAAATTTAATATGCATTTCTTAGACATTTTTGTTATCATTCAAAAATATTTTGTTTTGAAAAGAAAAACACTGAGAAGTCACTTAAATCAAAGTTGAGCTCTAGCAAGGACATCTAAAATTACTGTGTGACGACAAACGAAATCTTCACATTACTATTTAAAAGTGTAACATTTTTGAGTCTTATAATCTCAGTATTAGTTTGTGATAGTTTGTGTTATTATTAAGAGTACATAAAAGGATTTCCTCAAAACTTATTTTTAAAAGAGTATGGAGCACTTCGTAAACTTTTGGATAAATGGAAAACTCCGTGAACAAAGGGTTATCCAAACATAAATTCTGCTGAAAACAACTGCAAGACCTAATTTTAAAGCATTCTGTAACATAACTGAAGCAGTAATTACCTGACTTCAGGATGAACAGTAGGAAGCATTCTTTTTTTTTCTCAGCATATCACATAATTCTTACCTAAGAAAATACACCCTTTACATTTCTAACAACAATTTTGATGGATAGGAACAAGAAGCATTTGCACTATAATTTTTCGGTGCATTATAATAAAGCGAATGTTTTCTAAATGTCATAGTTTAAATTTCATGGGGCGTGAAATCTCCTTTGAAATGAAATTTAAAGCCTTTTTCAAATAAGAAGACTAATCTTACAGTCAAAAACACTTTATATTCCCAGACATTATTAACCTTGGAGTACTGCCTGCAAGATGATAATACTTTCTGACATATTAAGATTAAATTTGTCTTTATATAATTATGTTAAAGAATACATTTAAAATAGATCAGATTGCAAGAGAAGTGGTAAGTGTGTGCAATAGTAGGATTTCCATTTACTAATAATAAATTTAACTATTATCATTTATATGGTAATGTTAACACATATTTGAACAGATCACCTCTAAAGGAAACTGTTTGGGGATTAATCATGGTACTTAATGTCAAAAATGGTAACATTGAATAATAATCTAAAAAAGAGTTGACATTAACTTCCCGTACTACTAATAAATATGAAAAAGCACATAATTATTTTTTATTGATAGAGTGCAAAATTATTTTCATCTAAGCAAGAGCTATTTTAGTACATCCCAAAGTATTTTAAAACATAGTTTAAAAATACATTAGTTATACCTTTGAAGAGCTAGCTTCCATAGTTTGTTTATAATGACAATGGGATGTACCTGAAATTTTTTGAAAGAAGAATGCATGGTGACTGGCCATTTTTCTGAGACATGGGCTGTCTGTCAATGCCAAAAACCATTTCAAATATGAAAGGCAGTGACGCAATCATGTTTTTATCTGCTTCTAGGCCTTGAAATCTTAATGACAATATAAAGTATTATGTATCTTTTACAATTTTTAATCCTTCATAATAAGACTAACAGCAATGTCCATTTTCATGAACCTAATGTTTTAAAACGTGACCACAGAGCGCCTGGGTGTCTCAGTCAGTTAAGCATCTGCCTTCAGCTCAGGTCATGATCCCAGGGTCCTGGGATCGAGCCCCACATTGGGCTCCCTGCTCTGCGGGAAACCTGCTTCTCCCTCTCCCACTCCCCCTGCTTGTGTTCCCTCTCTCGCGCTGTGTCTCTGTCAAATAAATAAAATCTTAAAAAAAAAAAAAAAAAGGACCACAGATAACAAATTAGATGAAAAATTAGATGAAGAAAAGTAATAAGGACTAGGTCACTTCATACTCTGTGAACGGGAAAACTCAGCCTCTTCCAGGTTGATAACGATGATTGTTGACTTCCACCCCTCTCCTCAGGGCTTTTTCACCCTAAATGGTCTTCTCTGTACCCTGACAATTACCAATTCTTCTGGGCCTTTGGCCCCACCTACTGGTTGGTTATGAGAGTTCATGACCAGATTCTCCAATTTCTCTCAGAAATCTATACTCAGGCGTGGCTTCCTTCACTTTGTTTCTGTTTGTTTGATACATGTTGTGCATAATTTAGTTAATTCCAACACAGTAAATGTTTGCTTCCTATAAATTCCTTTTGTTCTTCCTCTTGCTTTCCCTATAGTTTCCCCCTTGCCTCATGAAAACTCTCTTTTCTTTGTAGCCATCGATCTCTTCATGAATTTCTCATTGTCAGTCTCTCAATCTCTCCAGTTTCCATCTGAGAACGAAAACAGCATGGCTGATAAAACATTGCGTTAATATTACTAACAACCTGGCTCAAGAAAAAGAAAAACCATAGAGTCTATTTTAAGCCCTCCAAGGATTTGAAAACTTGCCCTTCATTCCTCACAAAACTGTCCAACTGCCTCTTCTAAATAAGCCAATATTCCTCAGCACCAGGATTCAAGTTGAAAATAAATCTTTTCTTTTTCCCTGTTGTATGTGTTCCATTCTTCAGTTTTATGAAGGGAAAACTTCTGTAAGGTATGTGTATGTGTGTGCATGTGAGCTGGATTTATTCTCTTAATATTCAGAGCATAACTTTATTAGAAAACAGTCTTTAAGTTGCAGTAAACCAACTTAAATAACCTATGTTTATATTGGATACCGCTTATATTAAAGCCTTTTGTCTTTATTCTCAATTTAATTTCTCCTCAGTAAGAGAACGTTTTGTTTAATACTCGAAGCACAAGGACAGAAGCAGCAATCGGCCATAAAAATGTTTATGCTAACTTACTTCTCCCAAAGAGTCACGTGCACATTTTTAATGTTTAATATATATTAAAAGTATTGATTATTCCCAGAGGAATTAACACTGTATCATGGACCACCTTTGTTCAGGTCAAATAAGACCCATGAACAAGAGGTATTTGTATCTTTAAAACAAGTTCATGTAATTGGCAACTGCACTTAAGGCTACCATTATTACAATATCATTCCAATTTTAATCACTTGAAAAGTGAGCCTTATGTCCAACTAAATCCTTGAATTAAAGCACAAAATCTTAACTTTAATCATCTAAATTTAAGTGTGCATTCTGAATTTTGTTGTTTAGGAATGCTTCATAGAGCATTTTTTGTGATGGAATTCTATTAGGATTCTCAAATGATTGCTAAAACTACTAAGCATCCTGGGCTGGAAAGGAATCAACCCAGGTACCTGCCTTCCTATTTAAGTTTCCAGCACAGGGAAAAATGTTTTACAGGATGCTCGGCCTTATTTTTTTTTATTCTAATAGAAGGATCTCTGAACTAGGAGGGAAAAGATTTGAGTTGTTTATTGTTTGGGGGGTTTATTCAGCATTTTACAGTTTATGAAGTGCTTTAATTTATTTCATTAAATATATTTCTGAGTTCATCCTCTCTAATAGACTTAACTACATTTATAAAACTTTTTGTTTCATTTTCTAAATCCATAAACCTGTAAATCAGGATAATGAGATATCCTGATTCTAAAAAGAATACAAATTTGCACTATGCAGGGAGCTGTTTTTACTTGTTGTGGCGGTTGTTGTTGCTGTTGTTTGTCCTACTCAGACACATTGCCTCATACTATTGATGTAAAACATACAATTTTGGATAAAATAAAGATTGCCCAGTATAGAGAAATGGATATCCAGGAAGTTGAAACTGTTACTATTTTTAGATTGTACATATTAGAACCTTATTATGTACTATGTAGAGTTTTAGCAAAAATATCTTTGTAGGAAGAATTATCACTATCATCAAATAATATCTCTTCAAAATTGTTGCAATAATTTTTTCTTTCTTCAGTAGCTAAAGAGTTATATAAAACCTTGATAGGAGACTTAATGTAGCACTATTTGAGAATCATAATTTATTTAGAGTGCTATTTATAAATGTCAAAATATACAGTACAAGTTAATATTTGACAGCCATTTGAAAGCACATCACAGAAACACTGACTTTGGTTTTAAATAAAGATAAGCTGATTTTAATATTTTCAACATGTCATATGACTCCAATGGAACAGTAGAAAAGTTATTATAGTCACTTGAATGATTCTGAAAATGTACAAAGCTCTATTACATTTACTAGCTCTTGAAAAATACCACTGAGACATGACCTGTAGTAACAGCCTCCACCACATATTTGTCACTCATTATGCTTTATGCTCAGCCAAATTTAAAAGTGAAATATGTCATTGGAGCATAAAGACTCTGAGTCAGACTTTTAAACTATGAACCATTCAAGGTGAGCTGGTTTTATTTTCCAGGGTATCTTCCCTGCAAAATCAAATAGAAACAATTCTCTTTATCACTGCCTACCAAATAGCTCTTCTAATGGAATTAGCATATTACTCTTGATGCAGATTATAAAGCTTGTATTAGTTACTTGGGTTGCTATAAAAAAAAAATACCATAGACAGGGTGGCTTAAACAACAGATATTTATTTCTCAGTTCTGAGTTTATTTCTCAGTTTATTTCTCAGTTCTGGAAGTCCAAGATCAAGGTGCTGGCTGATTCCATTCCTGGTGAGGTCTCTCTTCCTGATTCTTTATTATGTCCTGACAGAGACAGAGAGATTAAGAAAGCTCACCCTCATGACCTAATTACTTCCCAAGGCCCCATCTCCAAATATCATCACATCTGGGGTTAAAGCTTTAACACATGAATTTTAGGGGTGATATGATTCAGTTCATAACAAAGCTGATTCTCAATTGTGACAAATCACCCAGAAAATTTGTAGAATTCATTAATGGCTGTAGCAGTCTCTCTATCCCTAACCAGCCCTTATTCCAAATGGGTATATTAGGTCTTTAAGACAATTATTTTTTCATTTTTTTCATTTTCATTAAAGCCATTAAAGAAAAAATAAAATGTTAATAGGGCCTTCTTGCAAAATTACTAAATGCCTGTAACAGAGAAGGCTGTTCTACTAATACTTAAGCCTCTGTATCCTATGAATAGTGTAAAAACCAAACAGGATGTCGAGAATACATCTCTTAATTTTCCGCTTAATATGATATCTATTTTAGGATCCTGAAAATATACGTACTAATTAATGGAACCAAGTAATAGACTTAGGATATATTTAAAAACCTATGACAGCCAAATGTGATTGGGACCTCATTAAGATTAAGATTATGCACTGATGACTGTAAGAGATGCTCTCATTGGCAATGGCATGAAATTTCAATTCTACTGGAAGTAGCATAAACTTCTAAGGAATTACTTGGGTAACATCTCTTTCCATAAAGTAATTACCTTTTTATGTTTTGACATGGATGACACCTGCTAATGGCAAAGTCTTAAGGTGTTACAAATGCATAAATCACTGTCAAACACTCTCAATTACATAACATGGGGTATTTTTATTCTAACACCATCATCATCATCAAAAAAGTACCTAAGTTACTCTAAGAGAATTACATAAATGCCTGTTAGTAAGGAGGGTGTCCGTATTGAAAATAATAACACACTCGTGAATATCCAAAGAAAAGACATCAGGACTGCATAAAATAAGGTACAAAATCAAGAGGATGTTGAAGAGTAAGTTGGAGGTAAGTGTATTTTGAAACTGAGAGTGGGGGCTCCTGGGTGGCTCAGTCGTTAAGCATCTGCCTTCGGCTCAGGTCATGATCCCGGGGTCATGGGATCGAACCCCGCATGGGGCTCCCTGCTCAGCGGGAAGCCTGCTTCTCCCTCTCCCACTACCCCTGCTTGTGTTCCCTCTCTCGCTGTGTCTTTCTCTGTCAAATAAATAAATGAAACCTTTAAAAAAAAAAAAAAGAAAGAAACTGAGAGTGACATGTTTTTGTTGATGAGGTGAAATTGTAGTGAAGTTCAGTGGTAGTGAAAAGCTATATTTAGTCCTACAGATATGAGTATGCTATCTCAAGTGAATGCTAGTATATTGAGTTCATGTTCTATACTGACCCTGTCCACCCATGTGTATGACCAGAATATAGAATGGCTTATATACACTAATGACTGAAAACATGGTGCAAGTACCAAAATATGTACATTGAATTTAAAACACGCTATTATTATGAGAAGAGGCTTACTTTCCTAATTATATTTTAATATGAGTTGGCATTTCCAGAACACATACTGCTTATTGAAAAGAAAGTGCTTTAGATATATGCTAATGTCATTCCAAATATGAGAGGCACATGGGATTTGGTTTATCACCACACACACACGCACGCACAGGCGCACACACACGCACCCCTGGAGAATTGGATCTTGAATCCGCTCCCCTCTCACAGAATGCACTTATACCTTTCCTTGGAAACTACTTGCTCTAAACCCCATCTATAGCAACCTGTCTGTGTGACTGTCAAAGGGAGCAGTCAAATTCAGTAGACAACTGTTTTCCATATGACTAACCACCATTTCCCTCTCACATCACAGAGAAATAGATTGCCAGGATGGAACCTTTGGTATTCATGATCTGGCCATGGCAATGGGAGCTTCATTCACTGTTGAATTGTGCCCACAAGTCTAAAGGGGCACCAAAGTCTATGGGCGGGCAGGGAGTCAGCACTGAGCAGAGATGGACCATAGAGGGAAAAAGGAAAAACTTAAAATGGAGATGAGAAAATAGGAAGAAAAAGGAAACAGAAAGTAAGGCTCTAAAGGGGGAGAGAAGATAAAAACATAAGAAGCAGGAGAAATGTGTGTTTTGCAAATCGTAGAATATTTGTGTGTGTGTGTGTGCTATAGGGTGGAAAAAAACATTCACAGCCTCAGCAGAGTGTTCAGATGGAGTATGTGTGGCTGAAAGACAGCTCAGGAAAAGTGCTTTCACTGCAAAATTCTGCAGCAACAACCAACAACAGCAATGGTGACCACCATCTGAGTGTTGACTGAATCCTAGATCCTGGCGGCGTATACAGACGTATTTTCTAGTTTCCAATCTCTACAACAAAACCCTAATGTAGTAATTTATGGTCACTTCAGATAGAGACACAGAGGATCAAAGCATTTCAGTAACTTGCCAAAAGCAACAGAGCTCTTAAGTGGAAAGGTCCAGGACTCCCCTTCACCACTACACCATTTTGACAGATTTATTTGCAATATTCTACATTTGCATTATTTCTGATATGATAAGGCAGCATTTAGTATAATTGTATTTAGGGCACAGACCCTCAGCAAAAGTGTTTCTGATCTATATCATTGTTTAATCTACATCAGATAGTAGGGCCCACTTCGGGGGATCTGCTTTTCTTTCTCTCTGTCCGGAGAGGATTGGTGAGGGCAACTGAGTGTGTCCTGTCACAGACTCTCAAAGTCACAGTGGTTGATGTAGAGAAGGCCATGTGGCTCAGCATGGTTTGAACAAGTAGTTTTTCCTATTATTTCTCTAATGGGAACAGGTAGAGGGGGCTGTTGATGATGAGACTGTGAAGTCTCGCGTTGTCTGGTTAAGTGTCTGTGACTTAACCAACAAGAATAAGTTCTTCAGGCACTAGAAGAGCTATGGAAAGAGGCAGATTCCTGGCAGCATCTGGATATCTAATTTCAAGCATCTCTTTGTCTAAGAATATCCTTCTTAGAGTATTGTCAGTCAATAGTTTATTTATTTTACCTGTTAGTAATAGTGATTTTAAGTCATTTAAAGTAAGAAGAATCCTGATTTACATATAAGTGAACTTCTGATTTAAAAAAAATACAAATTTTTCAAATGGCAAAAAAAAAATCATTTTATTGCATAGGAAATTGATCTACTTGCCTAGAACATAAAAATATATATTTATCTTTATCCATTCATCTGTCGATGGACATCTTGGCTCTTTCCATAGTTTAGCTATTGTGGACATTGCTGCTATAAACATCGGGGTGCACCTACCCCTTCGGATCCCTACATTTGTATCTTTGGGGTAAATACCCAGTAGTGCAATTGCTGGATCGTATGGTAGCTTATTTTCAACTTTTTGAGGAACATCCATCAAAAGGAATGAGATCTTGCCATTTGCAATGACGTGGATGGAACTGGAGGGTATTATGCTGAGCGAAATAAGTCAGAGAAAGACATGTATCATATGACCTCACTGATATGAGGAATTCTTAATCTCAGGAAACAAACTGAGGGTTGCTGGAGTGGGGGGTGGGGTGGGAAGGATGGGGTGACTGGGTGATAGACACTGGGGAGGGTATGTGCTCTGGTAAGCGCTGTGAATTGTGCAAGACTGTTGAATCTCAGATCTGTAACTCTGAAACAAAGAATGCAATATATGTTAAGAAAAAAAAAAGAAGAAGAAGAAGAAGATAGCAGGAAGGGAAGAATGAAGGGGGGAAATTGGAGGGGGAGATGAACCATGAGAGACGATGGACTCTGAAAAACAAACTGAGGGTTCTAGAGGGGAGGGGGTGGGAGGATGGGTTAGCCTGGTGATGGGTATTAAAGAGGGCATGTTCTGCATGGAGCACTGGGTGTTATGCACAAACAATGAATCATGGAACACTACATCTAAAACTAATGATGTAATGTATGGTGATTAACATAACAATAAAAAATTTAAAAAATATATCTATAGATACAAAAAATATATATATATTTATTTTTTAAATGGCTATCTTACTTTCCATAGAAAAATAGGTAATATACATTAGTTATGAAAATAAATAGAGATAAAGCAATGAAAATAGAGATAAAGCAAGAAAAGAAAGGAAGATCCAAATCATGCAAGTAAAAAACATTAATGTGAATTCCATTTTTTATAATGCCATGAGAAAACATCAAATATCAATTCTAAACTTTTGACTGGTGGAAATGAGTTCTGATAGCCCTGAGCCACAAGGTGGATAAAAAGGAAATGCACTCAAATTTGCCATCCTACTTTATTCCAGATGAGGGTCAGTTTGTTTAAAGGAATAGCAGAGCTCTGCACTACTCTCAAGATTGAATTCTGCGCACATCCTTCCTTGGCCCTTCAGTGAATGAGGTCATCTTTGGCTGGATCTGCACATTGATAATGATACGTTGTATCATCATGAAAAAGACCAGAAATCCACATTGCATTTATGTTAAGGGACACAGACTCCGCCTGTTTTTATTTGACCTCCCACCCTGCTCCTGCTGTTCACCCTCAATCCACATTCTTGAGGCAAATCCAAGGACACCAAGGAAATGCGGTGAAAATCACTGACCAGGGAGACAGCGGGTATGTCTAAGGCAGCACCTTACACAGAGAAGCAAATTTCTAAAATAAAATAAAATATGAAGGTAAAATATAGAGTAAATCATAGTTCTGCTCTATGTAAAGCATAAATGTTTCCTTAAAGATAATTTCTATACGAAAGAGATGAGGTCTCTGGAGTAGGTATGGACTATAGAAATATTGTGCAGCGTGATTCCATTACCTTTAGAAATGTGAGCTCTCCCTTGCAAAATGCATGAAGAATTTGAGAAATTTATTTGGACTATTAGAATTAACACTGGTGAGCATTTAAAAAGTTTAAATCAAATATACCATATTCACATTGTGTTTTGCCATCTTTATTTTGAAAAGTCCAGTTTGTTCTAATTAGTTAGTGTCATATTTCTATTTACACTACTTCAATTTATGTGAATTATTATGTTGTCATATAAGAATAGATTATTGCCATGTAAAGTTAACATCTACTCAGAAGTTGGCAAGAAAATAATGTGTTCAAGAAAAATACCAAGATTTGCAAATTGCTTAAAAAAAAAAGTTAATACTTCAGAGGATATTTTGCTTTCTTATAAGCTTTCTTTTTATAGGTTATAAAGAAATTGAATTATTAGAAAAAAGGAAATTATTGTCATGAATAAAGATTGGTGAGGGAAGTGGCTGTACCAACTTTATTTAAATTAACTACTATTAATTTAATTTAAATAAACTACTTGCTGTTATATTATCGTGATTACCAGGATCTTTCCTTTGTGAGAGGAAGTAAGATAATTTTGAACAAGTTTTTCCCAGAAGAATAAATACAAGTTGTCAATAAACATATAAATCTATGTTTATTCTCACAAATAAAGGAATTCAAATTAAAATGAAATACTGCTTTCAATGTAATTTTAAGAAAATTTTTATGAAATTAAACATATCTAAGTGGAACAGGCAATTAAGTATAAAACATTCATTTATTCAATAAATACATATTGAGTACATACTATATGTTAGGCATTCTGTAACCTAGAGAAGTGGTAAGAAATCATACAAGTCCCTGCCCTCATAAATCCTACATTCTAAAAGGTAAGACTAACAACAAACAGGTAAACAAATAAATGATATAAATTTGAAAGTTTTAAGTGCTATGAAGAAAATAAGGAATAGAGAACAGCTAAAAGGCAAAGTGGTCAATGAGGCATGTCTCCTAGATAAGAAAGAAGAAAACACTGAAGCAAAGACATGAATGATGATGACGGACCAACATAAATATACCTGCAATAGACCATTCTAGACAGAGGAGCTACAAAGACAAAGGTTTGGAGGAAAGAACAGGAGTGGCATAACCAAAAAGCAAAAAGATGACTAGTGTGACTATGTTTGATGAGCAAAGAGAAGTGTGGTAGGAAACATCAAAGATGTAAGCAAGGACCAGATTGCTTTTGGCCTTCTGGACCACATAAAGACTCGAGATACTATCCTACGTAAAATGGGAGGTCTTTGGATGCTTTTTATTAGAAGATTTATATGATCTGATGTGCATTTTTAAAAAACACTCTTGCATCTGTATGTTGACTGGACTATAAAAGGGTATGGGTGGAAGCTGGAGGGATCAGTGAGGAAGGCATTACTAAAGTCCTCATGATGTGTGATGGTAGCTTAGATTAGGGTGGTAGAAGTGAAAGTTATGAGAAGCAGACATATTTGAGATCTAGTGTCAAATTTGTAGGTTTGAATTTGTAGGATCTGTGATGGATTAAATGTAAGTGGTGAGGGAAAAAAATCAAAATGACTCCTAGATCTTGGCCTTTGTAAGTAGGTGAATGGAAGGTACTTAAGATGAAAAATATTGAGTGGGGAGAAAATAGGGGGAGCAGAACCAAGAGATCTATTTTGAATTTATTAGGTTGAGATATTGGGGAGCAATGTTAGACATTAGAGTGGAAATTTTAGGGAGAGATATATATATGTCTGAAGTTCAACTGAGGAATTGGGACTAGTGATAAAAATTGGGGGGTTTCAGATTATAGATGGTATTTAAAATCATGTGGTCAGAAGAATCAGCAAGAGATATACTTACAGAAAAGAAAAAGATTTAGGATTGAGTCTGAAGATACTTCAGTATTTAAGGGGCAGAAAGTGGAGATACCTGTAAATGATGAGATATAAATAAGTAGCAAAGTGAAAAACAAAAACAATAAATGTGTTTAAATTCCAAATTAAAAAAATATTCATGTGCACTGTAATTGTGAGAGAAGATTTCTTTGTAGAAGAAAATCTTGAACACTGGGTGGAATTTGGAATTCCCATCACTCTGGCCTCAGATATTCGTAAATGCAGGTGTTAACCCACATACATTGGTCAAGTATGGTGGGAGCTTTATAATTCTTTGTGGAAAACTCATTTTCATATCTTACATGGTATCTAAAATACATTTGAAGAGTGACCAAGACTTGGGAAATTCTTTGGGGTAGGCATTATACAGGTTCAGATTCACTTGAAGTTTCTTTGAATTTTCTAACAGATTCCTCAAAGATGATAAGAAAGTGCTCTTGTTTATTTCATGCCTTTCCATCACATTTTAATCTTCTCATATGCCATAGTGTCTGAAGGAATCTTTTAAAAGTCTTTTGGAGTCAGGTTAAAAGAAGACTTTTAATCTGATACTAGACTTCAGACTCAGACTTCCCTTTAAGCTCAGGGCACAGTGGTTCTGAGGCTTTCAGCGCCAGGATGATAGAAGCAGGTAGATTCAACCTCACGTGTTGATGGAGCCCAAGACAGAGAATTTGAGAATAACAAAAATTCACACACACACACACGTGTCTCAATATTTGCCCAACAGTCACAAAAACTTTTAGACTACACCTTGTCAGTGAAAGCTTTATTTCTAAGACATCAATAGCTCTAGATTAAAATGTGATACAGGAGAGGTAAAATGAACACAGGCAAAACCGTACAAAAGAGATAAAATCCATTAAAGGCAAAGATACTGATATTGTAATACTATGTGGTGAACAACTTACAGGTTTAATTCAATGTTGTCATATTATTTCATAACTGGTTTGTGTCTTTCTTTAATTAAAAATCCTCATTTTTCCAAATAATATTGACATACCATCATGTCTTACCCAAAACAGAAGAAAAAAAATTCCTCTGAGTAGCCTAAATAGATAAAACATATTCATTACAAATACTAAACCCAACCACTTCATTGGTCAAAACCAAACACCAACCAAAAAACTCTCTTACCCAAGGGTTAGAAAACTATTGCCCATGGGCCAAATCTAGCCCACCACCTGTTGTTGTAAATAAAATTTTATTGGCTATTTATGTACATATGGTCTATGACTGTTTTCATGCTACAGTGGTCCGGTTGAGTAGTTACAAGAGATAACATATGACTCCAGAACCTAAAATATTCACTACCGGACTCTACAGAAAAACATTGCCAACCTCTGTCTTAGAACTTCTCTTGGAGTCTACATACTTCTATTTTACATACAGCTCCAACAAGAGGTATTATTTATTCTCCCAGACTAAACCAGTAAAAGGGAAGTGAACAAACATTTGTAAATGAAAGCATTAAACTTTCTTCTTCCACTCTTCCCTGAGAGACACTGAGTATAATAATGGCCCTTGGCTAAGAACTTAATTGAGTCCTTACTAGAAAAATTACTTCAAACTTTCAGTTTTGAAACTAAGGAGACAGCCCTAAAGAAGTATGTGGTTCCTTTCTAATTCTCGGAATGCTTCAAAGAGTATCCACAGCAATTAGAGAAAGTGCTAAACACCATCACACGTGATAAGGTAACTGACTGACTCTATGAAAAGGCTAGTGCCTTGAAAAATTATGAAGCAGTTTGGAAAACATTTGTTTTTCTCCTAATATAGATTTAGCCTACTGCCTATGTTAATTAGTTTTATTCTTGGCACATATGTGTGAACGTGTCCAACAATTCTGATCTTTACTCTCTGAAAATGTGAGAACAGAAACCGACAAGCTGAAGTTGATGAAGGTGGTTACAGAGCAACAACGACCCGATTGACTAGACTGCACAGGTCACAGTGGCCCCTCTCCCTGGTCTGCTCCACAGACCTTGGGATGTTTACAGCCAGCATCAATGATTTGACTACAGGCTCATGGAATTAATCCAGTTTGAACGACTGCCTGGAGAAATAATGTAATGGGAAGAGGAGACTGGATCCTTCAGTAAATTCACTGGTTAAATTTTGAACACCATGAAGGATGGGTAGGGATCTACATTAAAAAAAAAAAAAAGTAGGAAGATCTTTGATAGATTGAAATAGGAAAAGGGGAAAAAGAGGACTCAGCATAAAAATTAAGAATTTGCCTATGATTTCTTAGGTAATTTTGCTTTCTAATCTGGAAAAAAATCATATTTCATGCAGTTTTAACTATTTTCTTTGTTGTTTAGGTATAAATTATGAAATACTTATTTTTATAATTGTTTTATTTATATTTAAAGTATGTATTTTTTTAGATATCAATTATCTGTATTTTTTTTGTAGTTTTTAATTTTATTATATTATGTTAGTCACCATACAATACATCATTAGTTTTTGATGTAGTGATCCATGATCCATTGTTTTCATATAACACCCAGTGCTCCATGCAGTACGTGCCCTCCTTAATACCCATCACCGGGCTAACCAATTCCCCCTCCCCCCTCCCCTCTAGAACCCTGTTTGTTTCTCAGGTCCATAGTCTCTCATGGTTCATCTCTCCCTCCAATTCCCGCCCCCCATTTTTCCCTTCCTTCTCCTAATGTCCTCCATGTTATTCCTTATGTTCCACAAATAAGTGAAACCATATGATAATTGACCTTCTCTGCTTGACTTATTCGCTTAGCATAATCTCCTCCAGTCCCATCCATGTTGATGTAAAAGTTGGGTATTCATCTTTTCTGATGGCTGAGTAATATTCCATTGTATATATATGGATCACATCTTCTTTATCCATTCATCTGTTGAAGGGCATCTCGGCTCTTTCCACAGTTTGGCTATTGCGGACATTGCTGCTATGAACATTGGGGTGCATATGGCCCTTCTTTTCCTTACATCTGTGTCTTTGGGGTAAATACCCAGTAGTGCAATTGCTGGGTCATAGGGTAGCTCTATTTTTAAATCTTTGAGGAACCTCCACACTGTTTTCCAAAGAGGCTGTACCAACTTGCATTCCCACCAACAGTGTAAGAGGGTTCCCCTTTCTCCACAATCTCTCCAACATTTGTTGTTTCTTTCCCTGTCCATTTTGGCCATTCTAACTGGTGTAAGGTGGTATCTCAGTGTGGTTTTGATTTGGATTTCCCTGATGGCTAATGATGATGAACATTTTTTCATGTGTCTGTTAGCTATTTGTATGTCTTCTTCAGAGAAGTGTCTGTTCATCTCTTCTGCCCACTTTTTGACTTGATTATTTGTTTTTTGGGTGTTGAGTTTGAGAAGTTCTTTATAGATCTTGGATACCAGCCCTTTATCTGTAGTGTCATTTGCAAATATCTTCTCCCATTCTGTGGGTTGCCTCTTTGTTTTGACTGTTTCCTTTGCTGTGCAGAAGCTTTTTATCTTGATGAAGTCCCAAAAGTTCATTTTTGCTTTTGTTTCACTAGCTTTTGGAGATGTATCTTGAAAGAAGTTGCTGTGGCCGATGTCAAAGAGGTTACTGCCTATTTTCTCCTCTAGGATTTTGATGGATTCCTGTCTCACATTGAGGTCTTTCATCCACTTTGAGTTTATCTTTTTGAGTGGTGTTAGAGAATGGTCGGGTTTCATTCTTCTGCATGTGGCTGTCCAATTTTCCCAGCACCATTTATTGAAGAGACTGTCTTTTTTCCCTTGCATGTTTTTTCCTGCTTTGTCAAAGATTATTTGACCATAGAGTGAGGGTCCACATCTGGGTTCTCTATTCTGTTCCATTGGTCTGTATGTCTGTTTTTGTGCCAGTACCATGCTGTCTTGATGATCACTGATTTGTAATATAGCTTGAAATCGGGCAACGTGATGCCCCCAGCTTTGTTTTTCTTTTTCAACATCTCCTTGGCGATTCGGGGTCTTTTCTGATTCCATACAAATTTTAGGATTGTTTGTTCCAGCACTTTGAAAAATGTCATTGGAATTTTGAATGGGATGGCATTGAAGGTATAGATTGCTCTGGGTAGCACAGACATTTTAACAATGTTTATTCTTCTGATCCATGAACATGGAATATTTTTCCATCTTTTTGTGTCTTCTTCCATTTCTTTCATGAGTGTTTTGTAGTTCCTAGAGTATAGATCCTTTACCTCTTTGGTTAGGTTTATTCCGAGGTATCTTATGGTTTTTGGTGCTATTGTAAATGGAATCGTTTCTTTAATTTCTCTTTCTACAGTTGCGTTGTTAGTGTATACGAAAGCAACTGATTTCTGTGCATTGATTTGGTATCCTGCCACATTACTGAATTGCTGTATGAGTTCTAGTAATTTGGGGGTGGAGTCTTTTGGGTTTTCCACATAAAGTATCATGTCGTCTGCAAAAAGAGAGAGTTTGACTTCTTCTTTGCCAATTTGAATACCTTTTATTTCTTTTTGTTGTCTGATTGCTGTTGCTAGGACTTCTAGTACTATGTTGAACAACAGTGGTGAGAGTGGGCACCCTTGACGTGTTCCTGATCTTAAGGGGAAGGCCCTCAGCTTTTCCCCATTGAGGATGATATTCGCTGTGGGTTTTTCATAGATGGATTTTATGAGCTTGAGGAATGTTCCCTCTATCCCTATACTCTGGAGAGTTTTAATCAGGAAAGGATGTTGTATTTTGTCAAATGCTTTTTCTGTATCAGTTGAGAGGACCATATGGTTCTTCTCCCTTCTCTTATTAATGTGCTCTATCACATTGATTGATTTGCGAATGTTGAACCACCCTTGCATCCCGGGGATAAATCCCACTTGGTCGTGGTGGATGATCCTTTTAATGTATTGTTGGATCCTATTAGCTAGGATTTTGTTGAGGATTTTGGAATCCATATTCATCAGGGATATCGGTCTGAAATTCTCCTTTTTGATGGGGTCTTTGCCTGGTTTGGGAATTAAGGTAATGCTGGCCTCATAGAATGAGTTTGGAAGTTTTCCTTCTGTTTCTATTTTTTGAAACAGCTTCAGTAGAATAGGTATTATTTCTTCTTTGAATGTTTGGTAGAATTCCCCAGGGAATCCAGCAGGCCCTGGATTCTTGTTTTTTGGGAGGTTTTTGATCACTGCTTCAATCTCGTTACTGGTTATTGGTCTATTCAGGTTGTCAATTTCTTCCTGTTTCAGTCTTGGCAGCTTATAGGTTTCCAGGAAGGCCTCCATTTCATCCAGATTGCTCAGTTTATTGGCCTATAGTTGTTGATAATAATTTCTAATAATTGTTTCTACTTCCTTGGTGTTAGTTGTGATCTCTCCCCTTGCATTCATAATTTTATTAATTTGGGTCCTTTCTCTCTTCTTTTGGATAAGTCTGGCCAGTGGTTTATTGATCTCATTAATTCTTTCAAAGAACCAAATTCTAGTTTTGTTGATCTGATCTACTGTGTTTCTGGTTTCTAATTCATTGATTTCTGCTCTAATTTTAATTATTTCTCCCCTAATGCATGGCTTAGGCATCACTTGTTGCTTTTTCTCTAGTTCTTTAAGGTGTAGAGTTAGTTGGTAAATTTGGGAATTTTCTATTTTTTTGAGTGAGGCTTGGATGGCTATGTATTTCCTTCCCCCTTAGGACCGCCTTTGCAGTATCCCATAGGTTTTGGACCGATGGGTTTTTGTTCTCATTGATTTCCATGAATTGTTTAAGTTCTTCTTTGATTTCTTGGTTGACCCAAACATTCTTGAGCAGAGTGGTCTTTAGCTTCCAAGTGTTTGAATTTCTGCCGAATTCTTTCTTGTGATTGAGTTCCAGTTTTAGAGCATTGTGGTCTGAGAATATGCAGGGAATAATCTCAATTTTTGGTATCGGTTGAGACCTGATTTGTGACCCAGTATATGGTCTATTCTGGAGAAAGTTCCATGTGCGCTCGAGAAGAATGAGTATTCTGTTGTTTTAGGGTGGAATGTTCTGTAAATATCTATGAGGCCCATCTGGTCCAATGTATCATTCAAAGCTGTTTCCTTGTTGATTTTCTGCTTAGATGATCTGTCCATCGCTGAGAGTGGAGTATTGAGGTCTCCTACAATTAACATATTGTTATCAGTATGACTCTTTATTTTGGTTAACAGTTGGCTTATGTATATGGCTGCTCCCATGTTGGGGGCATAGATATTTACAATTGTTAGATCTTCTTGTTGGATAGACCCTTTAAGAATGATATAGTGTCCTTCTGTGTCTCTTATTACAGACTTTAGTTTAAAATCTAATTTGTCTGATATAAGAATTGCTACCCCAGCTTTCTTTTGAGGTCCACTGGCATGGAAGATAGATCTGCATCCCTTCACTTTCAGTCTGGATGTATCTTTAGGTTCAAAAGGAGTCTCTTGTAGACAGCATATGGATGGGTCCTGTCTTTTTTTTTTTTTATAAAAGATTTTATTTAGTTATTTGACAGAGAGAGACACAGCGAGAGAGGGAACACAAGCAGGGGGAGTGGGAGAGGGAGAAGCAGGCTCCCCGCAGAGCAGGGAGCCCGATGCGGGACTCGATCCCAGGACCATGGGATCATGACCTGAGCTGAAGGCAGTCGCTTAACCAACTGAGCCACCCAGGCGCCCTGGGTCCTGTCTTTTTATCCAATCTGCAACCCTGTGCTGTTTTATGGGAGCGTTTAGGCCATTCACGTTGAGAGTGATTATTGAGATATGAATTAATTGTCATGTTGCCTGTGAAGACGTTGTTTTTATAGATTGTCCCTGTAAATTTCTGTTGTAGAAATTTGGGGTCTTTCTCTTTTTATAGAACCCCCCTTAATATTTCTTGCAGGGCCAGCTTAGTGGTCACATATTCTTTCAACTTCTGCCAGTCCTGGAAGCTCTGCATCTCTCCATCCATTCTAAATGAAAGCCTTGCAGGATAAAGTATTCTTGGCTGCATGTTCTTCTCATTTAGTACTCTGAATATGTCTTGCCAGGCCTTTCTGGCTTGCCAGGTCTCTGTGGATAGGTCTGACATTATTCTGATGTTCCTCCCTCTGTACGTAAGGGATCTCTTCCCCCTAACTGCCCTTAAGATGGTTTCCTTGGTTCTAAGATTTGCAAGTTTTACTATTACATGCCGGGGTGTTGGCCTGTTTTCCTTGATCTTAGGAGGGGTCCTCTCTGCCTCTAGGACTCGAATGTTTGTTTCATTCCCCAGATTAGGGAAGTTCTCAGCTACGATTTGCTCAAATACATCTTCTAGCCCTCTCTCTCTCTCCACTCCCTCCGGGATTCCAATTATTCTGACATTGGAATGCCTCATGGTGTCACTTGTTTCTCTGATTCTATTTTCATGGATTCTGAGTTGTTTTTCCCTGGCCTTCTCTTTTCCCTTTTTATCTATTATACTGTCTTCCAGATCGCTTATTCTCTCTTCTGTCTCAGTTACCCTAGCTGTTAGATTATCTAGATTGGATTGGATCTCATAGATAGCATTTTTAAGTTCTGCCAATTCACCTTTTATTTCTCCCCTTAGAGACTCTATGTTGCCATTAATTGATTTCTCCATTCTAGCCATTGTCTTCACAATTGCTAGCCTGAGTTCCATCTCTGACATCTTGGTTATATCTGCATCCATTTGTAAATCTGCAGCATAAGTCATAATCTCTGAGTCTTTTCTGTTTGGGGGGCTCCTCCTCCTAGTCATTCTGTTGATGGGTGTTTGAGGGAATGTATAGAGTCCAAATTATTGACCAGAACCCAAGCAAGATGCACCTGTTTTCTTGGGACCTTAGGGTTGCTGGCCTCTTGTTTTCCCAGCCTGTCTTCTGCGGGAGGGGCCTGCCGCGCTGTTACTCAGGCAACCCTGTTTGGGCGGAGTTGCCCTGCGCCCCTGTGGCGGGGGATGGGCTCAGTGGGAATCAGTCTTTGGGGCTTTTGTTCTCTGGCGTCTTTCCCTGGCGGCTTTCCGCATCTCTTCCACGAGTCAGAGCAGAAGAGACCGTTTCCAGCCCTCTGCCTCAGAGCAGGGAGACCTCAGTCTGTGCTTCAGTGAGCTCTCCAGGCCACACTGTCTCCGTTTCTGTCCCTGCTGCTATAAACTGCAGCTTCCTGGGTTGTGCGCCCCTCCGCAGCACTCCCAGTCCTGCCTCCAGGTGGGGGCACGTCTCTGCCTTTTGTGCTTCTAAAACCGCCAGCCGCTCCCAATTCGCGCGAGCGCGTGACTCTACCACTTGGGGTTTCCAGCCCCGGCGGTTGCAGTTCACCGGCGCGACCCCAGCGCACCGGGTTTCCGACTGGGAGGCTGCAGTTCACGTACACGTGACTGTAGCTCGCTCTGGTTTCTGTGGCGGGGGGGGGGGGGGGGGGGGGGGGGGGGTGGGCGGGGGGGGGCCCCCCCCCCCCCGCTTGCGGGGGGGGGGGGGGCTGCAGTTCGCGAGCGCGCGACCCCGCCGGTCTGGTTTTCCACCCCGAGGGCTGCCCTAAAGTTCTTTCCCGACGCTACTGGTCTGCGAGTCTGTGCCCCATCTGCAGCGCGCGAGGCTGTCACTCACCGGCGGTGTAGGATCCCCAGGGCCAGGCACCCTCCCACCCTCGTTTATCCTCCGATATCTGCCCGCAGGATCACGGCTCTCCGCTTCATACCTTAAAACCAACTGCCTCCGATATTCTGTTTGTAGAGATCCAAATCTTCTTACATCTCAGGCTGATTTTGTTGGTGCTCACAGTGGTCTGGTAGATATCCAGCTCAATTCCGGGGACCAGTTGAAATAGGGTCCCCTACTCCTCTGCCATCTTTCCCCTCTCATATGAAAGACTTCTAAATGCAGCAAAATGATTAGCAGTGTGTTCAGTGGCAGAGTGGGTTTTCGTCCCTTCAGGATGACCTGATGATATGACGCTGTTGTGCGTTTCATAAGACAGAGGCGTGGTTTGTTAACCCGCCTTTCACTGCTCTAAGTGGGCTTGTCCTCTGCCTTAGTCAGCCAGAGTGCTCCTCTGCAGCTAGGGAGCTCACTCAGCAGTCCCGGGGTAGATGCCGCAGGGAAGTTCTGCGCCTGCGCAGCATGGTCTCCCATGAGCACCAGCGCAGGCTCCACCTGATCTCAACTTAGGAAAAATTCCTGAGGAGATTGAAAAGGACAAGCCAGTGGCGGCTGAAAAGGCAGAGACTAAGGGGGAATTTCAGGGTGAATGGACTGCTCTAGCTCGCAAGTTTACTGCTATTCAACCCGAGGTCACAGACGGGTCTGAAGAAGTGCAGGTGCCCTCCATGCGTGGTTAGTGGTTCCCTATGGAGGACGGGAGCACGCCAGCTGCGGCTGAAGACTGGCCACCGAATGGGTAAGAACCACACTGAGTGTGATCTCAAGCTGTTCTTCCACAGACTGTTAAACAAAAACTGGAAATAAGGTTGACAGAAAATAGGCAGTTTCTAAAATTTGTGTCCGTGTACTTGCTGGTGCTTATCCAGCCCCAACTGTGCTGGTCTCTGGTCTCACATATCCTGCACCGAATTTGTCCCTTCCAGTGCTTTTGAGACCATATGGTATACCCACACATCCAGCTGCAGCTAGTCCTTTAGGTCCATGGTGAGCAATGACTTCTGGACCTTGGGCACCAGGAATGGGAGGGCAGAACCCTAGCCCTAATACTCCATACCCATCATCAGGGCCATATCCTCTTCCTCCTACTCTGGAAGCACCAGGGGCAGCACCACCTGTTCCACTGGGCAGTGTTGCACCAGGAGTCTGGGGATCACCAGGACCATATCCTGCCCCTGCAGAGTGATATTCCACACCAGAACTATATCCCACTCTCTCTGATCCTTTTCAAATGCGTCCAGGGCCTTCTGGTGCTCCACTGTTGCCTGGTGGCCCCCATTCTTACCATTAAGTTAACAATGGACAAAGATGATGCTTTGCTTTTTGAAATATATATATATATATATATATATATATATATATATATATATAAACGTACACATATATACATGAATGCATATACAAATTGTTGGTTTCACTATTCTTAGAGGGCATTCCTGAAAGAATAAGTTTTACACCTCTCAGAGAAGATATCTGCCTCTTGTACATGGATGTATAGTACATCAGATGTATACAGTCACATAAAAATGCAAAAGATAGAAAGCAGCTTACAACTCTGTGAAGTGTAGGTAACTAGATTACTGATACCAATGCAAATGAGTCTTGTCCATATATATGCAAATAACTTTTGTCTTGAGGAAGGACAACTGATTATTCTACTGGCCCACTATCACTTCTACCCTCCCATTAAAAAAAAAAAAAAAAGTTTTGCATCTATTTGTAAATCCATTTCAGTATTCATGATTAACATGGATATGTATGGCACTTTAAATTTTCCTTTGAAATAATTATAACATCTTACTGGAGTCTTCTTTAATTAATGAGTGAGATTAAAAAATCAATTTTGACATGCATTCATTTTATATTTTTATAATCGTCATGGTTGTTAAAAGGTAAACTGAAGCATGTTAAAATTTTCGAGAGTTTATTTGATCAAGATCAATTCAAACCAGGCAGTGCAAAACCACAAGTGTTTAGGAGCTCTTCACCAACAGCAAGGGAGAGACTTTTATAGATGAAAGGTAGAAATAAAGCAAGGAAATTATTGATTGGCTATAGCTTCAAGTCCATTTGGTTGTTTGTGATTGGTTGTTCTTAGGTTTCTATTTCATAATTTTGAGGTGTTTACAGGTTTAGATTTTGTTGTTTACATACATTGCCATGGCAGTACAGCGCATCAGTCTAATGGCCTCTTTGTTTAATTACTTTAACATGGTTTTTTTTTTAATTTTCTTTAATGGTTGTAATCCCACTTTAATAACTCCAGCTTGACAAGAAAAAAATTCCTATCCATCTGTCTTACCTTAGTGGTAATGGTGGGAAGATGACTAAAAGGACAAGGTGGAAAAGGCAAACATGGCCTAATCATGTCTTTGATTTGCCCTCTTTGGGGGAGAATGCGATTTCCTATGTCTAGAGCACTGAGTGTGGAGCAGCCCTTGGAGGGGCTGGAAGCTCCATGATGAGAAAGAACCCACCACACTGAGAATTTACAATCCAATAGGCAGCTCTGGAAATATACTGAGGAAGAAGTTCCGATTCCCTTTTGTAACTACAGGACAAGGACTTTCAAGAAAGGAACAAATACGAAAGGCAGACATTTGGATTACATATGAATGACATGCATTGAGAATTATATATGTACTCTACTGAGTCATTTGTGAATCCTCATTTAATCTTCATTAAAAACACATAGAGCAAATTTGTTGATCCCTTTCTGCAGATTTGGAAACTGGTGCTGGAAAACATTTAACGCAAGTGAAACACCAATTAGGAAGTAAAAATAAAGTCACAATTTCATGTATTAACAGTCTGTCTTTCATTTTAGTACCTGGGACCTGGGACCTGGGACCTCTAGCACACTTTCCCGGAAGGGTCAGCCAAATCTGTCTCACATGTACCTCGGGGCACGGTACTTTTACAACCATGCCGTGCCAGTGATTCTGTTTACCCACTTCCTGTGGTTTCAGTTCCCTGTGATAATTTCTTCTGCAAAGCCTTCCAAATCCCAGAAACTTCATGATAGCATTTGCTGCTACTACTGTTGTCACGTGACGTTCTTCTTGCTTAAGAAGAAACACGGCGCGAGTGTTATGTTGCACTTAGTTCTTCCACTGGGTCAAGACACTCTGTACGAAATGCAGAAATGCAGAGCTGCTCCTGGCACAAGTGTGCAGACTGGTATGGGGGCCTTCAAAGCCACTGTAACTGGAGCTGGTACTGGCATTGTGGACTCCCACCAAAGAGGTATGGAAGACTGCCAAAAGATTTTCTCTGAAGGAAGAAAGGGTCTTTCACTCACCTTCTTAGCACACTCAGATAATAATGTGATAAAACTGCTTCTTTGAGTCTTTCACAGAGATTTTGAATGGGACATATTCACTAACGTATATAGATTCATAGGGCTTGTTTATTTTTCACACACAATAACTTTCCATATATTCATAGTTGGGCACAATGCCATGGGGAGCTGGCCTGGGGGACAAATGATTTGAGTGGCAGAACTCATGCCATGCTCAAAAGCATAGCTCTCTTGAGTCATTTAGTATAAAAGAAAATACCTTATATAGCTCACCATCTCCTAAGAGTATAACTGAATTACAGTTCACTGTATTAAAATTGATTCATTTCATAATTCTAAGGCATTAATAGGGTACAGTTCTGGTCAGTAGACTGTTTAAAATAACAAAGTGTAATTTTTTTCAAACTTTAATTCAAAATGGTTTTCATAAACTAAAGTCTTGGTGCTTAAAACAATTAGCTTTTGTCATTGGGAAATCAGTCATAAGGAACACCTCTTTTACTGAAGATTCTGGTTAATGAGGCATCCGTAGAAAATAGGAGCATTATCATATTTATTTTCACAATGTTTACCACAAAGTAAAAATCCAATGTACAATTGATTCCTGAATTTGGAGGAAGAATATTAGTTCAATCCACATAATTGAGGGAAAACATAATTAAATATTTTCCTGATTTGGCTAGCACTTTGATTTGGACTTTCTAGACTCCAGGACTGGGAGAAATAAATTTCTGTCATTTCAGCCACACAGTTAATAGAATTTTGCTATGGCAGCCTGAGCTGATTAAGATACTATATATATTTTGGTCAGAGCCATCCCTACCAAATGGTTAGATTAGGTTAAGCCAGTTTTAGAACAAATTAAACTAAAATGCTGCATGTAGGTATTATATGAAAATAAACTGTTTTAAAACTATCTCAAAAGTAGAACCATGAGGGGCGCCTGGGTGGCAGAATCGGTTAAACTACCGACTCTTGGTTTCAGCTCAGGTCATGATCTCAGGTTCATGAGATCGAGCCCCGTGTCAGGCTCAGAGCTCAGCAGCAGAGTCTGCTTAAGTTTCTCTTTCCCTCTGCCCCTCCCCCCAGCTCATGTGTGTGTGCATTCTCTCTCTTTCTCAAATAAATAAATCTTATTTTTTTCTTAAAGTAGAACCTTGATACAGTAAGTAAATATACATGTTTAATATACTTTGACAACTGCAATTTCTCTTTTTATATCTAGAATGAATTCAAGTACTCAATTGAAGAAATCTATTAATAAAAAATGACAGAGATCTAAGTAAGTGCAGGGTATCTGTCAACCAAAATAATAACCAACGACTATCAACAAACTTACAGAAGGGAGAAAACTTTGTAGTAGCTGCTTTTTTTTTTTTTAAGATTTTATTTATTTATTTGACAGTGAGAGAGAGAGAGAGCACAAGTAGGGGGAGCAGGTAGAGGGAGAAACAGGCTCCCTGCTGAGCAGGGAGCCCAATGCCAGGGCTCCATCCTAGGACCCTGGGATCATGACCTAAGCCAAAGGCAGCCGCTTAACGACTGAGCCACCCAAGCGCCCCAAATAGCTGCTTTTTAAAGCAAGCTTGAACTACAACTTGATTTGTGAAAAAGTCTTGCAAATGCTGTTTTCTAAGGTTGTGAAGGTGAAGGCCTCATGATGAGATTAGTGCCTTCATTAAAAAAAGGTACCAGAGAGCCCACTGGTTCTCTCTTTCCATGGATGTGCACAAATAGCATTTATGTGAGAAGGCAGTGAAGACAGCCATGCACAGGCCAAGTAGAGAGCGCTCATCAGGTCCTGATTTGGCTAGCACTTTGATTTGGACTTTCTAGACTCTAGGACTGGGAGAAATAAATTTCTGTCATTTCAGCCACACAGTTAATGGAATTTTGCTATGCAGCCTGAGCTGATTAAGATACTGTGCATTTTACCTTTGGCAGCTCTTAACTTGCAGGGAATGCTCAAGTTAACAGCATTTGTGTATTCAACTGAAATAATTTGCAGAACAACAATCTATCCCTTAATCCAAATAGATTTGAATAAAAAACAGCATATAACAAGAAATAATTGTTTCTTGTACTGTAGAGAGAAGAACAAGGGAACTTCCTGGTACCTGGTGGGATTAGCTTGAATATAAAGAAAGTGAAGTTAGCCAGGAATTTATCCCCTAAAGCCCAGTTATCTGGTTCTAAGGTCATACACACACATATATATATAAATGTGAAGAAATCTTTTTAATAGGTGGAAGTGTGACAAACTTTCTCGTGCAGCCCTACCGTGAATGACAACAGATGGATCAGGAATTCCTATCCATCTCTTGAATGTAATCAAAGAGGCGCAGATTTATGGAGTCTGTGAGCTCTGGGGAGTCAAGTGAAAGAACAAAAGCCAAGTTAAAATTGTGGAGAGCAAAACAGACCACACTTAAAAATAAAAGCCTAAAGGAGACCATTTTGCCCAAAAGATACTGAAAGAACAAACCAGGTTCCAGACAGAAGCCTTGTTTCCAGTGACAGTCCCCAAAAGACTGTCTGACTCTATTTATCCAAACCTTTGTAATACACTTCTCTTTTTGTTTAAGTGATCTTCAACAGGTTTCAGTTCCTTGAAATCAGTGATCCCTGTCTAGAATAGAAATTGGTACCTAGGATATAGCAGCAAGAGAGAGATTCTCAATGGTGTGAATTTGCCTAATGTTTTGAGAAAGCAAAGCGGGAAGAGGCTAGAAGGGCTAGAATATTATCTGTAGGGTACACTGGGGACTTATCTAATTAATTTCTTTAACCTGGAGGGATTTAAGTCAGACCACTGAAAGAAGATTTTGGGGTACTAGGATGCAGAATATAAGGTTAATGTAGGTGTTCCTTATGACCGTAAATAAAGTTTAGTAAGGAAGAGATTTGCTCTAGTCCAAGATGACCCTGCTGAGTGCAGAGAATGAAAAACAAAGTCCTCACACTAGTGTAAAGGCACATAGGATTGTCATTAGGAGAAAGATGAAAGGGCCAAGAGTGAGGGTGACTCCACAATGAGGGGAGAAGGCTTGGTATTTTGTCCTGTGGGGAAAATATCTGTAAAAGATTCCCAGAAGAATCAGAGATTTAGGGAGTCAGGGAGACAAATGGATCCAGGATTAAGGGAAAGGACATTTAAAAAGCAAATCCGGTTCAAATTACAAAATTGGCATAGCTACAAAGAGGACACACTAAGCCTCATCATTTGTTAAATTCATTAACTCACGTATGTTTTCTTATAATTATTACAAGTAAATTGTTTACAAATAAAAATGGAGTTAAGTGCTTTTTAAAAAAAGAAATCAATCAGAGTTAGGAATCCTGTGTTCTATACCATGGAGTCCTAGAGAAGAGAACAAAATCACAGGGAAGGTTAAGTGACATTATCTGGAAAAGTAGGTCAAAACATGGGGTATAGAAGAGGAAAATAAGATGAGAAGGATACAGGATTAGACCTCATAAATAGTCCTGAGATATTAACTGGCAAGAAGCTCCCCTTTTTCCTATGAGAAGGGTGTGGCTGAAAGCAAAGGGACAGGAACTAGGAGGAGAAGAGTTGAGGTAACAAGAAACTTATATTAAAGCAATTCAGAAGATAGGAGAGGAGGCAGAAGCAGCATTCATTTGTCTCCAAGGTATACTTCTAGCAAGCATTGTTCTCTACTTTGGGACAGTTGTAAATATCTGACATCTGAGGGAAACACCTACACTTTTTGAAACTGCTCTTTAATCTCTCACTAAAGTGAAATTCGACAGAAATAACTTTTTTCCCCTCTGACAATTCACAAGTAGAATGATTACAGACTATTCAGTTACTTTGTACTAACAAAATCTTTTTTCAAAAGTTTAGGGTTTTTCTATTCTTTTCATTGTATACGATAATCTCTCAGTTGATAGTGCTTAAATTGAGTCAGAAGATAGACCTTGCCAAAAAAAAAGAAGAAGAAGCAAAAGGAAAGGACTTTTATTCAGGCTCTGACATAATTCATTATATTTGCAACTCTACATGAATGATGAAACCCAAACTTATAAATGCACTTTTATATGGCTGTCGAGAAACACAAACACAGCCACTATTTATCTGATGACATTGGAGAGAAATATAGTTCCCAAATGATGTGAGGTTAAATCGACAAAGACAAGGTGAATTGTAAAGGGAAGCACTTAACTGGTGAAACCAATCAACACAGACAAGCAATCAAGGAGGCATTGTCACTTTTTCTTCCTCAAGAAAAAGGTTGCTACTGTTGGGCTTTGGGGACACAGTATCTTAATTATTACATCAGATGTTTACTTCATTTTGCCTTAATGACAAATCATTAAGTCACCATTTGACATGAATCTGACTGTTGATGATTCTTTTTTTTTTTTTTTAAAGATTTTATTTATTTATCTGAGACAGAGAGAATGAGAGAGACAGAGAGCACATGAGAGGGGGGAGGGTCAGAGGGAGAAGCAGGCTCCCTGCGGAGCAAGGAGCCCAATGCGGGACTTGATCCCGGGACTCCAGGATCATGACCTGAGCCGAAGGCAGTCGCTTAACCAACTGAGCCACCCAGGAGCCCAATCTGACTGTTGATGATTCTAAGCAATCTCAGCTCAAGTATCCCTTTACTACACTGTATTTTTAGTATCTGCTTACTTACCTGTCTCCCTTACCTGTAACTGTAGACTCAACTGAGGACAAGGATAAATCTAATACAGCAGTTTTCAAAGTGTAGTTCCAGGACCAGCAGCATCCGCATCAGCATTAGCTAAGAAATGGTTCGAATGCAAATTCTCAGGCCCCGGTCCAGAACACGGGACTCTGCTTGAAGGGGTTCTTCTGGTGATTCAGATACTGACGGTTTTGAGAACCACTGATGATAAATCACATTCAGGCACTAAGCACAATACATGGCACAGTGTAGAATCCAGCAGGGAAAATTAGGTCTATGGGGAAACTGATCTTGTGCTACTTTCAGCACACATTGTCTTGTGCAGAATTCAGTTCAACTTCCTTTTAGACTGGGGGCATCAGGAAAAGTTTCTAATTTAGATAACAATTCTTTCACTCCATAACACCATAAACTGCCTTAGGGCATTTTCCAGACTTTCTCCTTTCTTTCACTGTGTGCTCCTTAACGGAAATTACTATGCTCATTTCTTAGACCTCAAGAGCCCAGAACCCGTAGCATGTGGTAGATATTTACTGTATATCAAATGAAGGAACGAGTGTATGAACCCTATAGAAAGTCAGCTTTCCATTTACAATTGCCTACTAGTGAAATTTATAAATAAATACTTCAGTAATAAGTTCCATCTTCAGAATTTCCCTACTCTGATACAGGTTGGAAAGTATTAAACCCATTCACATTAGATAATGCTTATTACCAAACTGTTCAGTCACTCTTTGCTGAGAAAACACAACATTCTGGGATTCTGGGGATTCAAAGCATTTCACTAACAAGTTTGTCGTAATTATGCCCATTCTCTTTAAGACAATGAGCTATTTGAAAGCAGTAAGCCAAGAGTTAGAAAACAACACCTATTAATAGAAGAATAACTTTATTTGTGATGTTCTTAACTCACTGAGAAGTAAGACAGATACTTCTAGAGACACCTAGATAGCCCTTTGTTTATTTTAGATTTAAGTGAAGATACTCACACCAGCTTCACCCTCTCATTGATTAAATGTGACCAGGCACTGCAACCACTATAGATACTAAAAGACACACCGTTCTAACTCTTCCTATCTTCCCAACTATTCATACTCAAAGGGATAGAAAGGGGCTTCAGAGGCCTGGACGCACTCTTCTCAAAACCATCTTCTATATTACAGAATATAGAAAATATTCCCTGGCATAGAAAATTCTTTGATCTACGCAGTTTCCTTGAGCATAATTTCAGAATACTGTCTCACAAATTTGTATAACTAATTCTGATTATTCACCCTCATGCTAAATACCAGGTTCACTTTTTTACTATCTGGAGAGCATCTTTCTTTTTTCACAACATATAAAATAAAACCTATGTAAAACCTATGCCTTTCTTTCCATTTACAAATGTTATTTTTCACTATTGATGAATTCAAATATTTTCCAGCCTCATGTCTATGAATTTCTCATGTGCTATCGAAAATGGTCCCAGCAAAGGGATCTTTTACAGCTAAACTATTTCCAAAATCCTACCTGCTCTACCGCTAATAATATCTCAGTCCATCCTGTAATGAAATGACCCCTACCCTGAATGAGTTTAAAATGTAAGAAAAGTAAAAAGAAAAAAAGTAAGAAAAGCCATATTCCTTTTCCCAAGCCACTTTTCTTTTTCTGCCTGATGAAATTCTGCTTATTCTTTAAGTAACCTACTTTGTGAAACTGCCTCCCATTTTATTGATACCCTCTTCTGATTCAGTCCATGGATGTGGTACCATCTAGATGCTGATGATTCACAAATGCATACTTCATCCCTTCTGAGCTCCAGGCCCATACAACCCACTTACCACTGGACACCTCAAGGTAGCTTTCAAAACACTTCAATATCCCTGCAACTTAACTTATAATCGTCTCTCCCAAAACCATCCCTGGTACTCAAGTCTTTCCATATATAATTTTCAGTCCAAAATCTGATTACCATCTTACCCTTTATAACCAAACCATTTCCCAAATCTTGCTCTTTCCAACTAATTATATTTCAAATATATCTACCTGACTCTATCTCCACCACCACCACTCTAGTTCAAGCCAGCCATGTTCGTTTCTGACCTGGATCACTGTAGTCATCACTTAAATGGCCCCACTGCCCATACTTGAATCCAGCAACCCGACTGGATATCTGTAACTACAAATCCAGTCATGTCGCTCCCAAATTGTAACCTGCCCAGGTGTCCTATTGCTTTACAATGAGGTTTGCATAATTTTTACCATGATCTGTAAGGCCTTGCTTAAAGTCTCAACTCTTTACTAAGGCCTAGAAAGCCTTACCTCTCCAGTTTTATCTCCTGCTAGTCCGCTCTGCACTCTCTGTGACCTAGCCAAACTGGCTCTCATTTTCTCAGTTAAGCCAAATGGTTGATCCGTCTTCTGATCTTTACTCAGACTGCTTCCTCTGACTATATGCCTTTTCATATGTGTTCCCTTTCAGTCAGCTTCAACTTAAATATCACTTTCTCAAAGACTCTATGTCCGATTGTATTTTTTCCCAAAAATGGCCATATAGCACAGCAATATTATCATCTTATATGCTTTCCCAGAAGCTTGTCCCTTGTTTGTCAAGAGCTGGAGTCTATTTCCCCTCCTCTTTAAACTTGGCTGGCTTGGGACTTCTCCAACCAGTATGGCAGCAGTGGTGCCATATGACTTCTGGGGCTAAGTCATAAAAGAGATGCAGCTTCTGCCTGGCTCTCTCTTGGAACACTTGCCTTTGGACTCATTCATAATGCTCTGATGAAGCCCAAGCACATGTAGAGGCTGTATTTAGGTGTCCTGGCCAGCTGTACCAACTAAGATCTTAGCCAACAGTCAGCATCGAGTACCACACGTGCAAATGAACGTTCTTCAGATAATTCCAGTTTCTGTGCTCTCCAGTTGAGTCTTCAGATATTAAAGGAGTGAGACCAGTCATCACACTGTGTCCTATCTGAATGCTTGACTCACTGAATCTGTGAACATAATAATGCTTGTTTGATGCACTAAATATGAAGTTAATTTGTTATGCTTCCCTAGTAATTGGAAGAGATGCCTTCCTTGGTCCTTCCCTGAGACTAGGTCCTGCTGTCATAGACATCTCAGCTTACTTTTTACTATGTCATTAATGTCTGTCTTCTCTTTTACCTTGAAAGTTTGATGAAGATATGGACTTTATCCACTTTGTTTACTACTGTATTCACAGCATAGATATTCAGTAAATATTCATAAAACTATTGAATAAAATTCTGTTTAAATAAAGAAAGAGGAGCTTGGCATTCAGAAATTGAAAAAGAAGCTAAAATGAGCACCAGAGAAATAATGGATGGCTGACTTTCAGCAAATCCTTTAGAAACAAATGAAGGTAGGGGCACCTGGGTGGTTCAGTTAGTTAAGCGTCTGACTCTTGATTTCAGCTCAGGTCATGATCTTAGGATCATGAGATTGAGCCCTCTGTCAGGCTCTGCACTCAGTGGGGAGTCTGTTTCAGATTCTCTCTGTCTCCCTCTGCCCCCCCAAATAATAAGGAAATAAATCTTTAAAAAAATGAAGGTAAAAGACTGTAACACCGTGTTTTTTAATTACATGTCGGTAGTATTTGTATTTCTGAGATAGGAGGAAGCTAAGGCACAAGTAAGATGGGTTACAGCATATATTTTGACACAAAGCAGAGCCAAGACCATAAAACCCTGAGAACTGGAAAGAAGTGGAAACTATGTAAGTTAAAAAAAAAAAAAAAAAGTCACCCAAAGGTTTTTAAAAGTCAAATATCCAAGTGATTATGTCACTAGAGAAACAAAAAGGGACAAAAGGACATGGAGGTAAGAACCAGTATCAGAACCCTGTTGTCAGAAGCTCTAAAAAACAAGATAAAAAGTATTCACAGTTACACTGAGGCCAAGACACAGAAACAAGCATCAAAGAGCTTCTCTGCCTAAATGTTGTCTTCAACAAAGAAAACAAATTATAAACATTTCATTGAAATTGACATAGATAGAGACTTTAACACTTTCTTCCATATCAAATTTGGTAAATCAAAATTAATGCTACTGCTGTCTTTTCTAATAATGTCAGATATGAAAGCCATATAGGTAAGATTTCTAATACCATTTTCACTACCAGGTCATCAGGTCTTCAAACCTGATTTTTCCTTTTGCTGAATTTTTCAAGATACTCATTCTCAAGATATATTATTTTAAGCTAATGTGTGTTATGATACACACTTATGCATTTGTGAAATTGATTTAATACAGTATCTAGAATAAAGGAAAATATGCATATAAAAAAGGAATGGATGGGTATTCTTTATGTTATTAAGAAAACCTTGATAAAACTATTTTCATGGCTACATAAAAATCTCAATGGAATTAAAAACCGGATAAATAAAAATCATAGGTTAATGGGGTGCCTGGATGGCTCAGTCGTTAAAGCACCTGCCTTCGGCTCAGGTCATGATCCAGGAAAGAGCCCCACGTCGGACTCCCTGCTCCGCGGGAAGCCTACTTCTCCCTCTCCCACTCCCCCAGCTTGTGTTCCCTCTCTCACTGTGTCTTTCTCTGTCAAATAAATAAATAAAATCTTTTTTAAAAAAATCGTACGTTAAAATCTATAAAGGGAAATCAACTTCTTCTGGAGAAAGAAAGGGGAACAATGAGGTACTATAAAGACTAGTGCTAAAATAGATTTGTCTTAATGCAGAAGACACAATAAATTCTATAAAATGTTATTTCAAAACCAAGTACTTTAAGATAATAAAATGCCCAGTCAAATGGGTTGTCCTGAAAGATATCTACAGTGGATAGTAAAATGCCAACAAAGCCTTACTATAAGCATATGTAAGATAATGTATTAAGCAAAAAGTAATCCAAATCCCATTTACAATCTAATTGGGTCTCAGTTATCAGCAAAACTCAAGAAACAGAGAGGACTTTGTAGATCAACAATCCCTAAAGGCATCGATGTAATGCTCTTTTAGTTAGTGCCTTTAAACAGGAAGTCTTTCAAAACACTACACTGAAAAAGTACCCAGGCATACAGCCTCTATTCAAAAACTAATTCCTGAACTGCCCAAATCAATCTCTCAGCTCATCCAGTCTTGCTCTAATTTTCCAGAAATGAACCCCAAGATTCA
Organism: Mirounga leonina; assembly: GCF_011800145.1. NCBI lineage: Eukaryota > Metazoa > Chordata > Mammalia > Carnivora > Phocidae > Mirounga > Mirounga leonina. The sequence goes on along the minus strand of NW_023270316.1, from coordinate 18,877,995 downwards.
TTTCACTTTATGGTACTGCTTCAGCTCTCAGATTTGACAACCTGAGCTAGCTCCAACTAAAATCCTACCATCTGCTCACTGCGAAGCATCACCAGCAAACTTCCTCATACCTGTGGGGGCTAGATGTGGCTTTTCCCCAAGAGGAGCGCCTTACCAAGTATAGGGTGCCTCACAGGCAGAGCTGGACATAATGTTCAGCTGAGGCCAAAAGGACAAATAAAGCAACGGAGCACTGGGCATTATTATCAACATGTATTATAGGAATTTTTCTTAGTGGGAATACCTTTCATTTGCTGTAATGAAAACAAAAAGAAAATTAAGATTTGCCTTGCTGAAATTTGTTGTGTGCATCCTTTCTATATAGCATCAATGCAAGGAAAAAAAGCTGAATTTTGCCTATTTTACGTTTATGTTGCATGAATATAAATATCACCATCCTTATTTCTCAGCAGTTACAGTCACATCACTGCATAATATTCTCCGTTTGAATTACAGTATTGTCAAATTAGCAAGAACATAAATAGGCAAGAATAGCAGCAAAATCGTTAAGCATACATGCTTTCTAAATTACAATATGTGCAATAATATGTACATTCTTTGGGAAATGCTGGTATCATATAACTGGAAAATGGCAATTGAATATAAATGTCTTATGTCTTTCTGTGTCTTTTAACTCCCATTGCAGAACACCACTATCTAAACAACTGATCTTCATGGTTTGTAATTACAAAGTGCCATATGCCTTTTCTTTTAATTAAAATCATTTCCGTATAATACACACAGTTTTATTAAAATAAAACCAAAAAGAAAAAAGAAAAAAAAAGCCTGATTGAATTGACTACAAGATTAACACACAGGCGTAACTTAATTCTGCATGAGAGCACTCGTTTCTATGAACTATTTTTGTTGTTGTTGTTGTTTTTTATTCTGTAGAATATTCTGTAAACCCTGTCTGAATCAGAGGTGTCTGTGATGGAATGCTACAATTCCCTTTACATTCATGGTGTCCCAAACTCAACAAAGGCAGATTTTTAAAACAGGTTGAGACCATTTGTTCATGCCTTCAATATAGATGTTTTTAAACTTACTTCAATTTGGTGCATAGCATGCTTTTGCCATCTACTGGAACAATGATATACTGCAGTTGCAATAATTTTTGCAGCAGTAAGAGTTGAAACAATGGTGATTAAACCAGGTTAACCAGACGCTTTAAAGATAACTTCTAAGGGCTCTAATATGTATGTAGGCAGAGTAAATATTCACTTTCAAGATTTCTAGGAAAGAGATCTTCCAAAATTTAAGACTTTCATGGATGCCTGAGAACCTTTCCTTTGTCATAAGATTACTTTCTCTTTCTAAGGGCTCTTTTAAAATGCAAGTATGTCTGTTTTAAATGTGAAACACTATAATGAGACGAGAAGAAAATGTAGATTCCCAAAAGCTGAATGCTTAGATAATAGAGGGGAAAATGTATAGTCAGGCTTAATCATTTTCAGTAAACAGTAATTTTCGCTGAAGATTAATTCTGATTTTTCCTTAAATATGATCAATCTGACAATTTCTTCTTTGTTTGACAGAAGGTTTCCCATGGTCTTCTTACATTTAGAAACCACTCTTCACATTTTTAATTTATAATAGCATTTTAATGTTGCAGTTCTCTGAATTTGGTAGATTCAACATTATTACCATCATCTGAGTAGTTTGAAAACTGAAGTTTAGAGAACTGTAGCAGGCTGATCCAAATGCCCCCCAACGATCCCACCTCCTGGTATTCATACCCTTGGGTAATTCTCTCCTTTTGACTATGGGTCTACCTAGAGACATGCCCCTCAAATAGCATACAATAGAAGTAATGGAATGTTGCTTCTGAGATTAGGTTATAAAAAATGACTTCTTATATGATCTCACTGATATGAGGAATTCTTAATCGCAGGAAACAAACTGAGGGTTGCTGGAGTGGGGGGTGGGGTGGGAGGGATGGGGTGACTGGGTGATGGACACTGGGGAGGGTATGTGCTCTGGTAAGCGCTGTGAATTGTGCAAGACTGTTGAATCTCAGATCTGTACCTCTGAAACAAATAATGCAATAGATGTTCAGAAAAAAAAGAAGAAGAAGAAGAAGGTAGCGGGAGGGGAAGAATGAAGCGGGGGAAATCGGAGGGGGAGACGAACCATGAGAGACGATGGACTCTGAAAAACAAACTGAGGGTTCTAGAGGGGAGGGGGGTGGGAGGATGGGTTAGCCTTGTGGTGGGTATTGAGGAGGGCACATTCTGCATGGAGCACTGGGTGTTATGCACAATGAATCATGGAACACTACATCTAAAACTAATGATGTAATGTATGGGGATTAACATAAGAATAAAATTTAAAAAAAAAAAATGTCTTCTTTCTCTCTCTCTCCCCCTGGCTCTTCTTACTAGCCCAGTCTAATGAAGCAGCCGCCATATTGTGAGCTGGCCTATGGAGAAGCCACAAGGAATGGAAGGATGCCTCTGACCAACAGCCAGTGAGAATATGAGGCCCCCAGTCCAACAATCCATGGGGAACTGAATCCTGCCAAAAGCATGTGAGTAAACTTTGTAGGGGATCTTTCCCCATTTGAACTTTGAGGTGACTCAGCTCTGGAATCATCTTGATTGAAGTACTATGAGGGACTATGAGCCAAAGAACCCAGCAAAGTCACATATAGAGATTTCATGCATGGAAACCATTTAAATCACAAGTGTGTTTTTAATTCTAAACTAATAAGCTTTAGGGAAATTTGGTATGCAGCATTAGGCAACTAGAATAAGAATGTTAAGTGATTTCCCATTGATATCAGACCGGCTAATGGCATAAAGGGAATAAGCTTGTTAAGTTATTTCAGTAAGTCAACAAAAGGTCTTAGCAAACTGAAAATTATGCAAGAACAAGAGAAGAAACAAATGATGGGATACAACAAAAGTTTACTGAGCACCTAATCTTTGAAAGGCCTAGATTAGGTAAATAAGAAAAAAAAATCACTATTGAATGGGATATACTACAGACTGAATGTATCCCCCTAAAATTCATATGATGAAACCTAATCCCCAATGTGATAGTATTTGGAGGTGGGCCTTTGGGAGGTGGTGAGGTCATGAGGGCAGAACCCTCGTAATGGGATTAGTGCCCTTATAAAAGAGACCACAAGGAGCCCCTTTGCCCTTCCACTATGTGACATTATAGTGAAAAATCAGCTGTCTGTGAATGAGAAAGTGGGACCTTACCAGACACCAAATCTGCCTGGTGCCTTGATTTTGGACATTTCAGCCTTCAGAACTGTAAAAAATAAATTTGTGTTATTTATAAGCCACATATTCTAAGGTAGTTCTGCTATAGCAACACAAACAAGGACAGGAAATAATATAGGTAAAGATGAATTAATATTAAGAAGATTAGTGTGAAGGATATAAATAATGATGCTAATGTTAGAAGGGCTCAAACAAGAATATTCTCCCTGGATAAAGGTTGAGGAGGACATTATTGAGCCAACAGCTTTTGAAATCGACCTTGTAAGGAAGGCTAGGATTTCTAAAGGGGAAGAATCCTGTGTAATAGTTTAAACATGAGGCAATTTACAGAAGTGAGAAGATGGGGCATATTTAAGAATAAGTGGTTCATACATGAAAATATGTATTTCCATATATTATTCTGGGGAATAAATCTGCAGCATTCAAATGTGTGATTGGAGTCCTGAATGCCAGGTCTGGAAAGTTTGTATTTAATTAATTCTGCAAGGACCTATTGAAATCCTTTGAGAAGAAGGAGTCTTTGACCAGATTAGTACCTTAGAAGAATTACTTTGCAACAAAATGAGGATGGATCCAAATGCTGTCAGAAAAAAAATTGTGAAAGACTTTGAAATGGACGCAAAAAAGTTACTGGATGACTAGGACCCATGGGCCAATTCGGGACAGTGGCCTATTTTTGTATAGCATTTGAGCTGTGAATAGTTTTTATATTTTTAAAAGGTTGTAAAATGAAACAAAACAAAACAAAAATGGGATGAATAAATGACAGTGTGTGTGGCCCATAAAGCCTAATATCTGGTCCTTCATAGAAAAAGTTTGCTAACCTCTGATCTAAAGAGGACCCATCCTTCCAGTTTCTGAACCTAAGGGATTGGCATTTTTCATGGTCTTTTGAGCTATTTGACAACTCTGCAAGTTGTAGATAACTGATAGCACTGCAAATAACTCTTGCCTGTTAGCATGCAAATAAATTCTGTCTGATGGAGGGATGTTTTATTTCTCTTCCCTAACCCCACTTCCCCTATCCCTGTGACAGAGAGTCAGTTTTACTTCAGTCTATAAAATCGTTTCATGGCCTACATGTCTATGCTCTTTGAATCGTCTTTTGAAGTGGTTGTAACATCTAACTGGGTACATCCTAAATTCATGAGTTAAATCTTTGACATGTGCTCATTTTATATTTTTTATGAGAGTCAATGTTTGGCTATATATATATATATATATATATATATATATATATATATACACATATACATATATATATATACATATATTTATTTATTTATTTATTTATTTATCCTTTAACAATGGGAAAAGAAAAAGATGATAAATCAGAGTTGAGTGAAGCTATCTTTAAGAACTACATGTCTCAATGTATCATTAAGCACCGTTGAGCTCTGGGTGTCTCTAGAGTTGATTAAGTTCAGCTACTCCCCAAGCATATATGGAAATTAGAGACTGGGCAGGGAACTCAGCCCTGTATTGACCTTAATGGTGTTCTGTGTGTTATGAGATGAAGACCAAATAAAATCCCATGATACAGAATAGCATCACTCCTACTGGATAGTTACCCAATGGCTGGATGAAAGGAGAATCTCAACCAGTAAAAACACTAGCATAAAACCTGGATGAGGCAAAGAGAGGCACAGTATGGGAGGCCAGATCTTGTACCTGGGCATGTCAGCAGTGCCCCTCAGAGTGGTCGTCTTCCAAGTCTACCCAACAGGCAAATATTGACCCTCTCTCTTCTTGAAAATCCCGAGTCTTTTCTTTTTCCTCCCTCATCCTCTAATCTCCTTTTTAGACCATGACATGACTTCCTCACTCAAATGTTTTTCCTTCCTTCTTGCTTCTTCATACACTTTTTTTTCTCCTTTCTAAGTGCTATGCAAAATTCCTTTCTACTAATTATTTCTCAATTGACTCTGATGGTCCATTAAAACCAATTCAGCAAATAACTATTTATTTTTGCTCTACATCAGGAAAGGTTTAATTCTTAAACTCTGAGTGAGTTGATATTTGGGTGTTTGGAGATGGTGGAAGTGAGATATTTAAATTTTGAAAAGTGGAAGAAATTTATTTTCTCTATTAGAAAAGTCTGAATTAACTTATCCTATTCCATATAGGCACAGACAATGGAATTAGGGAAAAGCAAGGTAGATTAAGAAGCATTATGAATGTGTAATATTCATAAGTTGGCATTTTATGGAAGATAGAGATACAACATAAGAACTGGCATAAGAGATATTCCAGTATGTCAAGCCTGGTTCATCTATTAATGATATTAACAGATGCGGGGAATTCAGGTCAAGACACCGGTTTGGGAGGTGTTTGGAGAGATTATCATGGGGACTTTTCTCATTGTAAAGACTAATTATAGCTGTGGTAGTCATTATAGAAAAAATTTAAAAAGTGATTAGGCATTAGAGAATGAATGGTGTAAAGTTAATTCTCATCTAATACCACAGATAAATCATGGTTTGGGGTACTTATTTGTATTTCTCACCTAATTGTAGAGTGGGAACTTTTTCCTGATCTCATAGAACTTTCCTACTGTTTTATCACTGAATTTGAAGAACAAAAACTAGAACAAAAATTTTATGTCTGGAATATAATTATATATAAAAAATATAATTTTATGTTGGAATATAATTATGGGTTATTCCCAGTTTTCAAAAGCTTCTCCAATATAGCAAAATATGATTATGAATTTCTATTAATCTCTGAAAATTTTAATATCATCATTAATCTTTGTTAACTGAGTCCATGGATAATGCATCTCTATAAGAACAGTCAGCAATTTAAGATGATTTTTATCAGTGAAAACTAACATCTGGGGGCAGAAGAGATAAGTCATATTTCACTTACTTCATCAGACTATTTATACTTTGTATTTTTCTGTTGTAATGCAGATATTGAAAAAACAAAAATTCTCAGTATTTATAACTTATTTTTCTCTGTATGTGATTTTTTTTAAATCTGTGACCAAAAAGGAATGTTCAGAGTTCTAAATTTTCCTATATCTCTAAAATAAATTAGTTAAAAAAATTAAAATTATTTAAAGGTCTGATTTTACCGAGTTTAACATACAAAAAAATTGTTTTAAACATTCTCTAATTCTTTTTTCCCTCATTATTTCCTACAAAATACAACTTCATTTGTAAAAGAAAGGTGTTAAGTGTTTTAAGGAAATGGATTGTATTCTCACCCATGGCAAATTTATGGAAATCAGCACCCAGTCAAATGAATAATATAAATCCTAGTTTCAGGACTTGCTCTAGGCAAAATATGTCAAATAGGCAATCTCTTCTCGCCTCCCTGGAGACCAGGGTGAGAATCTGACAGGGTAGAAACCAGAAAACACATTACCCTGAAACTGAAATATTGTTTAGGCCCCAGACATTTCCTATTCACTTTAAGAAAACTAAGACCCGCACACTGCGTGACAGTTAATTCCTTTCAAATAGATTTGTTTTGTACAGATCCAGTAGTGAACAAAAGATTAATCTTCAAGTAAAATACCAAGAAAAAGCATAAACATGTTTCTTCTACCTGTTCTAATGAATTAAACATTCCTTTTTGAGGTAAAACAAAAGCTTAGCTGCTTTTGAATGGCCTAGAGCTAATATAGTGACATACATTCAATTTTTTTTCATGGAACTGATTTATTACAGTCCTTCAGCATGACCAAGAGCCCACTCCAAACTGAATCATTTCACTGCTGTCAAAAACAGAATTTACCAAACAGTATTTAAAATGTAAAACAATATTCAAAATGAATCCTTAATGAATTATTACATATATATATGTAAATGTATATATTATTTTTTTACAGAAACTTTGCTAAAGCAAAGTACTGAGGATCTCTTAGGGGTGTTGCATGTAATTAATCATAAAGATTTTTTTCTGGGAAAATAAATCTGTGTAGTTTTTAAAAATATAGTATTAAGGAGGCTTTTTATCATGAGCCATGGTAATTAAAATTTAAATTTGTAAGTAGAACACACAAATCTTTTGAATATAAGATCTGTTTCACATGTAGCTACACAGGTCAATGCCTTCTAAATTTTTATGCTGGCAAATCTTCACTAACCATGTTGAGCTTCCTCTTCTGTACAAATAATTTTTTTTAAAGATTTTATTTATTTATTTGTCAGAGAGAGAGAGCACAAGCAGGGGGAGTGGCAGGCAGAAGGAGAAGCAGGCTCCCCGCTGAGCAAGGAGCCCAAAGTGGGACTTGATCCTAGGACCCTGGGATCATGACCTGAGCTGAAGGCAGATGCTTAACGACTGAGCCACCCAGGCACCCCTGATACATCTTTTTTTAATATAGAATTTATTGCTTCCTGAGAGAGTAGAAATTAGAACACTTCCTTTCTGTATTTGTCATCCATTTCCATGATAATGCTGCATAACAAACCATTTCATTTTTTTAAAAATATTTTATTTATTCATTAGACACAGAGAGAGAGAGAGCCAGAGAGACAAGTGGGGGAAACAGCAGAGGGAGAGGGAGAGGCAGACTCACTGCTGAGCAAAGAGCCCGATACAGGGCTCCATTCCAGGACCCTGAGATCATGACCTGAGCCAAAGGTGGATGCTTAATGACTGAGCCACCCAGTCGTCCCATGTACAAATAATTTTTTATACTCCAGGGACAACTGCAGCGTATCAGAGGCATGCCTTACCTCCAGATCAAACTTGTATTAAGCATGGGTTTAAATTATGTGTAATTATTTAATATAGTCCAATATTTTCAAAAATGGTTTAATGACAATATTTTTTATTCAAGTATAGTTAATATACAGTGTTATATTAGTTTCAGGTGTACAATATAATGATTCAACAATTCTATACATGTCTCAGTGGTCATCAAGGTAAGTGCACTCCTAATCTTTTTCTATTTTACCCATTCCCCCACCAGTCTCACCTCCACCAGTTTGTTCTCTGTATTTAAGAGTTTGGTTTCTTCATCTGTCACTTTTTTTCCTTTGTTTGTTCATTTATTTTATTTCTTCAATTCGCATATGAATGAAATCATATGGTATTTGTCTTTCTCTGACTGACTTATTTCACTTAGCATTATTCCTCTAGGTCCATCCATGTTGTTGCAGATGGCAAGATTTCACTCTTTCTTATGGCGAGTAATATTTCATTTTCTTTATCCATTCATCTATTGAGCTGCTTCCATATCTTAGCTATTATAAATAAGGCTACAATAAACATGGGAGTGCATATCTCTTTTCGAATTAGTGTTTTTGTTTTCTTTGGTAAATACCCAGTAGTGGATTTACTGGATTGTATGGTAATTCTATTTCTAATTTTTTTGAAGACCTCCATACTGTTTTCCACAGGGGCTGCCCCAGTTTGCATTCCCACCAGTAGAGCATGAGAGTTCCTTTTCTTCTCATTCTCACCAACACTTGTTGTTTCTTGTGTTTCTGATTTTAGCCATTCTAATAGTTGTAAAGTGATATATCATTGTGGTTTTGATTTGCATTTCCCTGATGACTAGTGACGTTGAGCACCTTTTCATATTTCTGTTGGCCATCTGTAAGCCTTCTTTGGAAAAATGTCTATATAGGGCCTCTGCCCATTTTTAAATTGGATTATTTGGTTTTTGGTGTTGAGTTGTATAAGTTCTTTATATACTTTGGATGTTAACCCCTTATTAGACATGCCATTGCAAATATTTCTCCCCATTCAGTAGGTTGCCTTTTTATTTTGTTGATGATTCCCTTTGCTTAGCAAAAGCTTTTTATTTTGGTATAGTCCCAATATATTAATTTAATGAACATATTTTACTTTATTTTATTTTATATTTTTTGAAGATTTTATTTATTTATTTGAGGAGAAAGTGAGAAAGAGAGAGCAGGAGTGGGGAAAGAGAAGCAGACCCCCAGCTGAGCAGGAATGCCGACCCAGGGCCTGATCCCAGGGCCCTGAGATCATGACTTGAGCCAAAGGCAGATGCTTACCATCTGAGCAACTTAGTAGCCCCATTAATTAACATATTTTAATTCTACAGTCTGTCTCACTATTTTTTTAAACTCTTTAAACTCTTTAAACTCTTTAAAATGGTTAGTCAGACAAATAAAAGTGTTGCCTAATTTACTAAAGAATTGATTATCTGTTTAGAATAAAATTTGTACAAATATTTGAGATTACAGAAAGTATAGAACTTTGTTTTTTTGAGAGAGGGTTTGTGGGAAAGTAGAAAAAATGAACTTTGGTTTGGGAGCACTTTATTCAAATTTGAGCTCTGTCATTATCAGCAGTTAACAATTAGTCTCTCTGAGCCTCAGTTTTCTCATCTGTAAAATGAGCCAATAATATGGACTTTGTAGATTTGACAGGCTTGAAAGGAACAAGCATATGCAGTTAGTTGTTCAATGAATTGCAATTCCTGTTTTGCTGATGCCTGTACCGTGAAAGTTTGACAAAAAGTGACTTGGACCCACATCCTTTTATTTGAGAAAAATATTTCTTCTGGATTCTGACTTAGGCTTGGAACTAGAATAATTTATCAAGAGGGTGGGGAACGTTTCAACTTTGTTTTTTGTTTGTTTGTTTGTTTGTTTGTTTAGAACAGACTCTAATTACAAAATTCCGATGCAATGATGTCTAGTCATCTGGCATTGCCTGACACTGGTCAGCATAGCCCAGGACAAATTCACTCACCAGATAAATAATTCTAACCAGATGTACCTGGCTATAGGTTAACAGTTATCAATTAGTATGTGATAACAAAAGCTAGAATTATAAGCTTACTTCTTATACAATTCACTATAATTATTGGTAGAAAAAAAATCTTATGCTTTGACATGTCAGAATTAATACAAATAATCACATATCCCAAACTTATCTGCCATAAACAGTCAGTTAATGTTTATTTGAGTTATAAATAGAGAGGCATGGTGGGATAGCAGAAATTCAAGATTGGTTTTCCAGCCCATCCTCCAGCTACTAGATTCTTGATGTATCATTTAGAACCTTTGATTTGCTGTTTATTTATCTATACAATAGCAACAAAGCTACCTAGCTTGTCTATCTTACACAGTTATTAAGAAGATAAAATATATAAGCTGTTTTGAAATTCCAAAGTGCTAAACAGAAATGTAAAGCAGTTTATTTTAGTGAACTCAGTATGAAAATTTACTATAGAAAATATGTGCATCTATTTCCGTTCTAGAAGAGAGAACAATGCCGTACTTGGCCTACATAGCCAAAATATCAGAAAGAGTTATATTTTTCCAAAAAAATAAATTTGCTTGGGAAAGACAGGAATATCTCCTTGTATGCATTGCTTAGTAGATAATAGTTTAGAATAAACATGTTTACCTCACAATGAAAGTAAGAATAAAGCAAAATGAAGCTGTTAGAAAAAAAAAAAAGGAAAAATTTACTACCAAAAATAAAGTACAAAATGAAACATGAAGAAACTAACTGAGACAAGTTTTGCCCTTTTGCCAAGGACTGGCCTTGGTTATTAGCACATCAAATCTGGAGGATATGATTCTTGAAAAGTACTCACCACTGTTTGCCTTGCCAGCAGTAACTACACATCTGTAGGTAGAATAATCTAGACCATTTTGCTAGTAGCAAAAAGAGAGACTTGATACTGACAACAACCACAAAAAAGCCTAAATTCCACAATTTGGGAAGCATTATATCTGAGTGAATTCATAACAGTTTGTTCATCCCATAAATGTAGAAATCATGTAAATATATTTCTCAGATTGAAAAAAAAACACTAAGAGCTGTTTGAGAATAAATTTGACTTATAGTAAGGGGATTTTATTTTATCTTTTTTTTTAAAGATTTTATTTATTTGACAGAGAGACAGCGAGAGAGGGAATACAAGCAGAGGGAGTGGGAGAGGGAGAAACAGGCTTCCCGCTAAGCAGGGAGCCCGATGCAGGGCTCGATCCCAGGACCCTGGGATCATGACCTGAGCCGAAGGCAGATGCTTAATGACTGAGCCACCCAGGCGCCCCAAAGGGATTTTAAAAATACATTTATTTCTACGCATATTTACATCAAGAAAATTATTTCTTAGCCTATTTCTCATATAGGCTAACCATAATAAAAATAATTTTTCATAATTGAGACTTCATATGAAAAAGAACCCAATAATATATGTAGCATGTCAGATTAAAGAGTAGTCTTTAAATATCTATTAATAAAACTCAGATCTTAAAATAAATGTAGAAAATTGAGGAAAGGGAAGAAGCTAACATCTCCTGAGCATTTGCTGTGGAGCTAGCTCAGTGCTTTGGACTTTATAAACATTTCATTTCACCCTACAAAAGAGTTTATACAATATTTGTAACAATTCCTTTTAAAGATGAGGAAACTGAGGTTTAGAAAGTTTATTAAATGCTACAAGATAATAATTTATGGTGTCAGAATTTACACATTAAAAGGACCATCCATGGTCTTTATTTACTGCATTACTTGACTAGATATCCATCTCAACACTTTATTACTAAATCGGTTTAACTGCTTGACATATCTACTACAGATTCAAGGCCTCTTTCTTGAGGTTTTTCAGAGACAATTTACAGTATTAACAAAAACAAGGCAATCAGTAATACAAAATATTTACACAAATATACAATAAATTAACAAAAGATTAACAAATGAGCTAAGTAACAGTTCTGACAACTGTCAGTCACACAACTTTAAAGGTTTGAAATACTCAACAACATTATAAAATCAGTTTGCTATTCTCAATCCTATTGAGTCTCTTTTGATTACATAAGACACTCAGCAGCAGTCCCCAGCAGGTCAGATAATTTACACCTCCAACTGCCATAATTGCATAGGAGCAACCTCCAGGCAAGAACAAGCTACATACCAGGAATCTTCCCTCAAGGACAGTAGTTAGAAAACATATAGTAATTTCCCTTTATCTAAAATGTCTGTCTGAGTTGAACAAGTGAAGGAAGTGCCAGATTCCTAAAACCAAAAGATTAAGCATTCCCCATTACAACGACCATAAACCTTATACACTGTCATAATAAAAAGACACATAGGTATACACACACACACACGCGCACACACACACACAGAGAGAAAACAGATCTCATGCAAAAAAAAACTTGAAAAAAAAACCCAGAACAATTACATATTAGATTCCAAAACCACAAGAATATGCTGCATACAAAGTATACATCTAAAGCAGGGTGATTCAAAAAAATTGAATGTAAAAAACTAAGATGAGCCAAGAAAATGCAAGGCAATTACAAAGAAACAAAGAATAAAGAGAAATATTTTTAAAAGAGTAATCAACATCAGGAGTCCCTATTAATATTGAGAAAATTTAATCAAGGCAAAAACATCACATAAGACAGAAAAATGTTTTATAATAAAAATACAAAATACAATATTAAATCTTCAGTCAACTTCTATGCACCAAATAACATATCAATACATTCATAATGCAAAACTCCAGGAAATACAATGAGAAGTAATAGAAACACAATATTAATAGGAGACTTTGTCTCAGTTCTCAAAGGCCAGAATAAATCAAGTAAATACAAAATTACTAGGGTTTAAGGGCAAAATTAATAAACTTTATCTGATAAATATAAAATGCTTTCAACTTCAGGAAATCAGAAGCTGTATCTTATTTTCACATATCTGTGACCGTTTCATAAAAGAAAACTAAATATTGATCTGCTTAACAATTCCCAGAGGTAGGTATAGTACCAAACAAGCTCTCTGTTCAAAATGTGATATAGTTACAATATTTTTTAAAGTAATAAAAAAAAAAACCACCTGGAAATTAAAAGAAAAATATTAACTCTTGGGCCAAAAAAGAGATCAAAATCCAAACCAAAGAATTTGAAAAAATAATAAGGATGAAATATATCAGAACTTGTAAGATTCACCAAAACCAGTGTTCTCCTCTGTGAAAATTCATAGTCTTAATTAATTATATTACTAAAACTGAGACATACTAATATGATCGTGGAAGTTCAATGTTAATGGGAATGTGTTTGAAGTTTCACAATTTAAAACATGATGCTGCCTTATGATTTGGGATACATTTGTTCTGTTTCATCCCCAACTGAATATACTGCCATACAATTCTGACATTGAACCACCTGGAGAGTTAACATCTGATTCCACAGGTTTAGGGCTTCATCTACCTGAAGACTGCCCTTCCTTCAGATGCCAGCTATATTTTGGGGGGGTTGTCAGGCAACCTGGACTTCCAGCAAACTGACAACAAATGTGAGGGTTCCCATAATCCCCTCATATTTGATAATGTACTAGAATGACTCAAAGAACTTGTAAAAGTGCTATACTTAGGGACGCCTGGGTGGCTTAGTCGGTTAAGCGTCTGCCTTCGGCTCAGGTCATGATCCCAGGGTCCTGGGATCGAGTCCCGCATCGGGCTCCCTGCTCCGCAGGGAGCCTGCTTCTCCCTCTGCCTCTCTCTATCTCTCATGAATAAATAAATAAAATCTTTAAAAAAAAAAGTGCTATACTTAATGACTACAGTTTTACTATAAAAGATACATAGAATGAGTTCTGGAAGGGAATGATGCAGAGTTCCCATGCCATCTTCACATGGAGAAAGGACATGTCACCCTCTAGGCACATCATCCACTAAGCTTCTAATTGTGGTTTTATAATTTAGTCACAATTGATTAAATCGATTAAATCATCAGCCATGTAATTGAACTCAATCTCCAGTCCCACTCTGCTCTGTAGAGGTCGGGCTAACTCAAAGTCCCCAACTCTCAAAACATGTGTTTGATCTTCTGAGGACCAGACCCCATCCCGAAGCTATGTTGGGGCCTACCAAGAGTCACCCCATTAACCTAACACTGTATCACTCAGGAAATTCCAAGTGTTTTTATAGCTCTGTGCCAGGAACCTTGGACAAAGACCAGATATATTCTATCTTTATTTATATAATTTACTAATGTAACACAATGTGTGATCATAGTAAGGAAGTTTCCCATCTGAACCAATCACAGAAGGAAAACAGATGGCTCACCAAAATTAGGATAATTTGGTTTTAACAAAGAGACTATTTATTAAGGTAAGGCTGGAGTATTGAGGAACCTCAAAGGATATGTCATTAAATCTGGCTTTTCCCTAAGAATAGAAGGGAGCGGAGATTGAAGCATTTACCAGAATTCAGGGGGAGAGAATCATGTACAAAAGCCACCTTGAGGGAAGTAACTAGTTTTTTGAGGGATAGCTGGAAGCAATGATTCAGAGAGGAAACAAAATATTTTGACCTCACTCTCTTCTCACTCTGTGATCTACTTCTGTAAGGCAGGCATCATCACTGGCTGAGCCCAGCTAGACCCCAGAGATAATAACAGTCCTTTGATGGAGTCCATGTAGGACAGCTTCCTGGGGGCATGGGGTAAGGTAAAGAATGATCTAGAGGGGCAAATGCAATATATTCAGCACACCATGAAAAGTGAGTGTTGAGTTTTATATAAGCTACTCCGACATTCATGGGCAATGATCTTTTGAGTTCACATTTGATAATGTTCATATTGTGGTAGAAGCTGCCTAAAGTTGACTTATTTTTAGATTTCCCAAAAAGTTTACTTGATAATGATGCATTATTTTTTCAAGTGCTGCTGGATGCTATTGGTTAACTTTGAGGATTTTTACATCAATATGCATAAGAAAGATTTTTTATTGTTCCTGATACCTTCTATTTGTACAAACAAGAACTCATTAAATTGTTTCACAAATATGAAACAAAAAATACCAAACCCTAGTGTCCACCTTTAGCCATACAAAGAACCGAATCTTGGAAGTTTTTTAAACCTAGGCTTTCCTTACCCACCATTTAAGGGAAATGGTAAGTGGGGAGAGAGATTTTACAGGGACCAGAGCTTTTCTGTTTGTTTGTTTGTTTTTATCTTTTTTTTATTTAAGTGTTTCCATTTGTTTTTAAATCCTTCTCCGTACACTTGTATTATAGGCCTATTTTTTTTATTATGGTATATTAATCACCATACATCATTAGTTTTTGATGTGATGTTCCATGATTCATTGTTTGTGTATAACACCCAGTGCTCCATGCAGCACGTGCCCTCTTTAATACCCATCACCAGGCTAACCCATCTCCCCATCCCCCTCCCCTCTAGAACCCTCAGTTTGTAGGCCTTTTAGAGCAGGTAGTTCCTTGGCCCATGTTAGGGCTGATAAACACTGCCCTTTCTTTTACTCTCTAGTTTCCCCAAAGCATCAGCATTAGAAGGATTTATTGTCCTAGTAAATAGGAAACTCAACATTATAATTTAGGAGTTGCTTGGGATTAAATTAATTAATATGTACAAAGCTACTATCACAGCCTCTGGTACAGTCCAAGTACCTCCATTTTTCTTTTACAGAAAGATTTCAGTGGTTAATTCTAGAAAGTGAAATTCGGGTAGTTTATAGCATTGGTCATTCTGGCCATTCTGTGTATGTGTATATACTTGACTAATTCTGATAACTAAGATCTTAAGGAATAAAAGTGCATGTGAGCAAACACACACACACACACACACACACACACACCACCCCATCTGCCTAGCAATAATACTATTATTAGACCATCTCATTTCTTCTTTTTTTCTTTTTCTCTCTTC
The DNA here is from genome assembly GCF_011800145.1 of Mirounga leonina. Lineage (NCBI taxonomy): Eukaryota > Metazoa > Chordata > Mammalia > Carnivora > Phocidae > Mirounga > Mirounga leonina. Next base: position 18,862,106 of record NW_023270316.1, on the reverse strand, counting down.
AAGGAATGTGCTTAATAAACAATTGGTACAGTTAATGATTGGCCAGCTGTTCTCTTTGCAGAAAATGACTCTCTCTAATTTTTAGCTCTCTGCTAAAACTATGCAGATGACATTTGAGTACATAATTTTCCAGGTAATGCTAAGACAAATTGAAGGGTAGATTTTACTGGCAAATAGGAATGATTTTATGTTCCTCTCCCCAATCCAAAATTTTAATTGGATGGGTCAGATGCCTCCAATATGAACAGTTTAACATTTTAAGAGTATATTCATACAAATCACAGAAATTTTTAGTTGTTCTACTGACTATGTCATAGATATTTCAACAAAGCAATGCATATTTCAAAATCTCTTTTGTATTTTTTTCAGGGACATTAAATCTTTCTGAGAAATAAACTTGATCAGAAATATTTAGGATCATTCAATAAGTACATGAACAATGACATGTTTTGATAAAAGACTAAACAGTTAAAATAATACAACCAATTTGTCACTTAAATCCGTTGCCATGTACACTTCTTCTTCATCCTTTTTAAATGTATTTGCCTACCCTTTCCTTTGGTGTGTTGGCAGGAATGTCAAAAAATACAGTTAGCATATAGATCAACATCAACTCCCCTAAATGTTCTGAGAGACTTCTTCAAAAAGACATGCACACATTGCAAAAGCCTGTGTGCTTATAATTTACTACAGTTCAAATGCTAGGCTGTATATTCTTGGTGCTAGTCCAACACTATAGAAATATTTAATGGTAAAGATAAACCAAGCATTTCTAGCCAGTCACTTTCAACTGAGATCAATACAGTGTAATGATGATCTAGGATGCTTCTTAGCTTAAGTATTTTTCCCTTCTCTCCTTTGAGATTGTAAATCTGACTAATTGCTTTACACTCTCTAGAACGGCTTCTTCTTGCTAAGTATAATTGCTATATCTGGATTCTTCTACGCCCCGAGTAATTTTATGGAGGGCTTACCTACTGATTTCATTATACTTCCAACTCTGATGCATCAGGCTCCGTGCTGATGTTTACCTACTTCAGTATACTTGATAAATTAAATCCAAGCCTTGTTAATTTTACCCATTTGAGGTACAGTATCACAATGTAATATGGATTAAATTAAACTAAAGACATTTTGGTTCTTCCACCGTGGACTATGCATTAGTTTACTTCAGTTTGACCACTAAAATACTAATACCAAAGGAAAAAATAATAAGACTATTTGTGAAATAGATGCGTTTGGGAAAAGAGTGGAAAAGTGAAAATATTCTATCATGGTTTAATCAGCTCTTAACTATAAAAGTGGATTGCATGGAAGATAAAAAGGAAATTGAGAACAATAAGAGTAGTAAAGAAGTGAAGAATAATTGTTACATGGTGCTAACATCCGATTGTAAAGCCATTATTTTGATAACCACAAAGAATTGCCCTTTAAACTTCAGCCCTAACAAAGTGGTATTTGTTTTTGTTTTTTTTTTCCACTTAGACCAGATTATTTCAGTCCCATTAAGAAAATTAATCCAATTTGTTGAACTTTTCTGTTGCTTTGCCCCTGTGCTCACAGCTGGGGGAAAGGACAGTCCACAGGTTCTTTGTCAGTGGAGCCTCACTTCTTTGAAGTTTGTTAGGGTTATAGTTCCCTATGAAGATTTAATCTTGACTGTTTTCTCTGAGTAAAACCTTTGAGCAAATTCATTTGCATTGGCAGTGAGGTTTTATTCACCTGAAACAGTCCAAGAACAGTGTTCTCATCTTTCTTACTTTATATTTGGAATGTTTCTCTGTAGAAAATGTGTAGTATATACCCTTTAAAATAAGAAGTAGAAGAGGTTCAAGTCAGCTCTGAGATTTAAATGTTAAATAAAGCACAGCATTTCCAAGGGAAATTATCCCTCTAATCAAAGCTTTAGGACATGGCATGGACATGTTGTCTTCCTACAAAGAATTCTTAGATGCTAACAAAAGTGGACATTTCTAACTTGGGTTGGTGTCACTTTAGGGGGAAAAATAAAACAAAAATTTTAAAGGATTTTCAAAAATATAAAACACAATCTATTATAAACGGAGTTTCCTGTAACGTACAGTAGGGATTTCTTTGATGTATGGGAGGTTCTTTGATGAATGTTAAAGCAGACAATAAAGCACTTTGTGTCTATATTAGTTATTTATTATTGAATAACAAATTACCCTCAAACTTCATAACTTAAAGTGATAAAATTCATAATTCTTACAGTTTTAGTGGGTCAAGAACTAGGGGGTGGCTTAGCTGAATGATCAGGATCCACTTTTCTCATGAGGTGCTATTGGCTGGAGCTGTGGAAAGCTCATGGTTTCACTGGAGCTCAAGAATCCACTTCTAAGATGGCTGACTTGTATGGCTATTAGCAGAAGGTCAACACTCACACAAATGTTGGCAGAAACCCTTGCTGACTTTTGCCACATGGACTGCTTTAATGTCCTGCTTTAATGTCCTCCTGACATGGCAGATTACCCCCAGAGTGAGTAATCCAAGAAAGAGAGCAAAGAGAATATCACAATGGCTTTTGTCTCAGAAGTCATACACCATTACTTCCACTGCATTCTGTTGGTTAGAAATGAATCACTAAGTCAAGTTCAATTTCAAAGGGGAGTGGAGTTGAAGGGAAAAGTATCAGAAATTTTGTAGATATATTTAAAAAACCATTACAGTGTCCTTCTCGCTGATATTTTGACAAGTGACATACCATTGTTCTCATGGTGGACAGATTTTAAGATGGCCTCCATGATTTTACTATCAGGTCTTTATACCTTTGTGTAATCTTCTCTGAGTGTGAGCAGAAACTGTGACTTGCTTCTAACCAATGGAATGTGGGAAAGGTGATGGGATATACACAATTATGTAAGAGTGTAGCACCTGGGGACACCGGGGTGGCACAGTCAGTTAAGCATCTGACTGTTGGTTTCAGCTCAGGTTATGATCTCAAGGTCGTGACATCAAGCCCCGTAGATGCTCAGAGCAGAGTCTGCTTAAGATTCTTTCTCCTTCTCCCTCTACCCCTCCCACTCATGCTTGGTTCTCTCTCTCGCTCTCTCAAATAAATAAATAAATCTTTAAAAAAAAAAGTGTAGCACCTGTCTTACTAGGGTCTCTGTTAGCCTCTGGCTTTGAAGAAGCAAGCTGACTTGGAATCCTACTGCCATAAAGAAATGAATTTTGCCATAACCTGAGCAAGCTTTGGAGCAGACCTTTCTTCAATTGAGCCTCCAGAGGAGAATGCAGCATTGTAGAGGACCAGCAAAACCATTCCTGGACTTCTCCCCCATAGACACTTTGAGTTAGTGGGTTTTCTTTAAGCCACTAAGTCTGTGGTGATTTGTTATGCAGCAAAACTAATATAGTATTGAAGCCAGGAAACATGTCTGGCCTATCTTTTTTTTTTTTTAATGTTTTAGATCACGATACCTTGTAGAAATAAGGCACTTCACATCTCAGAGCCTGTTTCCTTATCTGTTAAAATAAACAGGGGGGATGATTTTAGTAAGATCAAAGATGCTCCAACCGTTTTATGTCATGAAACATTACATGAGAGGTCAATAGACAAAAACAGCTAAAATAAATCTCTTTTTATTGAGTAGGGGGAAGGTTCCTCAAATATCTGTCCTTCTACTTTATAAGAGTTATAAAGAGCACAGATTGAATATTTTTGGATCGGATCATTCTTAAAGTATCTGGATTCTTCTAGCATAAACATTTTATAATAGCCTCAAAAGACAAAAATAAGGAAGGAATATACACATTCATTCATCAAGTAGACAAGAGAAATTCCAGGCATATAGTATAAAATTTCATTTAGTACCAGATGGCATAGCTTCTGCCTCTGCTCACCCTTTCCCAATTATGACCGTCTCTCTGAGGCATGCAGCAAACAAAAATAGTATAGGAGTTCAATGCCATTATCCTTAATGATTTTGACTTACAAATAAAATATAGGGTGCCTGGCTGGCTTAATCAGTAGAGCATTCAGCTCTTGATCCTGGGGTTGTGAGTTCAGGCCTCATGTTGGAGCTTACCTAAAAAGTACGTCTAGATCTACATCTAAGTCTAGAAATATATCTATTTCAAGGCCATGTGAAGTAACATATACTTTAAAAAACAAACCAAAAATCCATCCAAACCCAGTAGGAAGATATCAGTTAGCTGTGTGTGTGCACACACGCGTGTGTGTGTGTGTTGTTGGGGGATTAATAGTACTGGTAACAGTCATACTCAGTTCTTTAACCCCTTATCTACACCCTTTGATTAGAGAATTTGCAGTTCCTCTAAAAGTAGAGTATATTTACCTACCCCTCACATTTGGGCTTCGCCATGTTATTTGTTTTGCCTAATGGCATATGAGCAGGTGGGGCAGTGTGTCAGTTCCAAGATTAGACCTTAAGATACCTCCCATCTTTTTTATGTTCTCTTATACCTCTGTCATTTCCATGTGAAGGACATGCACTAACTATCCAGTTGGTCCAAGGAGGATGAAAGACACACGAAGAGAGCTGCCTCTAACAACCTACAGATCTGCAATTAGAAGCAAAATTGCTCGGGTGCCTGGGTGGCTCAGTTGGTTAAGCGACTGCCTTCGGCTCAGGTCATGATCCTGGAGTCCCTGGATCCAGTCCCGCATCGGGCTCCCTGCTCGGCAGGGAGTCTGCTTCTCCCTCTGACCCTCCCAACCCTCCCCCCTCTCATGTGCTCTCTCTCTCAGTCTCTCTCTCTCAAATAAATAAATAAAATCTTTAAAAAAAAAAAAAAGAAGCAAAATTGCTCAAGCTAGCCCAGCCTGAAGAAGGATTGGTCACCTGAACCAGTCTAAATCAGTCAAGTCTACTGAACCACAGATCTTTGCAAATAATTGATTGCTGTTTTAAGTCATCAAGTGTTGGGGTAGTTTGTTACATAGTGTTACTGGTATATAGCTAATGTATACACTGAGCAAAGATGTTACAAAGAAAAGTCTTACTCTCTTGCATTTAGCTTTTCAAAATACGCTATATACTTTCCCTTATGTATGCTAATGATTTAAACCTCTTAAAAATTTTATTACTGATAGTTTTCTATCTGCCCAACTAGTGACTGTACACCAGAGAAGGGTTGGTAAAATTGTTCTGTAATGGAAAAATGTCAATATTGGAAACATTAAAAGGCCAGAGAAAACATGTAATTGATATTATAGAGAACTAATGATCATTAAGGTATTCTAAATAGCTAATCTCTTCAACTGTACAAAAAGCATTGCTATCAAATGGAAGTTTTTAGAATATGAAGCTTGTTATTTGGTGCATACACACGTATCATTGCTATGCCTTGGTGGTGTATTAACCTTTTTATCATGCAAAGTTCCTTTTGGTCTGGTCATTTTCTTTGCTCTGAAGTCTATTTTATCTGATATTAACATAGCCATTCCTGCTTTCTTTTGATTAATGTTTGCATGACACATATTTTTCCATTGTCTTACTTTCTACCTATATCATTATATGTGAAGTGAATTTCTTATAGACAGAATATGGTTTAATAATTTTTATTCATTCTGTCAAACTGTTTTTTGATTAGTGTATCTAGACCATTTATAGTTAGCAAAAATACTGGTTTGTTACGGCTAAAATCTGAAGTTTTGTTTTCTTTTTTTGTTTTCTGGTTTTCTTTTTCCTGCCTTCTTTGTTTTATTTTTTAATTTTTTTTAAAGGTTTTATTTATTTGACAGAGAGATACACAGCGAGAGAGGGAACACAAGCAGGGAGAGTGGGAGAGGGAGAAGCAGGCTTCCCGCCGAGGAGGGAGCCTGACGTGGGGCTCGATCCCAGGACCCTGAGATCATGACCTGAGCCGAAGGCAGATGCTTAACAACTGAGCCACCCAGGAGCCCCCTTCTTTTTATTTTTATTTTTTTTTTAAGATTTTATTTATTTATTTGAGAGAGAGAGAATGAGAGAGCGAGCACGTGAGAGGGGGGAGGGTCAGAGGGAGAAGCAGACCCCCTGCTGAGCAAGGAGCCGGACATGGGACTTGATCCCGGGACTCCAGGATCATGACCTGAGCCGAAGGCAGTCGCTTAACCAACTGAGCCACCCAGGCGCCCTTCTTTTTATTTTTAAAGATTTATTTATTTATTTTAGAAAGAGAGAGCCAGGGGGAGGGGCAGAGGGGGAGAGAGACAGAGTCTTAAGCAGACTGTGCACTGAGCACAGAGCCTTACTCGAAGTTCAGTCTCACAACCCTGAGATCACTACCTGAGCTGAAATCAAGAGTCGGACACCTAACCGACTGTGCCACCCAGGTGCACCTCTTTTTTCTGCCTTCTTAAGGCTTATGTGAACATATTTTAGAATTCCACTTTATCTGTAGTGTTTTTGAATGTCCCTGCCACATTCTTTTTAACAGCTTCATGGAATTCCATTGTATGGATATACCATAACCTATTTAATCAGCTCCTAGTCCATTCCTTGTTCACAAACATAGACTCTTTGAATTGATCTAACATCTGCAACTCCATACCTTTTTCAGCTGTGATATTTACTATATTAGGAATTTTTTTCTAAAACAGTATTTACAGTTTATTTTCCCCAGTAAAAGTGGTGATATTATCGAAAAGTTATAGCCTCGTTGGACCTCGTTTGTCATATGCCATGTAATGCATACAAATATATTTTCTCAGGCCTTACTAGCAAATAAAAATAGAATCATATTAATAGCAATACAGATTGTTTTGCCTCTAATAGCAAGCTCTGTTATGAAACTCCTAATATTCCCGTACATATATTTTTCTCAATGGCTCTGGGCATGCCTTTCATGTCTATTAATACAGCCCTCTTTGCAATAATGTGGCAGGAACTATTTTTCTCTTCTTTTCTAGCTCTTAGTTTCCTGAGGTGATGTGACAGATACATCTGAGGTCCACTGAGTCATTTGAAGGATTCTCAATAACGCTAATACAATTTCTCCTAAAGAGATTTTGTTTGTGTGCAATGTTATCACACTGTGTTGGAGATTTTTTTGGTATTAGAAATAGAATTACTATTTTTCTGGTCGGGGAATTGGTTTGTTTTTAAGGATGTGTCTGTGGAGTACCAAATTCAGTGGATAACTTTTTGTTAGCCAGCTAATTTTAAGGCTATAGATCTGAAGTTGTTTATGCTTAACTAACTAATCAATTTAACTGTCATAATTCCTATATCTTAAACTATGTGTTCCATGGTTATAATCAAAATTTCCATACCAGTATTTTTACTCAGTATTATTAGCATGACCATGAGTTGTTCATAATCAGATATATAATTTCTCAAGTCAGTCAATCAGTACTCATCAACAAAGATATTTCTTAAATATTGACTCATTCAAGTAGCAGTTGATTCAGTGGTCCTGCATTACAGTTTGACTGTATCATCAAAAAGCAGCAGATGCATTATTACATTTCCTTTAAATTGGTAAGAAGTCAGTATTCAAACCATTAAATAAGGTGTTAACGCTCTAATTCAAAGTTCTTCAGCTTCAGGGCATTGAATTGAATCTCCTAACAGTGTAAAAGATTTTTTTCCAGGTAATTTTCTATTTCATTACCATATGTGATGCACAAGAGTGTATCTACACATCAACTAGGCTTTTGGGCTGATAGGTTTTTTACTGAGTATTTATAGAGCATATTATTCCACATTGTAAGGCTCAGCGCATCATGCAGACCTTTTCAAATTTATTATTATGACTTCCCTACGAGAGGCATATCCATTTTAATGATTAAAAAAAAAAAAAAAAAAAAAACCTGTGAAAACTTTGACCTTTTGACCCACCAAATCAGCACATAAATGCAAACTTCTTAACCAGGGCATCCAATGTGTCATGCATTTCCCCATAAAGCCTCATCAGGTTGTCTTCACTGCATCAGTCTGAAAGAACACTAAGTCTCCTGCAAAATTACATTTCATGGGCAACTTGCATTAATACAATGTCTGGCAGGAAGAAATGGCAGCTTTGCAGTAACACGTATAAGTTTTTACTGGTTTAAAAACAAGTCATATGTGGTGCCTGGGTGGCACAGTTGGATAAGCGTCCCACTCTTTTGTTTCGGCTCAGGTCATGATCTCGGAATTGTGAGACTGAGCCCTGAGTCAGGCTCTGTGCCCATTGCAGAGTCTGCTTGAGAGTCTGTGCCTCTGCACCCCACCTCAAATAAATAAATAAATAAAATCTGAAAAAAAAAAGAAAAGAAAAAAAAATAAAAAGTCATACAATTTAAAGATTTTTTTTTTTTTTTTTTTTTTTTTTAATTCATGAGAGACAGAGCGAGAGAGAAAGGCAGAGGGAGAAGCAGGCTCCCAAGGAGCAGGGAGCCCGATGCGGGACTCGATCCCAGGACCCTGAGATCATGACCTGAGCCGAAGGCAGACGCTTAACCATCTGAGCCACCCAGGCGCCCAAAGTCATACAATTTACATGTGACATTCTACTACAGACATCTTTCAGACCTCTTCACAGTGATTAAATGAATAGGCTTGAGTCTGGAAACAGCCAGACTGGTTTAAAATCCTGGGTTGAAACAAATAATGCAATATATGTTAAGAAAAAAAAAGAAGAAGAAGGTAGCAGGAGGGGAAGAATGAAGTGGGGGAAATCGGAGGGGTAGACGAACCATGAGAGACGATGGACTCTGAAAAACAAACAGGGTTCTAGAGGGGAGGGGGGTGGGAGGATGGGTTAGCCTGGTGGTGGGTATTGAGGAGGGCACATTCTGCATGGAGCACTGGGTGTTATGCACAAACAATGAATCATGGAACATTTCATCTAAAACTAATGATGTAATGTATGGGGATTAACATAAGAATAAAAAAATTAAAAAAAAAAAAAATCCTGGGTTGGGCACTAAAGAATCTGAACTTAGGCTGGTTACTTATTTATTAGGCCTCAGTTTCTTCATCTGTAGAATGAGGCTAGTTTTAATACCAACCCTCATATATTTGAGAAATCACTAAGTAAGATTATTCACATAAAGCATTTAGCAGAATTCCTAAGTCTTAATGCAAAAAATGTTAAAAATCATAATTGTTATATTTATAAGCTGATATACTACCTGACTTGCTAGTGCACTTTCATAAAAATTGCACCAGAACATGTGGTCAAAGATTACTTAAGGAACAAGAAGAAGAGAAGAATCAAAGTAAAAAAATTCTAAATGCTAAAAATCATGAGAGATCTGTTGTTTTATTAGCTTGGGTATCAATGTTATAAAAATATAATACTCAAAAGCCCACATCATCTATAAAGGAATACAAAACAGGCTTTCCATCTATATAAATAGGTAATTCTGGGAAGTGAACCCCTGCAATAAACACTAAAGTAAGCTTTAGAAACAGACATTTAAATCTTCATTCTTAACATTTTTCAAAAGCTCATCTTCTTATTTTAGTCTTTAAAACAGAATATACCTTACTAAATATGCCTTATTTCTGTCTCTTAAGATGCCATTACATTTACTTACTGAGCCTCTTTTTGAGGGTAAGAAATAAAACATACACATTGCTTTCCAGAGTTCAAAATCATATCGTCTCTTTAAATTAACAACCATCTCTCCAGCAGAGGGAGCAAATAAGTTTCTGTGTTTCCCCATTTTATCAAAAAGAACTTCTCTGAATTCCAATGTGCTATTGGATAAACCATTTTGAATAAGAGGCTATATTAAAGAATATATTTGTAACAAAAACGTATTCAAGTAAACTCAATAGTGAATATTAAATGCTGATAAAATATGCATATGCGTAGAGCCTAAGCTTTTCATTTTTCTAGAGGCACTATATTTGTGAAAATTTAATTCATAATATTAGCCAAGGGGAGAAAAAAAATTTTAAACTCTTGAAATGCTAAAGTATATATGTGCATTTTCAGCAATAATCCACCTAGAGTTTTTTGGTTTTATTTTTTTACCTGCCTCTCAGGAAACTAGTAGTAGAGAAGCATGTCAAATAAACAGTAGAAAAACATTATTACATATTCTGGAATAAACTTTTTATTAATTAATTGTATATATTAAATTCACATTGAAATATTAAAATTTAATTATTTAGACTTCAAAATCACAATGGTTAGGTTGTGATTTATCTTATGTTTAGTACCAAATAATTTAAATAATTTTAAAGTAGCTTTAAACAGGTATTCCTGGCCTAGGTAGGCTGTTTGTAGATTGCTTTATAAGTTTCAAAGATTTCCCCATCTGTTACTGCATCGGATAAGATGGTAAGTAGAGCAGTCCTCCATTAAAAGGACTCATCGAGTCAGTGTAAGGTGCAGTGATAATGCCCTCCAACCCCTTATTTAATTCTTGAAGTGGAAAAAAATCTTTGGTCTGAGACGTGGACAGACTTAAGATTGTTTTTGCAGATATCCATCATGTAGATGGGAAATGAAGTCTTGCTTGAGAATGGAGGGAGCCATTTTCAAACTGCTTCTGTAGCCCTATAGAATTTTTTTTTCCCCCACAACAGTTCACGGTGTGTTTACATCCCCTCCCCCAGCACCTTTAGAATGTTACTGAGTTTGTACCCGCTCCTAGTGAAGGGTGGTGATAAAGATTTTACAGCCTGTTGCCCGACCTTAAAGGTCACAGTTAAAACAGTGCCTTAAGAGTTGGCTCTGCCAACATGTACTGAGGGGGAGGGGAATTTGAACCTGGAAAGCTTCATAGACTCCATGGCAAGTTAGTTGAACCCCCTTAAGAGTCAGTGGGAATAGCAAAAGGGCGCAGAGACCAGGATCCAGGGTTAAAGTATGTAGTTATTTGGGGAGGGAGAAGAGAGGAAGGCATGGCGAAGGGGTCTTGAGAACTGAGAGAGATGGGCTTAAAGAATTTTACTGTGAAGGATTTGTCCCAGGCTGAGGAGTTGAGCTTTGTCTTTGAAGCAGTGAGGAGTTATTCAAGGGTGTTTGTTTGTTTGCTTTAATTGGACCTAGGTATAGAACTGGATTTATCATAATCCGATTAATCATTGATTCATGCCTGGCCCACTGTTT